>NW_006494614.1:42323801-42359903 GCF_000325575.1 Pteropus alecto | reverse complement strand
CTGCCTGCCCAGAGCCCTTCTCCACAGCTCTTCTAGCAAGTGAGGAGGCCTGGGAGTGTGGCTTTGAGGAAGCTATAGAGCTCGGGAGCCCGTCCCTCTTGGGGGTTTCACCTGAGAGGCGGCAGTGTGGCCTCTGTTAGAATTTTAGTGGAAGGTCCTTCAAGGGGACGGTTGGAGTGGGACCTCACAGCACACAAAGCTGGAGGCTTCCGGAAAGGGCAGAGGACATTTAATCAAGAAGGAGCTGAGCGGATGGGGGAAAGGGTCAAGATTTGGTTGGTGGGGGCAAGGGTAAGAGCAGAAGTGAAGGGCAAGGCTAGGGCTGCAGGTGAATCGGGGTAAGAGAGTAAAAGTGAGACTTGAGGGCAAAGAACTAGTCGAAGGGAGGGAGGTTGGTGTCTAACATGAGGGGTGGATATAGAGTTGGAGTTAGAATTCAGAGGAGGGAACCCTGTTGGGACAAGCATAATGGTCAGTACAGAGTTCATTCATGCCGTGATCAAGCAACGAATACTCACTGAGCACACCTCCCATATGCCAGGCGCCGCTCTACTTGCTGGAGATACATAGCGGTGAGCGAAACACAAAACTGTCCCCTCCAAGGTTACATGCCAGTGGTGGAGGCAGATAATAAAATTTAAAAGTGGGTAAATTATATGTTAGAGGGTGGTAAATGCTATAGAGACAGCCGGGAAGGGAGATAGGGAGTGACAGGGCATGTATTGCAATTTTTAATATGGCCTCACGGAGAAGGTGACATTTGTGTCAAAACCTCAAGGAGGTAGGGAAGCCAGCCAAGCAGATATCTTGGTGAAGAGCATTCTGAGCAGAGGAAACAGCAGGTACACAATCTCTGTGTGTAAGTATGCCCCGCATGCCTGCATGTTCGCTTCAGGACCAGCAGAGACTAGTGTGGCTGGAGGGGTGAGGGAGAGTGACAGAAGTGGGAGGGGAAGAAGTCAGAATGGTGACAGGCTGGGGTTAGGGTCAGTCGGGGTCTTCTTCCTCTGAGTAATGGGGAAACTGAACACGTGTAGGCAGAGGCTGGCACACGCAGAGGAAACGGATGGAGGGGTGACCACGCTGTGGGCCAGTGAAGCAGGCCTGCTCTTAAGAGAACGCCAGGCCAGGAAAGCCTATGCTTGGGCGGGGGGGGGTGCTAACTTCAGGGCCTCTCCAGTTGTGTCCCACGTCTCCCTTCCAAAGTCTGAGACCTCACTTCACTTGGAGCTTGTCTGCGAGAACTTTGTCATCCTCCACCCCCATTTGTTTGCTAATAAAAAGATGGGGGGGGGGAAGCAGGCCTGCTCTTAAGAGAACGCCAGGCCAGGAAAGCCTATGCTTGGGCGGGGGGGGGTGCTAACTTCAGGGCCTCTCCAGTTGTGTCCCACGTCTCCCTTCCAAAGTCTGAGACCTCACTTCACTTGGAGCTTGTCTGCGAGAACTTTGTCATCCTCCACCCCCATTTGTTTGCTAATAAAAAGATGGGGGGGGGGGTGCCTGTCTACCTCTCCAAATCGCCAGAGTTCTTCCCTTCCCTCTCCTGCCTGCTTCCTCTCCCTCTCCCTTTATCTCCCCGAGAACTGATGCAGTTAATTGGAGCGTCTTGAAAGTGCACATTAACACACAGAGAACCAAGGAGACGTCTTGGCAGCGAAATATCATTATCACTTCTTGAGCTCCAGCCAAAATCCCCTCGCGGTCAAAACACAATTCTTTAAACTAAACAATTAAAGATTTGTGCAAGTGTGGATGCCATGAGGTATCAGCCTGGGAGCGGCTGCCCCTGCCAGTGTCAGCAGAAGTTAGCAACCTGCTCCACGCTCCGAGCCAGGTGATGGGCTGGGCGACTCCCAGGAAGGAGGAGGCCCGTGGCTGCTGGCTGAGGCCTGGCCGCCAGAAACAATCTGCCCCCATCCCCAAACCCGGACAGCCACAGGTTTGAGACCCCAGAAGAAAACATGGCGGGCCCATCCAAGTTCACTCCTCCCTCATTGGTACTTAGGATTCAACATGGACCTTATAGCTATTCTAGACTTAGCCAGCAAGGGGCCCAGTCCCTTCCAGAAGCCCCGGGATTCTGAAATACCAGATCTCCAACCCTTTTTATTCCCTTCTCCTACCTGCCCATCATCTTTAGAGGCTTCATGCTCTGAAATAAGAAACATTGGGCACCACAGCGCCCCGTGTGGCTGGGGCCTCCGGTCATTTCACTCTGGGATGCTGAGGGCTTCAGGGGGTGCTCAAGGTCACAAGGTTAAGTTCCTCTGATTCCTGGTGCGGTGCATTTCTCTGTTCCAGAGCCCTTTCCTCCCTTCCTAGAGCCCAAGCTCATGCCCACGCCCTCCTCTCCGGCTCAGTGCTCTGACACTAGTCACACACAAGGCCATGGACACCGTACTGCAGAGTTCGAAGCAGAGAAACGCTGGAGCCATCATTCCAGCCCTGGCCCATATGCACAGTTTCCACCCTGCCCAGACCTCAGTGAAGACTCTGTAGATGGTCGTGGGGTAAAATCTGGGCTAGGAATCTCACCAATGTGTTGCAGAGTAACAGTGGTGATCTCAAGCTCTCTCTGGGCCTCCGTTCCCGTGTCGATACTCTAGGATTTGAGCCTGATGTTGAAAATTCCTTTCAGTCCAAAAATGTCATGGATCTGGGATTACATGTACCTATTGCAAGAGCCATGGGTGCGTTCAGGGAGCAGGCTCAGAAAGCCCTCTCCTCCCCAATTGGGAAAGTTCCTCTTGTGCTGTGCATTTCTGCAAACCAGTTCAATCAGACACTTGCCATGCCCTGGGCAAGGGAAGTCGGGGAGGCCAGGAATGGTTCATCTGCCTCCAGTTGTTTTGGAGTGTTCTCTCTAGGCTGCCAGGGAAGCTTGAGTCTGGTGAAACAAAGACTCTGGAGCCACACAGCCTGGGCTCAATCCCAGCTCCCCACTCACTAGCTATGTGATCTTGAGCGAGATACTTAACCACTCTGTGCCTCAATTTCCCCATCTGAAAATAGAGTTAACAGTAGTATCCACCTCGCAGAGTTCATATGAAGATGAAATGAGTTAAAATACGGAAGCCAGAACAGTTCCTGGTCCATAGAAATCACTCAGTGAATAGCAGCTATAATTATTTCCGTGTTTCCTAACAGGAACCTATGAGAGCCTATCTTTTAAAGATGGCCTCTCAATTAACCATGCTTCTTTTTTTTACTCTTGTTCAGATCCCTCTTGTATTAAATCTGGGACAGCCCAGAGTCACCAACAGAATGTAGCAAAATTGACACCATGTGACTTCTAAGGCTAGGCCAGAGAAAGATTTTCTGCCTGGGCTTCTTGACTGTTAGGCACCATGTAGGAAGCCCAGCTACCCTTTAGCCCACCATGGTGAGGAAGCCCAACCTAGCCATGTGGAGCAGCCACGAGGAAAAGGAGGAAAAGATGCTTGGCCAAGCACCCAGCAGAGATGCTAGACATGTGAGTGAAGTAGACATCCTGGACATCCCATCCCACCCAGTCCAGCCTTTGGATAACCCCAGTCCCACCTGCAACCTGATTGAACCCTTCAAAGATCCCAAATGAGAACTATCCAACTGAGCCCAGTTAGCCCACAGAACTATGACAGATAAAAATAAATTTCAATTTTTAGCAACTGAATTTTGGTATGGTTTGTTCCACTGGCATGGACCTTAGAGTCAGGGTGGGTCAGAGTTGGAAGGAAACTTGGTCATACTGATTCGAATTGAATCCTAATCAGATCATGACATCAGCCACCTTCCCTTAGCCCCACAATGGCTTCCTCTCACATTTTGAATAACATCCAAAGTCTCCTCTAAGGCCTACAAAGCCTTACATGCCCCGCTCTACCTCTGACCCCGTTTGTTCTTCCTCTGTTCCAAGCACTCTGGCCTCCTAGTCATTCCTCGATCATGCCAAATAGGCTCTCGCCTCAGGGCCTTTGCCACTACTGTTCCCTCTGCTGGGAGTGCTTTTCCCCCTGATTTTCTCACAGTTCACTCCTTCATTTCATTCAGGTTCCTGATCAAATGTCACCCTTTTGGGGGCCTTTCTTAAACGAGTACCCCCAGTTCTTCTAATATCCCTTTCTCTCCCCCGCTTTATTTTTCCTCAGGTTACTCATTGCTACCTGATATTATATTACACATTGATTTCTGCATTCATTTACTATCTCTCTCTCACTAGAATGTAAGTAAGCTCCATGAGAGTAGGAATTTTGTTTTCTTGGTTGACCACTGAGCTCCAGGTCTCAGAAGAGTGCCTGACACATAGTAGGTCTCAATCAATACTTATAGGAGGAATGAAACTTCTCTATCCTGGGGCAGGGAACAGAGGCCTGGAGATGGGACAGGGACTTACCCAAGGTCACATGGTTACTCAGCCTGACCCTGTCCCAGGGCTCTCTCTTCCCAGGTGCCCGCATGCACACCCACATCCCCCCAAAGCCATTTCTCTCCTTTGCCTACCTCGCTGCAGCGGCCACTCCTCTCTGTCACTCAGACGGGCCAATAGCCCTCAGCTCTTCCAGTTGTTTCTGTCAAACAGCCTTTACAATAAACTTTGTTTGAACTTTTGTCTAAGTGATAATAATAATAACACGATAATTATATGGAGTATAACGTACAGCCAGCTGTATTTAATTAAAGCTGTAATTTCACTAAGGGTTTCTGGAAACAGAGTAAACCGCAAGAGTTGTACCACCCGGACCCCTCTGTGGGGATTACATCTGCACGGGAGCGGGGTGACTAGAGCAGAGGCCCCAGAAGCCAGAGGCCACCGACGGGGTCCAGCTGCCAGAGTCTGGGTCATCCCATCTTGGAGCCACGCAGAAGGTGGGTCTGCAGTGGCCTCAGGCCAAAGACTGAATCTGGAACCTCTCAGAACACGTGCTCAGATTCCTTCTGAACTTTCTTGGCTCACAGGAAAGTCGTTCCTTTCAAGACTCTGGAATAGAAGGTCCAGGAGCCGAAAAGACACCACATGGGAGCAAGGAAGATGGCTCAGAAGGCCTGAGGTCCAGAGTGTGGGACAAAGGGAAGGAATTAGTGCCAGCCGAGGGAGGACAGCACGGGCGTGGATTCAGTCAGCAACATTTTTCTTAGTGTGTCTAGCACTACATGGCTGGCACTATGCCGGACCCTGGCGTTAAGGAGACCTGGACTTTACTCTGCTGAGAGTTCGATTGAGCAGGGAGACAGCCTTATATACTAATCACAAAGGGAGCCCTCTAAGAGAGGATTGGATAGTCTCGTGGTTAAGAGCCCTCCTCCTGGGGCCAGAGTGCTCAAGTTTAAATCCCAGCTCTGCCCTTCTCAGCTGGGCTTGCCTTTTTACTTCTCTGCCTCATTTTTCCCATCCATGAAATGAGAATAATAGAATCAATGTCCGAAAATTGTTATGAAGATTAAATTAAAGACTCTGCATCAGGTACTTAGGCTAAGAACAGAGAGGGTTAATAAATATTAGCTATATCATTGGATATTTCTGGGACCACGGAAACAGGGAAAATCATTTTGACCTGGAAATAGGGTAACCAACCATCCTGGCTTGGATGTGGAACATTCAGTGCCAAAACCAGGACAGTCACAGGAAAACTGGACTGTTGGCCACTCTACCTGGAAAACCAGAGCTGGGTCTCAAGGAGAAGGTGACATCCGAGCCAGGCACACACTAAGGATGACACGGACTTAGCTCAGCAGAAGGCAGAGAACACATGGAAAAGCATAGAACCAAGGATTCAGGCCCAAATGAGAAGCAAGCTCCCTGTGTGACCTTGGGCTAGTCACACCTTTTCTTGGAGACTTACTTGTCGCTTCTGTAGGCTAAGAGGGAACTGATTGCTCTCTGGGGCCCTTGACAGGTCTGCAATCAGAGGAGACTGGGGCTGCAGGGGGGAAGGGCCCAGTGGGAGGGCCTCACGAGTCACCCCACTTGCCCCCAGCACGCATATATGCGGACACTTGCCCACATATAAAACCTCTCTTGGGGTCTTATAGTAGGGCCGGATCAGTAGAGTTAACGGGAGAGCCGGTTTTAATTGTCTAAAGAGGCTTGCTGTTGGGGGTGGGAGTTGAATGAGATCTCTGAAGAGATGCAGAAATATTCCTGGGTAATAAAATATCCCCTTTTCAGTGTCAAAGTTAATGTTCCAGGCCTCAGGTAAAACCGGCTTCTTATCAGCCAGAGCTCTCCCTAGAGAAGGCTGGGTGGCAGGTGGGAAAGGAAGGAGCAGCTTGGGCTCCTCTCACCCTCCAAATGGGGAAGCAGAGCGTGGAGGGAAAGGCTTGGTGGTTAGAGGAGGCTGAGCCCTCTGTGTGATCCGTAGCCCCACAGCCCCCTGGACTGGGAGGTCAGCCCAAGTGTAGGATTCATGGCCCACCTGGTATCAGGCTGTCTAGAGCTCTGTCTGCCTCCCTGCCTCTGCCCCCTCGACAGATGCTCATTCATTCTGCCACCATCCCTGTCCCTTGTTCACTGGCCTCTTTCTCCTTCTTTTCTCTCAGACTATTCTTTCCGCCTGTCTGCCTTTATCCCTTCTGCATGTACCTGCATCTGTGATGGTGTTTGTGTCTGTCTGTCCTGCTTGGGTTTTGTGCCCTGAGGCCAGGACAAGAGGCAGGAGGCCTTGCATGCTGCCTGGGAGCAACGCACATGTGCCGCATACTCATGCACCCCTGTGCAACTCTGCATAAGCAGGTGTGGGCGGGCGATGCCTTGTCCCATGCGCTGGGCATCTTGCCCAAGCCCCAGGCTGCTGCCTGAACCCCTGCCTCGGCACTGGGCCCCAAAACCACTGGCGTGTGCCGGCAGCACAGCACAATGACTCTGACAGGCCCTGAGTTTAAATATAGAGTTGCGTACGCAAGACGGGGCTAATTTTAGCCGGAACTTTCTGAGAGCTCTGTTCTCTAGCTGTCTCCCTTGTGCTCATCGCTCAGGGTTGGAAGCAAAACTGCTAGTCCCCTGTTCCACACCTTCGCATTTCTCCCTCCCAGTCACCCCTCTCCCAAGTCAGGTCCCCAAAACCTGGCCCTATTCCTTGGTTTTGAAGTACCCAGTTCCCAGGGGCCAGAGTCCACCCAGCCCCCAGAGATTCTAAATCCCTTATGTCCTCTTTCTTGTCTCAGTCTCTTCAGCAATGCCAAGGCTGGCCAGCCCTAGAGAAAATGATCGGTCAATCAAAATATTCCTTTATCTTGCCCCACTCCAGTGATGTATCCTGTCAGAGAAATACATCTGATTCACAAACAGACACAATCTGCCATTTGCTGAGCAGTCCTTGTGAGCCAGACACCATACTCAGTGCTTTATAGAGTCACTTATTTAATCCTCACAACAACCCTGAGGTAGGACTGTATAATGTCCCCATTTTACAGACGAGGACTGTGAGGCCCAGAGAAGTTCAAGGAATTGCCCAAGGTCATTCAGCCCCACACTATTGGTCACTTAACGCATTATCTTTCCCAGGGAGTATGTCTGTCCTTTAAATGAGAACCCTGGGAGGAGGAGGTCATGTTTAGTACAAAGGAATAAATGTGAGGGTGGACTCTTAAGGACTATGATTCCAGAAGGGCACACAGATCCTTGGGCCAGAAAGGGGAAACTCCTCATCTCTCATCCTTCCTACTGTGGTACTACTCCACCCAGGGGCCTAGGGCAAGAGGTCATGCTTCTCCCCCACCCAATTCTGCATTTATTTTCGTTCCTCTCCTGCCTTGCTTTCCCTTACCCCTTCAAGCAGCATTTATGGAGCACCTAGTGTGTGCCCAGCACTGCTGCAGGCGCCTGGCTGCAAAGATAAATGAGGTGAAGGGCAGGGCTGGCTCTGACGTCCTCACAGATTAGCTGATGGCAGATGCAGGCCTAGAGTAAACAATTAGCCGTGTTCTCATTGGTAAGGATGATTATAGGAGCTGTGAGGACAGAGGAGAGAAAAAGTTGACATCCAGAAGGGGCTGCTCTTGCCGCCCCCTCCCGCAAGAAACTCCAGAAGGCATCAACTCTTCCTCCCCACGCTGCTCTGACTGTTCTCTCCAGCAGCTCCGAAAAAATGCCCTGTCTCCCCACGGGGCCGTGTAACAGCGCTGCGTGGTTGTTGTGCTTGAGTGCGAGGACATTTCCCTGTAATGAGGATTAGAATAGTAACGAGGATGACGTGCTGTAGTTGGAGAGCAACAGATCTCGGGGAGCGGCAGACCACCCCGCCAAGGGACACCAGCTGCTGTGGCTGTGACAGAGGCCACGCCCCATTAGCCAGGCCAGGAGCCACCAGGCAAATGTCCAACTCTGGCCGCCGTCCTGGCTCACTCCGCTCAGGGGAGAGCGGCGGGACTGGGCCCGACAGGGCTCTGGCTCACAGCCTGGCACTGGGGGGACGAGGGAACCCCCGGAAGGAGTAGAGGACACTTTTGAGATTGCAGCCTCCTCATGCTCCTTTTCCTCCTTCGTTTTCCTCTATAGCACTAAATTCTTTCTAATAGATGGTACAATTTCCTTATTCATTTTTCTTACTGTCGCCCTGATTAAAATGTAATCTCCATGCTATGGCCCCTACTGTTTCTTCAGTGACTAGAACAGTGCCTAGAGCACAGTAGTTGTTCAAGAAAGATTTGTGCATGAACTAATAAATTTGGGTGTGGACACTTGGTGCCCATGAGATTGGAGATGTGTATCTACGTGGCTGAAATCTTTGTGCCAATCTGTAGGAGGAAGTCTGCAAGGTTTATGTTTGGGAACTGTGTGTGTCTGTGAGAAGTGTGTATCTGTGATGTAGTGTGAGATATGTATGTCTATGAGGTGTGTGTATCTGTCTATCCAGCTGAGATTCTGTCTCTCGTGTGTATCTACGAAGTGTGTGTATGTGTCTGTGAGGTAAGCAGGTCTGTCTGCAAGGTGTGTGTGTCTGTGAGGTGCTTGTATGTGTGAGATGTGTGTGTCTGTGAGGTATGTGAGTATGAGGTGTTTATGTGTGTGTCTGCGAGATGTGTGAGTCAGTGAGGTTGTGTGTCTGTGAGGTATGTCTCTGTGTGCATATGTGTATGTGCTTTCAACGTGGTCACCATCTCCCTTCACACACTTCCAGCTGCTTGATGATTGCACTGACTCAGGTACTGGCTTGAGTCTCCTCAGGTGAACACATTCAGTGAACTGGAAGATGGCATAGGTGTGCATCTGTCTGATTAGGCAGGGCCCTGTGTCCAGCTGGAAGGTTCCCGCTGATGCCCTTGCCCATGCCAAGTCCCTGGGACAGACTTTACCAGGGCTGTGCTCATGTCTAACCATGCCCCACTTGGTGCCTGGGCCCCTAGGCCAACTTTTGGAAGAGAGACTGCTATCTGCAGGCGTGGGCACCACTCCAGTGTAGCATCTCCAAGTGTGTTTCCACACACTCCTGATGGAAAAGCCAAGGCCTGTGAAAAATAACAAAAATGCCCATACTTTGAATAGTGCCTACTATGTGCCAGGCATTGTGCCAAGAGCCTTATGAGCCTCACAGCTCTATAAGGTGGGGATTATTGGGACAGATGAGGGAAACGGAGGCACCGAGGGAAGAAGTAACATAACCAAGGTCACACAGCTAGGATGTGGGACATAGACACAGGCACCACACCTGATGCCTCAAGTCCTCCCCTTCTTCCACGGCCTGAGGACTTCACCAAATGAGACAGTGGGGCCCCCTCTCTTACCCAGATCCATCACCTCGTTCTTTTGTAGGGGAAGGATGTGGCGAGGGTTTGAAGAAGCTGTCTGCTTTCTAAGAGTCTTGCATGTGGGTTCATCATCCAAGCTTTAGTGATAGCCTCAGGCAGACATCCCCCATCGTGGGTACTTGTGCTCTCCAAAAAGTTATGTTCAAGTCCTAATCCCTGGTACCTGTGAATATGATTTTATTTGGAAATAGGATCTTTGCACATGTAGTCAAGGTAAGATGAGGTCATACTGAATTAAGGTGGGCCCTAAATCCTATAGGACCGGTGTCCTTATAAAAAGAGGGAAATTTAGCCACAAACACAGAGATACGCAGGGAAGAACACCATATGACGATGGGAGCCAAGACTGCAGTGATGTGTCTACAAGCCAACGAATGTCAAGGATTGCTGGCAGTTACCAGAAGCTCGGAGAGAGGCATGGGACAGGCTCTCTCTCCGAGCCGTCCAAAAGCAAACACACTTGCCTCAACCTTGATCTCCGACTTCCGGTCTCCAGAACTGTAAGAGAACAAATTCCTGATGTTCTAAACCACCAAGTCTGTGGTAATACGGCAGCCCTAGGAAACGAGTACACCCTCCCGTCTCAGCTTGCGCACATGTACACACAGTAATGTAAATACACAATTACCTAGACTCACACTTTGACTAGGCCACACAAGCCCACAATGAGTGGCTCTCGTGCACAGTGCTCCTTCCCACAGCTACCCCACAGCCAGCAGGGTACACACTTCCCTGCATATCACATGATGGCTTTGCCTTCCTCTGAGCCCACCAGGAACTCTCAGCAGAAACCTCTCTGAGGACAGAACCCTTCAAACTCCTTCTGGGGCTTGCTTCCTACTCTCTTCTTCTGTTCATTTCCCAGCCCCCGCCACCCCTCACCTCCACCCCGGTCTCCTGGTCTGACAACCTTCCTTCCCTCTCTCCTTTCCTTCCTTCCTTTCTTCCTCTGCCTCTTTTTCTCTCTCTTTGAGGACCTGAAGCCGCGGCTGGGTTGCAAGGCCCTACATGTTTTCAGAGAGTTGCTCGTTGCCACCTGTTGCTATGGAGAAGCCTCTTTATCACAAACACTGGGTAAACAGCTGCTGCTGGGAGCCCCTTTCTGCTGGCCAGAGGTTTATTTGGAGAAAGTCAATAAGGAAAAATAAACATTCCCAGCCCTGTGTATATACAGCCTTGGGACTAGTGCTCTGCAGTGGCTCAGGCCTGCCAGCTCCCCAGAGGGTCCAACAGGCTGAGCCCCACCACTGCCTCCGGGCCCAGAATCCTCCATTCAGAGCTGGGATGGAGGCGAGGTAGCCACCTCCCTCTGCACTTAGGTCACTCTGCAGGCTGCACCCTCCCTGCCCTAGGCTGGGCCCAAGCTCTGACCTCCACCTCCCCCTTCTAGGAAAGGGTGTGATAAAACAGACCTGCCTACCTGCCTCTTCCAGGTCACTCTGCCTGCTAGCTTCTAGGGAAGTCCACTCTGTCTAAGCTCCCACAGGATTCTGGAATTCCTGAGAAGAATCATGGTCAATTTGGCTGGGATTCTCTCTTCTTCGGCATCTTAGTTTCAGTCGAATTCAACATGTTAAGTGTTTAATGATCCAATAATTCATTCATTCAGCACATGTTTATTTAAGAGCTGTGACTATGTCGAGTGGCCGTGCTGGGCTGTGCTGGCTCCTGCCCTCGGGGTGCTGACGGCCTAGCAGGAAGTCAGAGAGTCAGCCGTCATGATGCAGTTGCCTAGAAATGAGCAGGTGTGTGAAATGTAATGCAGAAATACAGGGGATCGGGGAGTGTAAAAACACACTTTACATCTTGCTACATCTACATGCATCAGCTCAGTGAATCCTCTGAACGATCCTGTGAGGTGGTAATATTTTTATTCCCATTTTACATGTGGGGAAGTAACTTACCTAAAGTCAATTAGCTACTAAGTGGGAGACTCAGAATTTAAATCCCAGACTGCCGTAGGCGTAAATCCCAGGCTCTAAACAACTGTGCAATTCTGTCACGCTTGCAATGGAATGCCACAATCCTCAGGAAGCTCACAAGAAAAGCTCTCATGAAATGTTTACATGACAGGTGGGGACAGGCAATGACAAGAGTGGCCCATAAGGAATGCCAGTTATTCAGAGGACATCGGTGTGATACAGGGGACTCAGAGCCAGAGGCAGGGATTGGGTCGAGCTTTGAAGAATGGTAGAATTTAGTTAGGGCCAGAGACAAGGGAGGGGTCTCCCAGAGAAGGAGTTGGGGACAGCCTGGCTGGGGTTGGGGAGCAGGAAGACCTGTTTTGGAGCCGGGGAGGAGGCCTGCCACCTTGCTTCTCACTCCAGACCCCCTATGCCTTCCTTAGAGACTCACTCCCATCCATAGCACCCTGCTTGGAGCCAGGGCCTCACGCACCCTCTCTCTCCTGCGTGTGCATGCAGCTTTTTCATGGCCTTCCTGCTTCCAGTTTTGCTCAGCTTTAACCACTCCACACCAGCCTCCAGGATCTTCCAGAAACACAAATCGAATTATGTCACCACCTTCCTCTGTGCCTTATCTGTGGAAATGCCATGCCAGCCTTGCTCTCATCTCTTCTTTTCCATATGCATGTATGCACCAAACATATAGAACCACTCAAGTTCTCCAAATGCATGGGGCCCTCCTATGTCTCTGTACTGTTCCCTTACTCTTCCAACTGCTTGGAAATACTAAAGTCTATTCATTCACAGACTCTTAGCGAGTGTCTGTCTACTCGGTGCCCGGCACTGTTCTGAGCCCTGGGAACAAAAGAGCAAACGAAACAAATGAAGGTTCTTGTCCTCATAGAGTTTATATCCTAGTGAGGGATGTACACTAAAACAAAACAAAGAAGTAAAATGTATACAATAGTAGGTTCTGCTGAGTGCTGTGGAGGAAAATACAGTAAGAAAAGGGGATGGGTAGGGCCTCGAAGCTACTGTAATGATTTTGAGTGAGATGGAGAACTCTCTCTTAGGTTTTATAAGGATCTCTCTGGGTCTTGTGTTGAAAATAGTATGAAGGGTACATGATAAGAGCAGAGAGACAGGTAGGCCACAGGATTTCCACTTCCCCCCAAGACTATCAGGGCCTCCGTCTGGGGTGTCTACCCCCTCCAGTCCCAGCATCCCAGGGGCTTCCTGAGGGTAGCCAGATATGAGAGAGCACCGTCTCCAGGCCTCATCCAGCTCCACTAGGCCCGCCAGCCTGTTCTGGTTTCAGGGAGCACCCCTGCAGGTCTCCAGGCTTTGCATTGCCTCCCACCCTCACTCTCTTCAGGCCGCCTGCCCATCTCCCCTCCCAAGGCTCTGAGGACAGGAGCCCCGCAGAGCAGTGATCCACATATCGGGGGCAAGGGAATTAACATTCTCAAGCTGTAATTATACCTTCCTCCCATGACACCTAAGGAAGCATCTTTTTATAAAAGCAGGTAAATTGAAGGCCTATGGAATTGTGGGGAATGACTGTATTTTTAGCACACTCCCTTCACCGCTCCTGATTGCCAGAACCCTGGTAATTGCTCTGGCACCAGTGGCCTGAACTGAGGCTGGGAGGCTCAGAGTGAGATTGAGGGGTCATTGTGACGGGGATCCGTGACGTTCTGAGAACCTAGTTAAGCCAACTGGGGATCTAGGAAGGTAGCCTAGAGAAACTCCTTCTGATTCACAAGCAGGTGGGGAGCACAGTTCTAAAATTTTACATATGCGTATATATATACAAACGTCTGTATATATCTGTACTAATAATAGTAACAATAAAAGTAATGATAGCTAACCTTTATATGGTGCTTCTCAAGTGCCAGATAGTGTTCTAAGTGCTTTTTGTATATTAACTCAATTTTTACAACAATCATATGAAGTAGGTACTGCTATTATCCCCATCTTGCAGATAAGAAAACCAAGGTATAGAAAGTTTAAATGTAATTTTAAGTAGGACATTGGAGATACACACACACACACACACACACACACACACACACACACACACACACATACATCTATATGCACATGAAAGTTTGCTTTTATGGGTGAGTGATTGAATTCCCTCACTCTGTATTCCTCAGATGTTTACAAAGAGGCCTATAGGAGGGCCAATCAAAAGCTCTGAAGTGAGGAAGTTCCTACCTTTTGGGGTGGGGCCTCAGATCACACTTCCTGTTCCTCTTTAAGAATCTGACATCCCCACAAGGTGCAAAGTCAGACATCTTGGTAGGTGGGCAGCTCCACCATGCTCTTACGCAAAGAACACTGGAGCAAGAGCCTATGATGAGACGTTTAAGGAGCTGAGTCCCTTGCACTGGCAGGGTCTTCTGCCCATCTAGGGAACTGACTGGAAGAGTGGACCTGCTGATATTGGAGAAAATGTGGACAGAGAAGAGAAGGAGAAAATAGGGTCTTCTTAGATGTTGTCCAGCAGTTGCTGCTGCCTAGGGACACCCCTTTTCCAGCAAGGATATCAGCATAGAGAAGGCACGAGAGAGAGAGAGGCAGGGGGGAAATGTGATTTTTAATGCAAGCCTCGATAATCAGCTATTTGTGATGGAATTTTATCTGTCCTGGTCTCTGAGGGACGAGAAGCGGGAGTGAGGGAAGAGGGGTCAGAAATTAGTATGCAGAAATATCTGATCAGCCAAAGTAATTTTCTTTAATAATCGTATTCATACTGCCTGCTCTCTGTTCACTAGAAGAATTAAGTATTTAATAGTAATATATTTCATCTGGCAGTGGTTCCGTTTCGTTAGGAACCGTGATGCTTCGTTGAAATATGTGGGTGGGCGGAGGTCTGGTGGGGGGAACAGGTAGGAAGTGTCAAAGTAAAAAGAAAGCCATAAGTGAGCAGGAGGGTAGTGGGCATGGGTGGGCAGGAAAGGAAGTAGAGGGGAAGCTGTGTGCCAGGGTGAGCCCACAGTGCTCTGAGATGCCACCCAAGTGCCTTTGCTGCCTGAGCTGGGCAGTCTAGCTTTGTCCTCTGGCTGCATTCATATACTCTAGAGGACCCCACTTCTGACCCAACTCCTCAACCTTCATCCCTACCCCCCGAAGATAGGTCCTGTCCAACCTCTGGCATGTCCCTAGCCCCCAGCTCTGAGACTGATAGAATGGCTGGGTGACAAGACCTGCTGGGGGTAGGTAGCATTACACAGTGAACCCCAGACCATGCTCTGACCCCCCATATCCAAGCTTCCAGAGCTCTATGGCAGATTTTGGGAGCTGCCTCCATGTGTCCCCCCAGACCAGAGGTGAGCCTGTAGTTTCTGGCTCGTGCCTGAGCAGAGCCGATACAGAGGAAAGAAGCAGCTTGTGCTGGCTAGAGAATCTGACAGCTGCTTCTCTGCCCCGGGGCTGCAGGAGCAGTGTGCTTTAGCTATTACATGATTTTAATAGTTAAAAAGCAGACCCAGCGCATGCCAGGGACATAATTGATGACACCTAGCACTTGGGAACCTGATCTCCATTGGAGGCATTTGGAGAGGCTCTTCGCCTCCTCCGCCAGTCTCTCCAAGCTCAGCTGCCCTGGGTGAAAAACATCAGTGGGAAAGGGGGAACCACGTTTGTCCGATGAGATTGGAGACAAAGAGAGAGAGGACTGAGCTCTAGATAGCAGAGTTCAGCATCTCACTGTTCTTTTAAGAGCAAACTCCACAAACTGATGTGCAGTGATGCTGGCATTTCTAGGCGCCTGGCAGGCTGGAATTAAACACCTGTCCATTAAACTGACAGCCCCAGGAAGGAGAAAGAGAGAGAGAAAAGGGAGAGGGGGGAGAGCTGAGAACCCAACCGCAGGCTGGTTCCTTCCCTGCAGGAGACAACGGGCCTGCCAGAGAGAGAGGTCAGAGTGGGAGCCAGCAGCATCTCTGAGCCCTGCTCTCTAGTTTGAGGCAGACAGAGTGTAGGCAGACCACAGCAAACTGATATTCAGACCTGGGGAGAGAATAAACATGTGACACCACCAGGAAGCTAGGCCAAGGAGAAACAGGGAGATTGATCCTCATTTGCTCAAAACTCCAGCTCATAGGTTTATAGTGCTCCGGCAGTCTCCAGGCCCCCTGCGCACATGTGATCTTTGGTTCCTCTGAATTCTTTAGCCATGTACCAGGCACTAGGCAGGCTATCCTGTGCTGCCCTGAGACACCTCTTGGGCTGTTGAACGTTTGAGTGGGTCTCTCCTGGCTCCCTAACTCAAGTGGAAGCACCTAGAGAAAACAAAGCTTGTCTTCTACTTCACAGCATGTCCCTACAGTGCTCAGAGTATACTAGTGGGTGAGGCTGGGTGGAATGGGTTTATGGATGGACGGGGTTCATGCAAGGATGGATGGATGGATGAACAGATGGATAGATATAATGCTGATGGTTGGCGTACACCAGTGGACCTCTACTGGTTGTTAAAATGTCTGTACTGGTTCGTAAATACTCGTTGCCTCTAGCCCAATAAATGCCCTACTCCCCACCATTCTAGCAACTGTCCTGGGATTTGCTGGACCTCCCCAAGATTCAGCAACTAAACATTAGCACTGGGCCCAGCAGGGGGCCTCAGGACTCTGCTCCATCTCTATGACCAGTGTCCATTCTCATTGGTCAGTAAATAAGCTTATTTTAACCAACACCCTTGGGTGGGTAGATGAACAGATGCCAAGACTGAATATTGAGATTAGGTGATTTTAGGGAAGGAAGGACTGGAAGGAAATAGGGAGGGACAGAAATGCCAAATAGCTTGTCAGGTGGCTGGGTTTTGGTTTTTCACACTGGCCACTTCCTTGGTTGAGTCGTCTGAGCCTCTCTAGCTCATCTCTCAAAGGAGGACAATATCTGCCCTGCCAGCCTCAGAGGGTGGCTGTGCCCAGTTGGAACCTATCCCTCGATGCTCTAGTCATTATTTTGTGCTGCGTGCATGCCCATTTCTCTAATAGGTGATGAGTTCCTTTGAAACAGGATGCTGTGGAAACATGGACGATGCAAGAGTAATGAAGGAGTGAAAGAAAGAAGCAGACTCCAGAGTATAGTGGGAGAGGGGTGCAGATGGGGAAAGTGATTGTAAGATGGACAGAAAAGGAGGAGAAGGAGAGCTCAGAATGGTGCTGCCAGGTACCAGAAGGAAGCTTCTCCCATCCTTGGCCAACCCTTCACCTGCCAACCCCCCTGCCCTAGCGATGCCTACATTTCAGGTGTACTAGGCCAGCATATGTTGGCAAAGAGTGGGCCCCAGATTACACAGAGGAGATCTATATTCGTAATATCACTTTATCCAGCTTCCCAGGGTGCAAGACTGCAGTCTCTGGAAGCTCCAGGTATGAAACACAAGGTTGTCCCAGAGCAGTGAAGGGTGTCAGAGGAGGGAGACAGGGAGCCAAAGCCTGGAGGAGTTCAAACCCTACCCTCTGCCCTAGTCATGCCACTCAGCCTGTGTCCCTTCTCAGATCCTCCAACCTTGCTGGCTGCTCCTTTGCAGGCCTCTCCCTCATGTCCAGGACCCATTTGGAAGGCTAGGGCTCTGCCTCCAGATCCTTCGATGTCAAGGCCCACCTTGGTCTCCTCTCAGCTCAGGACTACATGATTTAGCACTTAATTACTTCCCATCTTGTGTGATTCTCCATTTGCTGGTGTGAGTGTGCGCTACACGTGAGGGCAATCTCACATGACATCTGTCACCCTCTGACTGCCAGAGCTGATCCAGCTGATCTGTCTGGCCTCGGCCCTTATTCTTTTCTTCAGGGCTTCCATCAAGAAGGAAGCTGCCACAAGTTGGGGGTGGGGAGCAACCTGCTGGACCAAAGTATGTGCGGCAGCACCCCCTGACAGAAATCACACATGTGTGAGCATGAATTCTAAAGCCAGACTGACCTGGGTTCAAATTCCAGCTCTGTCATTTATTATCTGTGTGACTTTGGACAAGTTATTTAACCTCTCTGTATCTCACTCATTGGCCCTGGCTCCTTTAAAGTGTTATTTTCAGGATTTCACAAGAACAGGGGTATGAAAGCTTCTTACAACTAAAATGATACACAAATGATATGCACAGGAGCAGTGTGGTTATTATTGGTGTCATTACCGTGAGCATTATTGGTTTAGGTACAGCTGAAAAAGCAGGATAGGGCAACGGCCGGATCTTATTCAGTTTCCTCCATGGAGCAGAGTGATAATGTGCAGACTTCTAGGGGAGAAAAGTCTTTGCTATCTGTTTGTGTTAGAGCAGAGCTCTGCAGTTACTCCAGCCCACGCCAGCCGCTCTGCACCCATCTCGAACCCACTCAGGACTCAGCACCCTTCATCCTGACATTCAGCTACATGTTTTCCAGCTGCTCTTGGCCTTCTCTGTCTGGTCTCATCGCCTCATCCAGACTGTAAATCTTCCCTGGCCAGGATGGCTTCTCGTGTTACAAGTGTATCTTTACAGCATTTAGCACCATGGTGGGGGCGGGGGGGAGCGCGGGATGTGCAATGTGTGATGGAAAAAAGAAAGGGAATAGGGAAGGAGGGGAAGGAGTGGGGAGAGATGGGGAAGGAGAGGGAGAGACTAGCGCTGGATTTGGATCCAATCCTAGATCTACCACTCTCACTAATTTGAGTGGCCTTCACTAAGTTGCTCCACCTCTTAGGGCGTTGGTCGTCCTATCTGTTAATGAACCTTCCAGCACCTTCTGCAAAGACTCAGAGACCCAGAGACTCTCAGACCTCCTTGCTAGCCAACTGCTTCCTCCACCAGAGCCATCTGTACAGGGAGCCAGCCCCCTACTGTTCCATCTGTAGAAACCTGGGTCCTCACGACCTTGCCCTCTACAGCCCCCCAACCTATATTCTCACAGGGGCACCCCAGCTCCAGCGAGTGTTTGTGAGCTCACCAGCAACGGCGGGATGCGGGCCTTTCTCTCTGCCGTAATGAAACCCTTTAATCATATTCAAATAGGTTACTGTTCAGGGGGAAAATAGAAATATGGATTTGATAGCAATAAATTTCCCTGGCTGGCTAAGCCCAGTTCTTAATTGTCCTGTCCCAGGGCTCGCACATTTCATTGTTCGTTAGGTGCTTAAGTCCCCACTCTCATTTTGTGGCGGTGACATTACCGTTGATGGCTCTAATACTCTCATAATTTGAAAGGGGATTTGCATGATAGAACGCAGAGTATTAAAAGAAAAAGAAAAAAGGGAGAGAGAGAAAATGGGGGGGAGCAAGATGGGAGGAGGAGCTCAGTAGGGAAGAGGGACAGCAAGAGGGGGAGGGGGCGGATGAGGAACTCAATCCAGCTTTCACTTTAAAAAAAGTCACTTTCTTCAAAGTCAAATCATTGTTTTCATTAAAGTAAAAAAAAAAAAAGAGAAGAAGAAGAAGAAGGAAGAAAGAAAAAAGCCGAAGCTGCACATTGGGCTGACTGGGCACTGATATTCTCCTTATTGTTCCTAATGGTTATTAATTATTATTATCCGGCTGTGCAGGGCTCTGAGGACGTGATGTCCCCAATGTCCTTGGGGTGGAGTTAGGGGAGGGGGTGACTCTGGATGGAGAGATTTGATCCTGGGCCACAGGAAGATACAGATGCCCACCTTGTGACAGATACCAGCAGAAGCCAAGTATGGAGACGTGGGTTGGAGAGGGGATAATTTCCTAGAAAAAAAAAAAGGCCTCTGTCAGAGGAATCTAAGCCTCCTGGGCCCTGGCCAAACTTTCTTGAGTTTCCTAGAAATTTTTTTCTTTATAAAAGCCAGTGACTTGAGCACAACTAGCCTTGACAGACACAAGACAATTCTGGTCACTGGTAGGATCTTCAGAGTCTTTTTTGCAAACTGGATTCTCCACCTCCCCCCATCACTGTATGATGTATATAGAACTGGAAAGTCTCACACAAGGTTGACTAGATTCCCATCATTAGGCATTCAGAGTCAGTGAATGCTATGGCCAGGCTGTCCTTTCCTCCTGGCTGGGGAATCTTGGGGTTTCAAATGACGTGCCCCTCCCCTTCCCTACAGAGCACCTTCTACCTACGGCCAGAAGTTCTAGAAATCACTGCAGCCCTAGGTTTCCGGGCTTTGAGGAATGGCTAATCTGGCTTTGGTTTAGGTGACAGTCTGTGTTCCAAGCTGCCCCAGGGTATCCTTGACTCTTCTCTGACATGGAGAGTGTGTGTGGTTGAATCTCCTTAAACGGGTGGAGTGAATGTGCCAAGTAGTGCTGCAACGGGCAGGGTGTGGCATGTGTGTTTCGAGCATTGATTGTGAATGGGTAAGGAGTATGACCTGTCTGGGCTCATGAATTCAAGCGCCTGGGCTCTCACCCTCCATTTAAACCATCCCTCCAGTTTTGTCACTTTATAATCATCACCCCATTTACCTGGCCCCTTGTACCCTCCCCTATGGGACAGAGAGCAGTGGCAGGGCCAGGTTGTTAACTGCTCAGGAGTCTTTGGCATACCTCACACCTGCACACCTCATGTGTTCCTGTCAGTTCTCAGCACCTCCTGGCCAAGACTTACCCCCTCCACTTCCTGCGGACTCTCTTCTGGATTAGAATTTTAAATCAAATAAATTCTGGGATTGGAAGAAAAGCTGTCTGCAGAGAGCCAATTCACACTTCTCCATCCCCCCTCTCTTTTGGCCTGCTGCTAGAATCTGGGGCCTAGGAAAGCACACCCTCAGGGCCTCCTCAGTACCCTTGCCCCCATGTCCCCCTCAGCCTTCCAATCAGCCCTTCCCTATCTGCTAGCCTGCTCTGCTGCTACTCCTCCTCACTCCCAGCCCAGGACCAACTTGGAATCAGCTTCCCCACAGGAAGCTGCCATCGCTTGGCCCTCTGCAGCTGTGGAAATCTAGATTATAACCCCCACTGAATGGGGCTGAAGTTACAGAGTGAGGTAGGAAGGGGTAAAGGAACAGTGGGAGGTGATGAGGAAGGAACCTAGACAACCTCAGGGAAAAAAAACGATCTATACTAGACCATAAAACCCTAGGTGTCAACACATTCCTTATTTTTTATTAGGAAGATCCAAGTGGAGGATGGACAAGTGGCAGTCCTGTCCTCATTTCTCCCTCCACACAAGGGTGGCAGGCCCTCCCCCACCTCCCAGGAGTGATGGAATGCCCAGAGTCCCAGCCTCTCTGCTCCGCAGCCTGACTCCTGCATGCATAACACTTTAGACATGAATAGCCTTCAGAGGTGCAGTCTGAAGCCATAGGGAAACGAACTTGATGCCCCCCCCAACTTATCCCATCCCCAAAGCCCCCAAGGAGAAGCTGTCTCCAGAAAAAGAAAAAAGAAAAAAAAAAAGCCAGAGAGACAAAGTGATTCTTAAATATTTTCCTTCTCTGCAGTCACTCAGGGAGGAGGGAGTGAGGGGCGAGGGAGACTGTAAGGGGGGGACAAAGGGGGTTTAATAGGCTCCGGTGACAGCACAGTGTCCACATTGGGAAAAGATTAATGACAAAAATTAATCGCCTGACCTTTCTTTCCAGGAGCTGGAGGTGAGGCGGGCCATTAAAGCCTCTTATGTTGTAATTAACGTTGGAGGGGAGAAGAGAGCTGCCTTCAGAATGGATGTGATCATTTAATTAGGCTTAGGCGTAGGTGCCACAACAGGTCCGGAGAAGTCATAATTTAACTATAGCTTTAAATTACACAGGCAGAGTGGGGATGGCAGAGTTTGACGGTACAAGAGCCTGCCGCGGAGCTCAGGAAAACAATTAAATAAACACCTCGAGTGAGGGAGAGAGATGGTGACAGAGAGACAGACAGACAAAGAAAGCAGTAGGTGCTGACAGCGAGGGGAGGTGGGAAGTGAGGAGGATACAGGAGAAAGCGCTGCGGAGAGGGGTGATATTAGGAGTCACGTGAGGAAGAGAAAAGTGAGATAGCCAAGAGTTGGCAGTGGCCCGGGGGAGGGGGTATGTGTGTGTGCGCGCGCGCGCACCTGCGAGGTCCCGGCAGATGCCTCGGAGTACGCTGAACTCTCAAAGAGATGCAAACTGCATCCACAAACACACTCGACTTCAGAGAATTTACAAAGGCTGAGCTCAGAAGGCACAAAGGGCCAAACATTTCACGCCGTCCTCGCCTTCGCGGGTGCCTCTCTCCCCACAGTCTCCCTAACCGAGCTTGGGAGAGAGGAGCCGCCCTCCTTTCCTAACCTGGACAATCTGGGGGTTCCCAAGCGGCACGCAGCGCTGGCGTCCTAGGAAACAAGCAAGGCCCCGCCGCTCGTGCTCGCGCCGGTGTAGAGGCGCAGGGGCAAAGCCAGGCAGGCCGGCGTGAGCTAGCGGGGTGGGCGCGGGGCCGGGGAGTTCAAGGTCAGGGCACTGAGCCGCCCAGGGGCGGAACGACCTACAGTCTTGGGACACCAAAACCCTCGAGTTGCTCAAGCTGCGAGATTAGTCACTCGGCGGGAGGAGCCAGGCCGTCGGAAAAACGCGAACCGAGCGCTGTGCCGGGGGAAGGAAGGAGAGGAGGGACTGTCGACTGGGCCTAGGCCTGGAGGAATGGGCAGCCTGGTGGACCCAAGAGGGAGGAGAGGCATGGAAACCCCACGGGGCTTTTTCGGAGCACTTTCGCAGAGCTGCCACCGCTGCCGGCTTTGTTCAGAACGGTAGAGGTGGTCGCCTCCGGAGTGGGTCAAAGAAAAGTTCAGGGTGGCTCCCAGGACACCTGGGCCCACCCTCTGCCTTCAGATGCTGGTTACTGTTGGGGCTTCCTGGGCTCCAGGGAACTGTGATGACCTAGAATAGAGCCTGGATAGGGGGAGGAGAGAGACAGACAGACAGACACACAGACAGATGGACGGACCAAGGGATGGAGTCCCAGAGGTGGGGCAGGGTGAGACTTCCTTTATCCTCCAAAGGGCTCCAGGGGTCCTTTAGGCAGAACCCAGGCCACCAACGCTTAAAGCCTGGTGCCTGGGCTGCACTCCGAGTCCCACCCCCAACCCCAAAACATACCATTTGGATTGGAAGAAGAGAGTTATGGGTGAGGAAGAAGACAGAGATGCCTCCCAACTTCTCACACATTCACTGGCTCCCACCCCAGACAATCAAGCTGCAAGACCCTGCCTCCTACCCCTTCCCCATGAAAACGCAAAAGCCACTAAACAGTCACCTGTAAGACGTTTTTATCCCCCAGATCAAGGTAGTTTCCATTTTGATTAAACATCCACAAACTCTCCAAATTAGTAAAACTCTCGGAGTTTTATCCCCACCCACCCTGGTTAATTGATCGATGGACTGATTGATTGTCTAACTGGTCTTTGGTCTCTCTTGCCACTCGGGACTCTGTCCTGAGAATGCCCAGCCTGCACTGGGGATAAAGGAGGAGCTGTGGCCCAAGGGACTGGAGAGTGATGGGGGGTGGGACAAGGAAATGCAGGGGTGACAGAGAGGGGGTAGGGCTCCTCTTCTGAGACCAGGGCTCTGCTGGCACAGGAGGCTTCCAGTCATGTCTTGATGACGCCTGGGGCTGCTTTGCTGTGTAAATGACCGAAGGGCCTAAAAGCCCACATGCAGACCTCCTGAGGTTCTGACCTGAGTCGGATGGGGAGGCCGAGGCTGCCTGGCACCTGGAAGGCCAGATGGGGAAGTATAGAAGGAAGGTGGGAACTGCAGAGGCAGGAAGAGGGGAGGAGGAGTCAGTAAACAGAGAAGACAAGAGGGGAGGGGAGGTGGGGAAGGAGAGAAGCCCAGACCCTGCCTACTGGTCTCTTTTGAAGCCCCTGCCCCCACCTCCTGGTGGGACTCCACATTCCTCACAGAACCCCAGTTGATAGGAGATCTTGCAAGTGTTCCCGTCTTTCCTCTACAAGACTGTGGACTCCAGGGACCCTCTCTCCTGTCCTTTCGTTCAGAATAAAATCAGAACTGGTAAGGGCCTACAACGGGCTGTGCCCTCGGCCCTACCTCTCTGTGTTGGCCTCATCTTCCTCTTCCCTCCTCACTCTGCTCCAGCCCCACTTCCTGGCCTTCTCTCTCTCCCCCAACTAGAATGTAAGCTCCGGGAGGGCCAGACCAGGCTGTCGGGTTCACCTGTTATTCTGGAGTACCTAGAATGGTATCTGGCCTGTGATGGTAACAACCAAAGTAAGCATTCGTTGGCTAAATCAATCTTTCCATTCTGTTTCTGCAATTCCTCCACCCCCAGCTGGACCTGGCACACCCAGAAGGTCCCTCCCCTATGAAACCCTTATATCCTGCTTTAGCTCTTCCTACTCTTTGTAATGTTTCCGTCTCTGCAGAGACCAGAACTGTTTCTGGGAGGGTCTCCTACAGAGGCCACAAATTACCCTGCAACAAAATAAAACCGTCCACTTGGGATCTCTGACCCAAATGGCCAAGATGGAAGGCTCGGCCAGGAAGTGCTGGACTCGCCTGACCAGCAAGTGCCTCATCCCATCCTATTTAGGGCCCTGCCAGTGCATTCATGGAAAACAGGGGAGGAAAAAGCAATGGGGTAAGGATGAAAAAGTAGCTTTTCAGAATAGACAGAAGAGTTATCCCCTTTGGATGAGAGGAACAGAAGCAGGGGCCCTGTCTGGAGAAATTTGGCTGGGAAGAGTCTGGGTGTGGGGGGAGGGGGAATCTGCCTCTCCGTGAGAACAGCCCAGGCCTCTGGCCTATTTGTTTTTCTGTCTGACTGTTTGTTGGATGGGGGCGGGAGAGATAAGGACATGGAAACAACCTTAAAATAACCTCCACAATTCCCTAGGTGCTGCTAGGACTGAGCTTGTTGGGCTTTTTGGCTTGTATTGTGGCAGAGGGGGGTAGGGTCATGGGCCATTCTGACCTGTGTGTCTGTCTGTCTGTATGCATGCACTGTGCTCTTGCCCTGTCCCCAGCCCCTGTTTGCTCCCTTGTGTGCTCTGGGTGAGCTGGAGTTGATTTCAGCACTCTCAGCTCACAATAGCAGGAATAAATAATCCCATGACTTGAGTTAGGAGGCAGGGCCCCAAGGAGGAATAGCAACTGCATAAATCCTGAAGATGTGGGGCTCAGGTGGGCCCCACAGTGCACCCGGTCACTCCCTGGGAGTTATGACTCCTTAGTTCAACACTTGCCTCCATTTTTTCTTTATCCCTGCCCAGCCGCATCCCACACAGAAGACTTAATCCTGGCCCCCTGCCACTGTGCCCTTGAGAGCCTGGACCTTCCTTGCAGAATGGGCTCAAGGCACAGTGATTTGGAAACAGGCTTCATTTCCCCCATGCTCCTCTCCAGGACTCACTTTCAGGACGCCCTCTTCTCCATCCCCACCCTACAGGGCATTCACAGCCAAGCCATGGAAGCAGGTCTCTCCCACCTAAGATTACGCCAGCACTTACTCCTTCCCACTACCATAAGGGGTGTGGATCCAGGCCTAGGAATCTACAGGGAGGCTCGAGATAATCCACCTCTCGGTATCTGGGCCTTTCTATGCCCCAGGGTCTTAGATAAGAGTGCAGAATGAGGAATGTTTGTGTTGAAATCTACCCTCTTCAATTTCCCCTCCCTGGCCCTTCTCTACATCTGGATTGGAGCTCCTGCTCTGCCATCAGCCCAGCTCTGGGAGCTTGACCTTCAGCAAATGTTCTTCTCTGCCTGTTGCCTGGAATATCACCCAACCGAGTTCTTGAGGAATCAGTTAAGTGATAGATCTCCTCAAAGGAGTGTCTGAGTTTTAAAAGAGGGGCTTTTTAACCCCTCTTTCATCATTAGATGTATGTGTGAATATAGAGGGAATTTCTGAAAAGGGGCTTTCTAACGGATGCCCCCTTGCCTTGGAAGGCAACTCCAAGCAGCAGAGAGCCGCCAGTTGGCCCCCTAACTTTCCAAGGGGTGGTCTCTCTGCTGTCATCACCCCAAATCCAAAATAATTGGTCGTGGAGTTTTTAAACATTTCTGAACTCAGGGAGACTGGGCCCAAAACTGCTGACTGCAATAATCATTTCCCAATCAAACTTTAAAAGAGCATGTCATTCATTCCTTTAGACATTAAACATTTATTGAGCAACAAATGCAAAGCACTGGGCACCCACACTAAGATGAAAACCAAGATAAGCAGGACAATTTAGATTCCAGCTGTGTGGTTGATGGTTTACAGTCTAGAAAGTAGTACCGTTTACCCATTCAGTGAGATAGACAGAGACTGGAAAAGGCATCGGATAAGGACAGGGAAGGGATAAGAGTAGAGTTAGGCTATCGCGCTTTTCTTCCCCTTGACCCCATGAGGCAGATATGTACTCTCTCTCTTGCTGGGTGGCTGATGCTCACAGCTCTTTTCTCTACACCAATTGTTAACTTCTAGATTGGGCCTGAAGCTAGACTTGCAAATCACAGTTTCAGGGAAGTTGGTTGTTCTGCTGAAAGTTACACAGTGGCTATTGCTGATACATTTCTTCATTCATTTAACAGGTATTTCCCAAGCACAAGCCCATGCTTAACAAAAAACTCCTAAGCCAGAGAGAGATGAAGGACATCGATATTCATTTGGAAAGATTAAGCCAATGTTGAAGCTGATCAGAGTGTGCTCAGCATCCCATGAAGGGCATAGACTAGCAGGGTGGCGGGAGCTCAGCAGAGGGAGGTCGCACTGGGGTGGATGGGATGGGCAGTGAAGGAAAGCTTCCAAAGGGAGGTGGTATTTCAATTGTGTTTGAAGAATAGGAATAGCTGATGTAGACTGGTAGAGCGAAAGCAGGAACATTTTGGCATTCAGGAAAGAGGAAGACTAGGCATGGAAAACAACACATTAAGTTGGGCCAGTGGCAATGAGAGGGAATGCTAAGCTTCATGAGATGTTGAATGGACTGGTTTGGCTGGAGCTGATTTGTTGGAAATGGGGCTAGAGAGGTAGGTGATTGGAGACCTGCTTGGAGAGGACCTTGAGGCAATGTTAGTCAGCCATTACCACAGTAATGCTGCCCAGAAAATCCCATGAACACTCCATGGTTTACAATAACAAGTCTTTGTTTTTCTCAAGGACTATAGGTTGGGCTCAAAGTTGCTACACATTCTCCTTGGACCATCATGGTAATCACAGCAGCTCAAAAGACCAAGCCAGAAAGCACAAATATTTTTAATCCTATGCTCTGATCACATTCACTGACATGCCAGAGGCCGAAGCCAGTCACATGACTAAGCCCACCATCAACAGGGTGTGAAAGTAGAGTCACATGCCAAAGGGTGTGGGTGTAGAAGCCTATTACCAGGAGTGAAGAATTGAGACCAGTAATCCAATCTGCCTCAGATGCCATACTATAGCCTTTGGAAGTCCTATGCAGTTGAGTGGCAAGAGCAGCACCCTACGGTTGCTGAATTCCTCCGTTTCTGAAGCTCTTTTACAGATGTTCTCCCGTTTTCATCTTCCCAACAATTCTCTGAAGGAGGCTTTGTGATTCTAATTTTCAGATGACGAAAGGAGACTCGAAGAAATGATGTGGCTCAACCAAATGACACAGAGAGATTGAGCTGAGATTTAAGCAGGGATCCTTGGGCTCCAAGCCTAGAGCTCCTTGCTCTCTTCCACGGCTGACGTAGAAAGCAGGTCCTGATGCTGGGTGCAGGAAGGGGAGAGCTGCGAGGGGCTGCAGGTGGCTGGCAGCTGAGTGATGAGTCCGCAGTCCCAGCCCCGTGAGGAGGGCTCAAGCTAGGCTGATGGCAGAGAAGGGTAGACAATAGTGTAGGGGGTTTGGGGAGTTGAGTTTTGCATTTTCTTCTTTTATTGGGGTATAATTTTCATTGAGTAAAAAATGCACAGATCTTAAGTGTACAATTGATGAGTTTTGTCAAATGTATGCATATCAACATCCGATTAAGGCAGAAAACATTTCCATAATCCCAACAAGTTTTCTGGGTGTCCATTTCCAGTCAATCCCCCTTCCTCCAGGCAAAGGTTTTTTTAGACCCCTTATCGCCATAGGTTAATCTTGCCTATCTTTGTACTTTATATAAATGGAATCATTCGGTGTGTTCTCTTTTGCATCTGGTTTATTTCACTCAACATAATGTCTTGGAGGTTCATCCATATTGCTGCATGTAGCGGTAGTTAGTTTATTTTTATTGTAATGCATAGTCCATTGTATAAATTTACCACAATTTAATATATTTTCCTGTTGGTGGACATTCTGGGTTGTTTCTAGTGTTTTGGCTATTACTAATAGGGACTCTATGAACATTCTAATACAAGTCTTTTTGTGGACAAGGTCTTCATTTCTCTCTGGGTTTATCCCTAGGAGTAGAATTGCTTGGGTCATGGGGTAGGTGTAGATCCAATTTTTCTGGTCCTAGCAGCAGACAGAGCAATCTATTCCAGGATGGAGAGGAGGAACTGGCATAGAAGAACCACAAATGCAGGGTAGCAGAGAAGTCTCTGGAAAGCCTCAGAATAGCAGCAATCTGTCCCCGCCGTGATTGTGCCCTCAGCACCATGCCCAGCCTTTTTGTGCCCCCACCACCAACAACATTGCCCTGTCTGCAAAACCCAGCTGCCCCGCAACAGTTCAGCTCAGAATGTCCTCCATGACCTTCCTCCGGTGAGTCTGAGCACTCTTTTCCTCCCAAAGTCATTCCCTTTCATCTTCTGGAAGATCCGCTCTACTCCTGTGCTTGCTGCTGTCACAGCTCTCCTTGCAGACTGCCATGGTGTGTTTCCCCCTCTAGACAGGGAGCTTCTTGGGAGAAGGTTCTGTGTCTTATTAACCTATGTGTCTTTGGTACCTGGTACATAAGAGTGAACAATAAATAGTTCCTAAGAAAGGGAGGGAGAAATCTTCCCATAACTAGAGCCAAATTATAAGGGATCTGCTAAACTCATTCACACGAAGATACTAAGCTATTGAATTCCAGGGATAGTCAATTAGGGGACAAATACTTTAACCCGAAGGGCTGATAGTGGCATTGATCATGGACTGCTGAGGGGAATTATATTTTAGCTGAGATCCCTCACAGTGATACACAGGCATCTTCATATGGAGAACTGTCTCTGCACAAGACCAATCTGCACATCCATCATCATATCAGCAACACCATTGCCAGTGGTTTACCAGACACTGTACCAGGTGTGTTGACCCCATGAGGTGGCCACTATCATCATCCCATTTTACAGATAAGAAAGTTGAGGCACTAATAAATTAAGCAACTTGTCCAGAGACACAAAGCTACTGAGTAGTAGGGCCAGGATTGGAACTGGGGCTGGCTGATAGCTAATCACCCAACCCAGTGCCTTTCTATGACCCATCGGAACATCCTCATAGACAGGCCTCTGCAGGGTGACTCAGAGATCAAGGTTTAAGGTGAACTCACTAAGTTAACAGCAAAATGTATATGAGGGCTGAGGGAGGTGAGAGAGGGCAAGCAATAGTCCTGTGTGTGTGTGTCCACACGTGTGAGCATGTGTGCAAATGTGCCTGTGCTCACGTCTGAGTGCACACCCCATGAGGTGGCCACTATCATCATCCCATTTTAAAGATAAGAAAGTTGAGGCACTAATAAATTAAACAACTTGTCCAGAGACACAAAGCTGCTGAGTAGTAGGGCCAGGATTGGAACTGAGACTAGCTGATATATGTGCATGTATGTGTACACATGCCTGCATGTATGCATAGGATCCGTGTGTGCCAGGATCAAGAGGAGGGTTTGCCAATCAGGAGAAGGTTAACAGCAAAATGTATATGAGGGCTGAGGGAGGTGAGAGAGGGCAAGCAATAGTCCTGTGTGTGTGTGTCCACACGTGTGAGCATGTGTGCAAATGTGCCTGTGCTCACGTCTGAGTGCACATGTGCATGTATGTGTACACATGCCTGCATGTATGCATAGGTTTGTGTGTGGATACACGTGTGTGCCAGGACCAAGAGGAGGGTTTGCCAATCAATCGATGTGAAGGTTCGTCACATGGTCAGCATATAGTAAATATTTGCAGAATTGAATGAAAATGCTAAAGAGAGTGCTCTACAAATGCGAGGTGTTATTATTACTATTATCTCCAAATTGCAGGCCTTAGGAAAAGAGAGGCAGGTGGAGCATTGGTGACGGGGTTAGTGAGCTCGTTCACCTCTCCAGACCACACTGCCCTGACTCTCTTACACAGACTCTTTCTGGGCGATTTTCCTCCTAAACCAGGCAGGGATCTTGTGACTGTAAGGATGGCAATGACAATAACAGTAGTACCATGCAAACAGCCCTATATATGGGCTGCACTGGGATAAGTGCTCTGTGTGGCTATTGTCTGTTACTCCTCCCCAAGCAGCCAGTGAGATGGGGATCATGAGAATTATTAGTGTTACCAATACGCAGAGTAGAAAAATGAGGCCAGAGAGGTTGGCCAAGAGAACATGTTTGTGGGTTTTGAGAACTAGAGGACCAAGACTGTACTTTTTCCACCATATATGCCCACGTCCTCCTGCACAAGGCTAGCACAGAAAAGGTTAACAGGTCATCAAGGCCATGCAATGGACTGAAGAGTGTGGAGGGACAGGCCCTAGAACCAGTCAGCCCCGAGCTAGGCACTTCATCTCCTACTACCTCAATTTCCTCGCTGGCAAAGTGCGAATGAATACTTGCTACAACAGAGGGTGGCTGTGATGACAGAACACATGTAAAATGCCTAGTACCTAGCGAGCATGTTAGCCATTTTTATAAATGTGCTGAGTTTTCGCTTAAATCTAATATTTACTCCTTCTCCCAGAAAGTAATGAAATTAGACTCAGAGCATTGGTGCCACTATCATCATCCCATTTTAAAGATAAGAAAGTTGAGGCACTAATAAATTAAACAACTTGTCCAGAGACACAAAGCTGCTGAGTAGTAGGGCCAGGATTGGAACTGAGACTAGCTGATATATGTGCATGTATGTGTACACATGCCTGCATGTATGCATAGGATCCGTGTGTGCCAGGATCAAGAGGAGGGTTTGCCAATCAGGAGAAGGTAATCGATGTGAAGGTTCGTCACATGGTCAGCATATAGTAAATATTTGCAGAATTGAATGAAAATGCTAAAGAGAGTGCTCTACAAATGCGAGGTGTTATTATTACTATTATCTCCAAATTGCAGGCCTTAGGAAAAGAGAGGCAGGTGGAGCATTGGTGACGGGGTTAGTGAGCCTTCGTTCACCTCCAGACCACACTGCCCTGACTCTCCTACACAGACTCTTTCTGGGCGATTTTCCTCCTAAACCAGGCAGGGATCTTGTGACTGTAAGGATGGCAATGACAATAACAGTAGTACCATGCAAACAGCCCTATATATGGGCTGCACTGGGATAAGTGCTCTGTGTGGCTATTGTCTGTTACTCCTCCCCAAGCAGCCAGTGAGATGGGGATCGTGAGAATTATTAGTGTTACCAATACGCAGAGTAGAAAAATGAGGCCAGAGAGGTTGGCCAAGAGAACATGTTTGTGGGTTTTGAGAACTAGAGGACCAAGACTGTACTTTTTCCACCATATATGCCCACGTCCTCCTGCACAAGGCTAGCACAGAAAAGGTTAACAGGTCATCAAGGCCATGCAATGGACTGAAGAGTGTGGAGGGACAGGCCCTAGAACCAGTCAGCCCCGAGCTAGGCACTTCATCTCCTACTACCTCAATTTCCTCGCTGGCAAAGTGCGAATGAATACTTGCTACAACAGAGGGTGGCTGTGATGACAGAACACATGTAAAATGCCTAGTACCTAGCGAGCATGTTAGCCATTTTTATAAATGTGCTGAGTTTTCGCTTAAATCTAATATTTACTCCTTCTCCCAGAAAGTAATGAAATTAGACTCAGAGCATTGGTGCACATTTAAGAATTATCTAGTCCGACACCCTCAGGTCACAAAAGTCAGGCCCAAAGAACAGCACCAAGGTCACATGGCTCACAAGTGGCAGGGCCTGGATTCAAACACAGATTTTGTGCTCCCAGGCAAGGCCTCTCCGCCTACCTGGACTGCCTCTGATCGAGGTTCCGGGTGCTCCCATGGAACTGGCCTGAGGGTGCAGAGAGGCCCAGGACAGGTGAGGTGCCAAACTCACCTGTGCCAAAGCCTGAACCGCCAGAGGAGGGTGGCAGCAAAGCCTGGCAGGGAGCGCATCACGGTAGATGCCAGGCAAGAAGGCCAGAGAATGGGGCAACCCTGAGGGACCACAAGCTGACCCGGGGGATTATGGGAAACAGAATGTTATTCATTAAAGCCCAGAGCCCCTCAACCCTCCTAGTCTCTCGCGGAAAAGCCCCTTTTTCCTCTCTGTTCACCCAGCCCCACTAGTCTTACGGTCTTCAACAGGTTGAAAGCGACTGACCAGGACAGAGAGAGAGACAGAGAGAAATTGATTGAGATCTTGGGCCCCCAACCCTCTCCCCTGGCCCTGACCGCCACTTTCTAAGGCCTTCGCCCTCATCCTCAGCCCCAGTCAGTCTCCCACCTGACTGCCACATAAACCTAGAGCCCACAAAACTGCCCTGTCAACGTGCCTCCTCCCCGGAGGTCCAAGGCCTTAAAACTTAATAGTCTCTCAAATGCTGTAACGCTAGAGGGGGCTTTTATGGACTCAACAGGGATAATATTATGAAGGGGTGTTAGCTGCCTGAAGCGGGCCACTCACCGTGGGCCATTGGTCCCCCACTCCTCACGCATACTTCGAGGGGCCTCCAAGGAGCCCCCTCCACTGCTAGGGCCACTAGCTCCCACTCCGAGTCCCCCAACCAGCTGGCTTTTCTGCATTCTTACAGGTTATTACAGAATAGTTGGCTGCAAATAGGAGCCTAGTGGGAGGTTGGGACCCCTCTGTCCCTGGCTCCATTGAAGCTAGACCTGTGTGGGGGTTGGTCCAGGGGAAATATCTTGGTGACTAATGAGTGGGCAATTGAAAGCTCCCTCGTGTCAATGCGGAGCAGATGGGGAAGGAGGAGAATTCCTGAGGCCTGGCTTCAGAGGTGTGGGTGGCTAGGAGGGAGGGTGGGATGGGGGAGCTGTGTGGGGTCAGCAGGTCGGGGAGGGAAGGGGAGGCCTGGCCCCAGCTGTCACCAGCAAAGGAACATACTTCTGGGACCCCGATCCAGGAGACCAAACAGTGGGCTAGGGGTGAAGTCACAATGTGTTCTGGGCCACTCCACGTTTTTTCTTCCATTTCAGGGGCCTTATTCCACCCCGCTGTTCTCATCTCCCTCTGTTGCTCTCTTTCTTGCCTACTCAGTAGGTACCTCCGTGTCTGTCCTTGCCCTGCCCTCTTTCCCCTCTTCCTCCCTGCTCCCCCTTCCTCCTAGTACTGAGAGACCACAAATAGGGATTCTGCCCAGTCTTCAGTAGGAGTCGGTAGTCCCCCCCAAAAATAAATAAAATACTAAATAACACTAAATAAATACTCTGGCTGACTTGCCAACAGACACACGCGCACACACACACACACACACACACACACATACACTCGTGCTTATCCCAGACACACATGTGCACGCACACACAGGCACACACACATATTTTCTTCATTACCTCCTCTAATACTGTCTTTCTTCCATCTTGAGTTCAATGTTGTTTTTTGTCTCTTTTTGACCCTCCCCCTCCACTTCCCCTCAATTTATTCCAGCTGTGAAAACCTTTTTCCCATCTCCTCTGTCACCCTGGCAGATAGGTGAGTGGCAGGCAGAGGAGTCCACTCCACAGCCACCGTTGGTAATCGATGCCAGATGTTGAGCTGGCCCCAGCCCAGGTCCAGGCAAAGCTCCCGCGCCTGGCTCCTGCATCTGGGTGTGAAAGGCAAGCTGCAGCCCAGGCCTGAGTCTTGGTGGGATCGGGAGCCCAGGCTCAGGGGACACTGCTAGGGAGGGCTAGGTCCAGGGGCTGCAGGAAGAAGAGGTCACGATGCAGAGGATAAAGGTGTGGGAGCCCCTTGGATGAAGATGTAGGCCACCGACAGGTTGGCTGGGATGAGAGAAACCAGGACAGCCCAGAGGCAAGATACTGAGAGCAGGCTTCCCTTGGCCCCTTGTCAGCCATTTTATTTCTCGGGGTGGTAAAGGGTTTGCTGCTGCTGTTATTTAAAAATATATATATCTGGTAAAATACAAAAAGCTAATTATAACATTCTAGAATTCTCTGCAATTATTCTGCTACCAATGGTAATGAAACCAGTTAACATTTATGGAATATTTTAGGTGCTTTCTAAGTCACTGTACATTAATTCACTCATCCTCTCATTTAATTTTCACAACAATTGTGTGAGATAGGGACCATGATTGTCCCCATTTTACAGATGCAACAAAAGAGGACTAAAGCATCTGATTGGCTTATCTAGAAAGTGGTGGTACCAAGATTAGAGGTCAGACAGTCTGACTCCAGAGGCCACATTAGGCTCTCAGGAAATACCTTAAAATCTTAAAAGGTCAGAGCTAGAAGGAACCTGGTCCACACTGTTTTCTAAAGACGGAATGGAGGTCCAGAGAGAAGTGACTTCTTAAAGGACACATGGAGTCCGACCGACAGCAGGGCTGAATCCCAGGGCTTTTGGTTCCTGTTCAGAGCCCTTCATAAAAAACCATAGTTCTGACTCACGGCTGCACACCCTTGGCCATGAACCAGGCTTCCTGGAGGAGGTGCCTTTTGTAGGGCTTGGAACAAGATGAGGATCAGAGATTGGCAGACAGGTAGGAGGAAGTGCTTCCAGTGGAAAGTATTCTGTTCAATGGTGGGGCTGGCAGACAGCATTCATTGTGTCTACCGCCAGGCACTGGGGTCACAAAGGAGCCTTAGAGACAAACTCTGCCCTCAAAAAAAAAAAAAAGAAAAAAGGACACAGGGCAAGTGGGATAGGGAGCGGAAGTGTGCTGTTCTAGATGTAGTGGCAAGGTGATGTTTGAGCAGATCCCTGAAAAGATGAGGGAAGGAGCCACTCGGACATTGGACATCCACATCGGGGGTATGTGTGTCCCAGGCAGAGGGACAGGAAGTGTGAAGGAGCTAATGCTGGAGCTAATGTGTCTGGAGTACACGGAGCAAGAGAGAGAATAATAAGAGGCAAGTCGGAGAAGGGAAGGGGGCAGATTACATAAGGCCCCCAAAGCAATTGTAAAAGCCTGGCTTTTACTCCCAGTGCAGTGGGAGCCATGGGGAGATTCTGAGCTGAGTGACATGGGACCAGTGGAGGTGGTAAGAAGTGGTCAGATTCTGGATATATTTCAAAATTAGAGCCAGCCCGATTTCCTGAGTTGGGTGTGGGATGTGAGAGAAAAAGAGCAGTCAAGTATGACTCCAGTGTTTTTGGCCTGAGCAACTGGATGGATAAAGTTGCCTTCCTGAAGCGAGAAGGCTGCAGAAGGATCGGGTTTGGGAACAGACCAGAAATTTGCCTTTGAACCCAGCGAATTTGAGGTAGCCGCTCTCGGTGCCTCAGTGAGTCATTCTGGAGACCGGGGCACCAGGGGCAATCAGTAAGATTGATCCTGTCTTTATTTAAAATTGTGGTATTTTGTTCATCATGGCTTTTTTAGCATTAATTTTGATTTTTTAAAGTAGTGCATCAAAATATTATTTATCTCGATTACTGAGGTTTGGGGCCCCTGCTTCAATTTTATACCCTAGTCTCAGCTCTGACTGTAACAGTTATCTACGTGGAATGCGAGGGTTGGGCTGGCCTCTGCTTTGATTTCCAGACCCTCCACATCCACAGTGAGCCAATGGTCCCCCAGCGGGATCCATGGCAGGAATATGACCTAAAAGGTAGCCACATGCAGCCAGGAGGTGGTCCTGAATGGGGAACATGGCCAGGGCAGGCAGGAGAGGAGTCTAGTCTGTTCAGATATGTTGCTGGCTGACCTAGAAGCAGGCAAAAGGGTGCGAGTCCATCAGCTCACCGCGCCCCACCCGGCCCTGTGATGGATGGCATCTGTCTTCTGCTTTATTAAACTCACACCGCTCAGTTCAGCCCTGGATTTGCAAACGGCTTAATAAGCATTTGGAAGGGATCGGGGAGGGAGACCGGGATTTCAGGGGGTTACCAAGACCCAGACAGGAAACGGCTTGTGCCCTAAGTGGGCCCCAGGAGGGAGTCAGGTGTCTGGGTGGGCAACTGGGAGGAGTATTTGGTTTCACAGAATGCACTCGGGGGCTGGGGGAAGGCCTAGGTCTTTGGTGCCACCCCTCCCCCAGCACTGTTGTTACCGCACACTGGGAGTTTACAGCACCTAGAGAGGCATTCTGGACACTTCGGAGGACTGACCCGGGATAGAGGGAGGAGAAGTGGTCCCTATCCACTAGGAGTTCCTAGCTGCAAAAGACAGAGGGATACACAAGGCAGATGCCCCCACAGCCAGCACCCCCTCACCCCCCGACACACACACACTCCTTTCCCATTTCTGAACTTCCACAAGCTCTATAGCATGTGTCCTTGGTTTGGAACCAAAGGTACAACCCCTGGCATTGGTACCAGGTGCTCCTTCTCTCCCGAATGAGAATGAAAGCTCCCAGGGGG
>NW_006494614.1:42319516-42323738 GCF_000325575.1 Pteropus alecto | reverse complement strand
GAAAGAGTACAGCAAAGGATAGAGCAAAGTCATCTTCTCTCTTCACAGGCAACCCGAGCCCCATTTACTCAGTGATGTGGGGGAGTCAGTTCACACGGGCTGGCCAGAGCAGATTGCAACATCTCATCCTGACTCCCACCAGGGAAGGTCACCTTGGTAGCTTAGAGGCTGCAGTGGTGGGAGCATTTACATCCTGGAAATTGGCGAGTGCCTTTTGTTCTTCCTGGAGAGCCAGCTGTTGAGCATTTACTAGCATACCTCTGCTTTGCCTGCTCTTCCACCAGCAAGAACCATAAGCCCCTCTGGAGATATAAAAATCAACTTTTGCACCTAAAAAGGCCATAGAGCTCTTTCTGGATGGTGGAGATTGGAACTATGTGTCTCTTATTAACAAGGACAGAATCTGGTGTGAATGAGCTTCAGCTGCCTAGGTTCAAATCATCGCTCCACCATTGAATAGTTTGTGATTTACAGAGTTCTTCAGTTAAATCTTGGAGGGATTATTCTGAGATTTAAATGAGATAATGCTTGAAAGATGCTTTGGAACAAGGCCTGCAAACAGTAAGTAGCCAATAGATGTTAGTCCTTACTCTAGGTCTCTGGTAGTACTAAATACCTTGTCCTAACTTGAGCCTTACAACCACCCTTGAGGGATATACTGTTGTTCTTCCCATTCTGTAGATTGGGAAAGTAAGGCAAAGATGTATTCATACTTTACCTGAAGTCACTTAGTGGCAGAGTGGGATTTGAACCCAAGACTGTCATGGTATAACAACCCGGATTTCTCACTACTATGCCATTGGATTTCTCCAACACGGGAATGAGGTTGGGAATTATAATAATGGTAAAAATGGACCTTGGTTTTTCTCCTTTCTCTATCTTGCTGTCAGCAGAAGTGATGGATCTTCTTCCTAGATGACCCCACGAAGGAGCTCCTCAGAGCCCTGTCCCTCTGCCCATCATCTCTACACCTGCTCATGTCTGTCAGATAGTCCCTCCTGAGGCCGGGAGCTACCCTATCAAGGAAATTCACATTTCGCGCTGGCATTTTTGTCCACCTCGTTTCCAACACCTACCTTTATCTCTGGGCTGGTCCCCTAGTCTGTCTCTGTGGTCTGTGTCTTCTCCCCGCCCATGCCCCATCTCCACCCCTAGTCCTCTCAAGCTATGAAAACACCCACTCAAATAAAGAGGAGAAAAAAGGAAAGAAAGAAAGAAAGAAAACACCCACTCAAGAGCTGCCTGACTCTGCAAGAGGCCCAAGGTCAGGGTCAGCAGAGCCAGCCCCAGGAAAGTCAAGGGCCCAGCAGTCTTCCTGCAGTTTTCATTCTAAGTCTCCTTGTTTTCTTTCTGTTTCTTACTAATCTCACCTCTTCTTCCTTCTTCTCACTCCATTTCCTTTCGTCTCCTCTTCCTTGTTTGTCTCTTTGATGTCTCCATCTGTATGTCTTCTGTCTCTCCAACTCTTTTTGCTTTTGTCTCTCTCTGGGTCAGTCTGTTAGTGACACGTGTGTATGTATATGTTTCTCTCTTTGTTCTTTGTGGATGTCTGTGTATCTGTCTCTCCCTCTCCCTCCTCGCTCTGTGTCTCCTGCCTTTCCCCACCAACTTGAAGTGTGTGTGTGTGCATGTGTATGTGATGTGTGTGTGCATGTGTGTTGCATACATGTACATTGTGTGTGTGTGCATGCGGGTGTGTTTGTGTGTGGCTCCCCATGTCTCAGAGTCTAACTCCACCTCAATGCCCTTCCCACTCTGTGTCTGCATGTCTATCTGCCTATCTGCTGTTGACTCTGTGTGTCTGTCTTCAGAGCTGTCTCTCGAGTCTCTCTCCAGCAGCATTTGTTAGGGCTGCACTTTCGAGGCTCCCAGAGGAGACCCCCACTCACCCCTCCCAAAGTTCACTGCCTTGTCAAACGGAGCTAATCTCTTATGGGAGGAAAAAGCCTCATTCAAACTGGGGTGGGGGGGAGTAGAGGGGGAAGGGGAGGTCTCCTTGGCTGCAGCCTGAAAACACCCCGGCCCATAATACCCCTTTTGTTCTAGGCTGGTGGGAGGGGGTGGGCGGTGGAATGAAAGAGGGGGGATATTAAAGGAGCAGGTGAAAGACGTGTGTCTTCAGCAGCCAGAGATAAGCGCTTACCCCCTTCTAATCTGACGGAGGTCTATTATCTTCCCGCCACAGTCATTACTATTAATATTAAACACCCCCCCCCAATCCAGCTAGAAAACAACCTGAAGGGGCTGACTCCCTGCCCCAGCCAGTTTCACAGGAGAGACCCTGCCCTGACATCTCCTCCTACTGTACTTGACCACTGCTCAGTCTCCCCAGATCCCAAGTATCTTGAACTTCCTCATGACCTCCAGCCCCAAGAGCCCCCCTTCTCCATGCCCTCCCCCAGCCCCACCCAGCAGCTTGCCTGAGCACCAGCCCTTTCTGTCTCTAGTGGTCCCCCAATTCACCGTCATTTGGGGGGGTTTCTCTGTACCACAACTCTCTTCTCTGCACACCTCAGTGTAACCTGGGAGGGAAGACAGAAGCATGTGGAGGTTTATTCCTCCAACTGTGACATCTGACAGAATTGCATTTGCATTCCAATGCTACCACTTTCAGGCTGGGTGACCAGGGGCAAGTTCCTTAACCCTCTGAGCTTCCGTTTTTCATCTCTAACATAGGCACAAGTTATAGTCCCTATGACATGAGGTTATTTAAAGGATTATATGAAAGAACGAATGAAAGAGCTCTTGGTACGTGCCTGATATGTTTTAATGGCTCAATACACAGTGGTAATAACTGTTGTTAGTTGGACAGAAAGCAACCCAGGGCAGCAGGTCTATCCATCCATCCCTTCAAGCCAACCTCCAAGCCAACCTCCACGCCGAGCACTGGAGATATAGGGCTGGAGAAAAACGATTTCCTGCCTCCAAGAATTCACAAACTGGTGGCAGCAAGAGGTATAAACAAGCAAACGCATGAACCACAAGAGAAGTTAGTACAAAGGGCTTCGGGAACACAGGACAATACATCCCCCCTCAGTGAGCGATGTTGTGTCCTCACTAGCAAAGGATTAATTGCTTGTTCAGTACCTATGAGGTGGAAAAGCCAGTCATCACCATATTCATGTCTACAGTTGTAGCTCCCAAGAGGAGAGAGTCCTCAGGCTTCTGTCAGGAGCGGCAGGAGAGGTGTAGGTGTGCGAGGCCCCCCTTCCCTGTTCCCAGGGCACTGGATCACCAGAGTTGGCCTAAGGAGCCTGTAGACATGGAAGGAGGAGAGTGAGAGCTGACATTTACAAAGTGTCTTTTTTGGTGCAGGCACTTAGCTGGGTGTTTCAGTACTAGGTCACTCACTTCTTATCACCACCCCTCTGCTAAGCAGGCGTCATCGTACCCATTTCACAGGAGAGCAAACTGGCTCAGAGAGAGGATATGATTTTCCTAAGAGCCCACGGCTAGAAAATGGCAGAGCAAGATTTTAAGCCACATCTCTCTGGTTCCAAAATCCATGTTCTTTCCATTCCTAGTGCATCTCAGATTTCCAGCCCCATCTTTATCTCATCTTCATCCTTCACATCAGGGAAGCTTGAAAAAATATACAAGAGATGGGAGGGGATTGGATAAGGGAAATAGCCTCCTGCAAGCCCCTAATTTTCTTAAAATCTTCTGTTTTATCTTAGAAGTCTATATAAACTTTGAATTTTACTCCATAATATAGCTATGTTTGTTATAAATAAAAATAGTGTTTTAAAATGTCACTAAAAACTTTCCTCAAAAAATCTTGGACTAAAATGTGAAGCCCCCCAAAAATGTGCCATTTATTCTATTGCTTCCTCTGATCCTTGTGTGCGGAGGCATTTCTTGTTTGTGTCTGCCCGGTAGCCTTGTTCACCTCTGGTGATTGCGCCCTTTTCCCTCACAGAATGGCTGCTCCCTCATTCCATACAATTCTATGGGGCTACCAGTCACAATGCCCTGCCCCTCTGGCCTCAGGGTAGGCACATGAGCCAGGCCTAATCAATCACTGCACACCATTTTCTAGCCACTTGATTCGTCTAAGAGGTGGGCACATGACCCAGGCTAGGCCAATAGGAGTCCTCCCTTAGGATTTTATAGACAGAGGGTGTTGAGAGTGGCAGATGTCCTCTTTCCTCTCAGATAGAAACATGAATTTGCCTCTAGCAATGCTCTTTTATCCACCTCTCCCTGTCTTCCAACAGATGAG
>NW_006494614.1:42314164-42319505 GCF_000325575.1 Pteropus alecto | reverse complement strand
TCTTTCCCTCTCTACCCTCATTAGTGGGGAAAAATGGGGCTATCGCACACCAAAAAACATAGGCGGGAAATGGATGAGATCAGATAGAATTCAAGAGAAAAAACTGATGGTATCTTTTGAGGCAAGGCAATCTCTAAACGGTGCCCCCACTCCCACCCGACATGTGTACACACGTGCACACACAAACACTCCTGTCCTTCCTGATTATTTGAGTCAATAAATCTCTTTCTTTTGCTTAAAACTACTTGGAGGTGAGTTTTCATCACTTATTCCCTAAGCGATACGGCCCAGAACACTCAACCTTACTTAATTCCTCCCAGCTCAACAGCACCTTTGGTTCAGGCAAGAGAAGCACCAAGGGCCCAACTTATGCAGGCTTTGGGACTGCATAAGTTCAATATGTATATATGGCATAGGTGTCACATTTCTCCTACCAGGGGAATCCCGAGGGCTCTCCCTCACAAAGTTTTGGATTGGAAAGGACCACACGTGGAGGAGTGACAGGGAATCTATCCCAATCAGAGATCTCTCCGCTGTCTTCAAGGAAGACTAATTCAGCCTCCTGCCTTGGAGACATATTCCAGGAACCCCTTTCTCTGAGACATTCCAAGTCTTTCCAACTTCCAGTCAAGCCCGTTTCATCTTGTCCTGCCCTCATAGGAGCTGGACAATAATCAGTCTTTCCTCTCCTTCTTTCTTCCTCCAGAGGCTCAACCAAATCTTCAACTATTCTTTTGTCTTCGTTTGCGTAGGTTCATATATACAGCATGTACTATGTACTGGCTAAGAGCTCAGGCTCTAAACAGACTGCCCAGGATCAAATCCTGGTTCTGTTACTTACTAGCTGTGTGACTTTGGGCAAGTTGCTTACCTTCTCTGGGCTTCAGTTTCCTCATCTTCAAAATGGAACAATTATATGAATTAATGCATGTAAAGTGCTTAAACCACTCCTGGCACATAGTAGGCACTTAACAAATGTTAGCTAATATTATTATATGTTAATGCTCTGTGTGTGTGTGTGTGTGTGTGTGTTTTCAGCCTCTCACATTTGACTAAGAGTTCCCTGAGGGCAGGAGACAGACCTTGTTCATCTTCGAAGGCCCAGAGCCTCGAAGTGCCTACCATAGAGAGGAAACTCAAAATATGTTTGTTAACTGAATGAATGAAAGTTGGTTGGATGAATACTCTGAGAATTTGAATCCTGATTCTTGTCCTTAGGTCTCTCAATAGTCCTGCATGAATACTCATCAATTCTCCCTACTATTGTCCCCAGAAGGGGTGCTGTATCAGGCAGAAGAAGTTGTGCAGCAGAATAACAACAGAAGCAAAAGCAGTCAGCTCTGCCCTGTGCATAGCCCCTGACAGTGTCCAAACCACACGACACTGTGATGTAGACATGGCCAAGGTCATCCTTAGGCCATTTTATAGATGAGTAAACTGAGGTTTAGGGTAGTTATGTGACTTTCCCAAGGACAGACACAGCTAGCTAGTGGCTCAGCTGAGGTCAGAGCCGTCACCAGACTTGGTTAGATCTCCATCAACCACATCCCTGTGACCAGATGCTCCCTCCTTGGCTAGGGGGGAAAAAAGAAAAAAAAACAAGACCTGAGCCGTGCAGCATCCACCACACCACCTCAGTCTATTGTAGTTTAGGCAAGACCAGAGGGGGCCGAAAGCAGATGAATGAATTCATCTTCCATATATCTTGATATTCGTCCAGCCCAGTAGGAGGGTGACAGAAAGGAAGTAGAAGCCCAGAGTCCAGGAGTGACAGTGACTCCAGAACATACAATGGCCCATTGTGCCCACTCCCACCCCCACCCCCCACGCATGTCCCCCTCCTCTTCCACCGCACCCAGCACACAGCATCCTGTTTACCTGCCTCCGGGACCTGGCTCCATCTCAGGTGCCACTCCAAATGGGCCCACGCACAGGCATTGCCAAACCCTCTGCCCACAGGCTGAGGCTTGGCAGCAGGGCTTCTCACTGGGGACTCCCCCCAGCCTTTATCCTACCCCGCTCCTTTCTACCCCAACATGACACCTCCTCTTGGCTCATAGCATAGTACCTGACACACAGTAGGCTCTCCAGAAATGGTTCCTGACAATAAGTGGTTCCTTGGTGACAATAACAACCTTCGCTTGGACCTCTGAGAAGGAAGGGCTTCTCTCAGCCTCCAAAGTGGGAGACAACATGGAGAAGGAGGTGGGCTGGGGGCCGAGTGTCAGTTAGACTTGGAAAAGGCTTCCCTCTCCAAGCCCCTTTCCCTAAGCCTGGGATGCTAGAGGGAAGACAGCGTGGGAATACAAAAACTGCCAGTCTCTGGGGACAGAAGACCCATATTAGGCGTTCTCTTGGTCCAGCTGGGATACAATTCTCCCACTCTCTTCAGAAGTCAGAGGTCAAGGGCCAGGGCGCCAGCAAGGCCTTTAGGGACAGAATCCCAGTCAAGAGGACAGATGGAGAGGCCTGGCTCCTCAGTCTCAGGTTCTGTTTGGGGGTCAAGGAGCCAGGTAGAGGTAGGAAGGGAAAGCCTAAAGAAGTCAAACGTGAGCTCACCTACATAGTCTCCAGGCCCTGGGACTGTGGCAGAGGAAGAGGAGACGAGAGAAGGAGAAAAGAGATAGCTAAGGAGAGCAGGAAGGAAGAAAGAGGGGGATACCACAGAAAAAAAGCCAAGAGGCCGATGAGAAATGAGGGAAGGCAGAAAACCACACCCTAGGTGAGCAGACTCCAGAAAGAGAGATGCGGTTCCCCTGGCTCAAAGGAGAAGAGGTCATATACCACAAAGGCTGCAAGTCAGGACTCAATCCAAATCAGAGTCACAGAATAGTGGTTCCAGGCCAGAATACATTTCTTGGCTTTCTGCTGAGCAGGTGAAGGGAGTATCACAGAGTCCTGCTCTGCTTGGCCTCTGGAAATGGGAGAGCTAGAAGAATAGCCATCATGGCTCACCCAGCCCATGGCCAGGTATTAGAGGGAAGAGACTGCACATCCAAGTCTATCATCCACCACACACAGCATGGTCTACCTGGTGTCACTTGAGCTAAGGTTTGATGGGTTTTGTATTTTACCCATCCCTTATTCTACCACTTATTCTGTGTGCCTAGCACTGTGCCAGGTCCTCAGCTTGGGGAGGGAGGACAAGAGAGGGTGGCAGGGAGGCTATAGGGTGGTTTGTCTATATCCTTTGGAAGAAAGACAATTAAAGCGGTCATTCATTCAGAGCTCACCATATGCCAGCTGTTTGTCCTGTGTCATCCCATTGCATTCTCACAGAGCAGTTACTATTGTTAGTCCCACTTTTCAGATAATAAAATCAAGGTTTGACAAGGCAAAAAAGCTTGAGGTTCCGCATCGATTTGGCTGAGCAGGAAACTGAACCACACCCTCTGCCTTCAGAGCCCTTGCTCTTAACCACTAAGCTGTACTGCTCCCAGATGAGATTCAAGAGCTAGAGCAATGAGGCCTACCACCAGCACCCTGGGGTCCACCACACCTCTCCTTCCATCTCAGCCAGGGCGAGTCAGTCCCTCCTCTAGGCACTCTCTGAAGCTTTTTATAAATACTTCAATTGGGCCCTAATTTTCTGCCTTGTCTTAGAATTAATTGTTGGCATGTCTATCTCCCTAGAAAATTGAGGACAGAAATGGTCTTTCATCATCTCTGAATCCACAGTGCCTAGCACAGTGCCTGGCACATGACAGGTGCTCAATGACTACTTTTTGAACAAGTGTAGCTGGGTAATATGACATCCTATGTGAACAGAAAATAAGACCCAGGGGCGACTTAAGCAACCCCAGGGGCAAAGTCTCAACCATCTCCACCTTCTGACTCTAGCACTGCCTGGCATACAGTAGGTGTTCATAAATGCATATTGGAATGAATACAGTCCACATGTGAAAGGTGCTCCAGATAGGAGGCTTCTATGGGCCCTGGAAGGTAGTAGGGTCAGGAGGTTTGGACTGCATCTGGATTGGGGCCGGAAGTGAGGGTCTCTCCCTAAGAAGTTTGATGCCCAGCCAGGCTGCCGTGAGAGCCTGTAGAGAACTGAGATTCAGAGGACCAGAAGTGGGCTGGATCAAGTGAGGAGGAGTGGGCAGACTGGGTACTGCCTGAGGACAGTACCCTAAACCTGCCACCTGCACTCCCTTGTACAAATGTCTTCAGCAACAGGAGAGGGAAACAACAAATGCATGTGCCTTGGGCTGCAAAGTCTAGGAGAGATGCAAAGAGAGAGGAGAGGAGAGAGAGAGACCCACTGAGACCTCTGGGGAGGGAGGGGAAGGTTACGGAGGAAGGAAGTCTGCACTCCAGGCCAACCATGCCTCTGGCACCAGCCCCATTGGGCTAGGGTCCCAGGGATTTATTGACTAATCCACAAATGATACACTGTCCTTGATTTATTCTCTCTCTCACTTGTGGCCTCACAAGATCCCATTGTCTCCGGACATTGCTGGCTCAGGGCCTCAACCTCGGGTGGGGCCTCCCGCCTCCCATTCACATCCCCGGGGGAATGGAGGCTCCCGGCCACCAAGCACCATGACCATGCCTCGGCTTTGCTCTCCCTGCCTGAGGATCAAGCTGCCAGGCTGCGCCGCAGTGCCAGGCACGAGGCTGGCAGCACCTAGGTAAACCCGAGGAGCCGCTGGTGAGCAGAGTGACCGCGGGGAGCTGCTGGCGTTTGCGCTGGCTGATGCCATTGCTCCACGAGTCTGAGGCAGGAGGCAGATGGCGGGTGGAGGCGTGTCACCGAGGAAGTGGGTGTCAGGGTGCTGGGCGAGGGGGCAGAGGAGGTCATAGTGTGGGTTTTCATTGACCCGAGTGGGCGGTGGTAAAGGGAATTCATAAAAAGTTTCTTTCTTCATTAATGGTCGTTTTTCTCTGTCCGAGGTTCCGGGTGCAGGAGGGAGCTACGACTGGTGGGGGCAGGGCAGGCCCTCCACAAGTGACACTTAAGTCCTGGTCTGGACTGGGCCGGCTCTTGAAAGCAGCTAAATTAGCAAAACAGAAGTCAACTGTCGATTGCTTCATTGGAGGATTAAGTGTGTTAAATGGGGGGTTTGTTCGCTCCTAGGTCCAGATGTTGTGTCTAAGTGAGGGGTTTTTCAAGTTTTTTTTTTTTTTTTTAACATTCTTGGCCCAGGGCCCATATATATTTTGGATACTGCTGGGAGTATATAATATCATTGGAAAATGATGCGGTCTGCTAACCTTTTAAATAACATTTCCTCCCTCCTCTATTTTCTAATAGTTTGTTTTTCTTTCCATGTTTGCCTTTTATTGGGGGAAATTTTTTTTGGAAATTAATGAGGCCCAAGTTTGGAGACAAAAATATATA
>NW_006494614.1:42309078-42313924 GCF_000325575.1 Pteropus alecto | reverse complement strand
CGTGAGAGGGGGCGGGGTAGGGGCGCCTCCTTCCTGAGTGAAACCTACGGAATCCGGCAGGAATTCGGGCCTCCCAGATTTAAGAAAACAAACAAAGGAAAGATTGTCAGAGAGGGGCCGCCAAGAGCCGCCGGGCCGACGCACTGCCCTCCGCGCTCACCCCCGGGGCGCCCGGGCCTCCCGGCAGGGGCGGAACCCTAGGTTGGGGGGGCTCCCCCCGGGTGGTCCCCCGGTGGGCTTCCCTGCCCCGGGCCTTGGCTGACCCGCCATCCCCCTCTCTCTAGGGCTGAGGAAGCCCCAGGGAGCCAGGGAAAGAAGGGTGCGGCCGCGGTGCCTCCCCCACAGGAATCGCTGGGGTATCCCCCTGCCTTGAGGCAAACCCCTGCAGAACCCCAGCCCATAACCTCCCGAAGCATTCAAGTGCCAAGCCAGGTTTGGGGGCGAAATCTTGACGGCTCAAGTTGCTTTGGGGTGAGGGCTCTTCCTCCGCTCAGTCACCCAGGCTCCTTATGACCAGGATTTGGTCGCCTTGCTGGCGGACCCAATCCCCGGCTTCGCCGGGGTCTAGGAAGAATTACAAAAAGCGAGAATGTGAGAAGGAGATTCTGTAAAACAAGAGGGGCGGACACCCGGAACGCAGCAGCGACCCAGCGGTAAACTTGTGGGTCTCAAGCACGGATTCTCCCTCGCCCCTTCCGCCGCTTCCACATTTACTTCTAGTCTGTGCCTTTCTACTCTTGCGCAGGTCAGCCGTTCCTCTGTTTTTCTGTCTCTCCATCTCAATGAGTGTCTCTCGCCCTCTCGTCCATCTCTGTCTCCTTCTAAATCAGAATATAGCTCAGCGTTTCTGGTTCTCCCTTTGTCTCTGGAGCTGTCTCATTTTAAGAATGTCTGTTCCTTTCTGTCTGACGCTCTTTGTGTGTCTCTCGGTCTCTGAGTCTCTGTCTTTCTCTCCTCCTCCCGATTCCCCTCTGTTTCCCCATCCCGACCCTGCCCTAGGTAGTTCTGAGGACCGATCCCGGGCCAAGGTCGCTCAGCAGGGCCTTGCCGGTGCTGACAGAGCCTCGCGCCCGCGGCCCAATTAGCGCGCCGCGCGAGGGACGCGGCATCTGGAATTGCGCTGCGCTCACGGCCAAGGCCGATTGTTTAGTCTGAGCGGCGGGGCGGGCGGCCTGAGCGGTGGCCCCACATCTGGAGCCGCGGCCAGACGGCCCTGCTGGCGGCTGGCCGGGGTGCGTGTGCATTTTTAACTCTGGGATTTGCTGACAAGTTAAGAAGTCAGAAAGTCAGTGGCGGCGGGAACTGGCAAGGCGCGCAAGGAAGGGAGGGGTAAGCCGAGGCCCTGGCGTACACACCGCCGAGGAGACACGCTCCCGGGGCGCTCACAGCGGCTCAGTGTGCTGGCCTAGCGTGGCTTTCCCCAAACCAACCCCCACCCGCAGCTGCTGAGCGCCAAGAAAAGTGTTGACTTTTCTTCCAGATTGCTTCCCTCCCTGGGCTTTATCCTCTTCCATTTCTCCTTCCTCTTCATTAAGTAGCTGAATTATCCCGAAATACCACATTCCCCTTATGGTTAGGGCTCCTGGGAGGCGGGCCTCTAAGAGGGAAGCCCTGGAATCTCAGGGCTCCCACACTTTGGAGGAAGCACACAGAGGCCCAGAGAGGGCCAACAACTTGGCAGATGTGGCTCAGCAGTTAAGTTGCAGAGCTAGGACCCGAGGTTAACTCTCTTGACCCCTAATAGGGTTCTTGGCACAGCTCTGGGTTCCTCTTGGGACTGGTCCAGACAGATGAGTGTTCTCACATTGTCAGAGTTCCTTCCCATCCTTAAAAACATGCTTTTGCTCTTCCATTCATTCATTTAACAAATATCTGTTGCACACTGTGTGCCAGGCTTGGGGAATGCAACTGTAAACAAGACAGACATGTCCTTATGCTGCAGAATTTACATTCGAGTGGAGAAGACAGAGATGTGGGGGAGACAGACTTCATAGTGAACAAACCATCCAAAGATACCAGCTATCAAAGAATAGGAATGAAATAGCTGATGTTTATTATAGCACTTACTATGAACCAGCCACTTTATTTTCATTTGCACTAACTCATCGAATCCTCATACTATCCCCATCAGGTAAGTATGTGTCCCTACTTTGCAGATGGATAATCTGAGGCCCAGAGAGGTTAAGTGATTTGTCCAGGGTCACACACATCCACAGGCGGTAGAGCTGAGGTGCAGATTCAAGTTTGATTCCAAAACCAAATTTCTTACTCTGACATCAAGCTGCCAGGGCCTGCAGGAGAATTTCATAGTTGTCCAGAATTGGGTCATTGGCATCCAGGTGGTACACAATTTCCTCCCAAAAATTTGCTCCCCCAGCAAAACCAGTATTCGCCAGGCCTCTGCTGTAATGATCATTACTAGAATTTGTGTACCACTTTCCTTATTATAAATCATTTCCACTCTCTTGGTTGCCTTTTATTTTCACCACACCTTAGTATCCTCCCTAAGCGATTAGGGGTAGAGCAAAACTGCTTTTCTTCAGACACGGACTCCTTTGAGAATTTGCTGGAAGATCCAGATCACTACCTTAGAGCAGTTCACGTGCACACATATACTTATTCTGCACACATCCACAATTTTAGTGTATTTTCGAGGGATTTAGGGGCTCCTAAAGCTTATCAATGGGCATCCTAGCGATTCCAAGACACCCAAGTTAAGAATTTCTGTCCTAAATGGTTTCTGCACTCACCAGCCTTTGGAAACCCTAATGCTGACCTAGAAATAAGGAACCACGGTGCATCCCTCTGGATTCTCTTGGATCCCTTTGGGATTTTTTCCACCGAGGAGTCAGCAGTTTGAAACCTGTTGGCCTTTTCTTTTTGATCTTTTACCTTTAGAGTTGTCACGGGACAAGAAGAGACGGGAAGTATCCCAGCAGGACCAGGGGCACACACCCATGTGTCTTGACCACAGAGTGTATGTGACTAATGTGCCACTGGGCACCTCTCACTTGGATGATGCCTGGATAGGGGAACCTCCCCTCAACCTCATCATCATAAGCTATACCTTACCTGTTATGAGCACCCTCAAAGGGATGCTCCAACTTATCACAACAGGGCTATGAGATAAGCAGAGAAGGTGGCAATGGCTCGATTTTACAGAAGGAACAGATGAGGCCCAGAGTGGTCATGTGTCTTGCTCAGCATCACACAATGAGTTCAAAACTGAGCAGTGAGGAGAATCCAGGTTTTCTTGGCTCTAAGTCCAAACTTCTTTGGTGCACAAATAATGATGGTGTGCCTACTATGCTCAAAACTCTGTGCTGGAGGCTATAGGGATATAAGAGTGAAGAATTCAGCAGAGGATGCTATTGGTGCCTCAGGCCAGCCTCTTAGTTCATCTGCTGCTGTGATGGTAAGGGAACAATGAGCCTCAAACTGTCCACCCCAATAGACTTTCTGCTTCTCACCTGTACAGTTTCTCTAGTGCTGGGCCCCATGGGAGCTTTACTAAACCCACAGGCAGTTCAGAACTGACAGGGATTAACAGCCCCGGGACAACCCTCAACAAATGATGGACAGGAGTGGGTGGACAAATAATACCCTGGCTGCCTCAGCACTCAGTGGGACAATTCTATAATATGTCCTCACAGTTCTCCAGCAAGCCCCAATTGTCTAGAGTGTAACTTCCTCACTAACCATCCTTCATTGGCTATTCTTCCGTTCCTGGCTTACTTCTCCATGATCTCGCTCCAGCTTCCAGTAACCACCTTCCATATAAACTACCTGCACTCAAGTTTTTATCTCAGCATCTGTTTTCAGGGCACTCAAACTAGGACAAATCCTCTCCCATCCCAGCCTCACTCCCTACACACACGCACACACACACACTCGCGTCTCTGAAAAGACAGGGCATGGAGAAGGGTGCTGCCCATTCGTGACTGGCTGGCACCAATAATAAATGGTGAGGTGTAAGAAGCTCTAAGACTGTGCCCCTCCCTTTGCTGAGCACATTCTATACTCACTTTATTAAACTTCACCACGATCCCATAATGATACAGAGTAAGAAACTGAGGCTGACAGATTAACCTCGTCTCAGTAACAAAAACAGGCTGTGCACCCAGACCTGCTGTCTCATGATGGCCACACTGGGTTCCCAGAGCCAGTGCTATAGAAATGGAGCTCAGAGAGGTCCGTGAGGGATACGCGTGGGGACAGGATGGGACACTTCCTGGAGGAGGTGGGGCTTGACTTGGCCTTGAAGTAAAAGGTAGGCTTTAAATGGCCTGATGGGAAGGAGAGAAAGTTCTAGGCAAGGGGTGAGGAACTTCGAAAACAACAGGGAGGAGCTTGGTCTGACTGCCCAGGGTATGTGCTTGTAGCAGGTTGAGGCTGGGCTATTGGGGCCTGAATATCAGCCCAGGGTGAATGGCCTCTTCGCTTCCCCTCCCCCAAACAGCCTGTGTCAGGGCTCACCTTGAGCGGTCTCCTGGTCTCCTCCGGAGGACTAGGGAAGGGGGAGGTTAGGAACTGGCCAGAAGAGTCCTGCTCAGGTATGGGGTGCAGAGGGTTTCCACCTGACCTGCACCCTGTTTCCTGGCCCAGCACCCCTGGACTCATTCGTCCTCTGTTTCCAAGTAGTAAATAGATGTGTAAAGCAACCATTTCCATTTAAAGCTCTGCAGACCGAGGGGAGGAGGGCCTGCAGGCCATCTGGGCCCTTGTTTGGCAATGTTTGTGCTCACAACAAACCTGATAGACAGAGATTTATCACCGTTTTTCATTAGCTGAGGTTGGTTTGGTCTGCTGCTTTTCTACCACAGGCTCCCCCCGCCGACCTCCACCC
>NW_006494614.1:42304336-42309017 GCF_000325575.1 Pteropus alecto | reverse complement strand
TACATTTTTATAGTGAGTGGGAGGGCCCGGGGCTCAGGGAGGGGGAAGGAGGAGGCTGAGAGCAAGGTGTGGGCTCGGAGCAGGGGGCGGGGAAGAAAATGGGAATGGCCAGGAGTCTACCAGCAACAGAGAAGGGCTGAGGGTGTGTGTGTGTGTGTGTGTGTGTGTGTGTGTTAGGGAGTGGCCGAAAAGACACCTGCAACAACACTCCGCACACACGCACATACACAGCTCATAATCACCCTAATTGTTGAGCAGAAAGGCTGGTGAAATTCTAAGCCATCGCTGCCAGTGCGAGAACAGAAGCCAGGAAGGACACACAACTTTGGCAACCTCAGGGTCCACTCCAGTCTGAACGTATTCAACAAAAGCTCACACAGCATTCCTCATGTACCAGAGACATCTGGGGCTTTCTGTGTATTAACTCATTTCGCCCTCAAAAGAATCCTCTGATGTGGACACTGTGATTATCACTATTTCCCTCATGCTGGTTCTTTCCCTTCCCCTCACAGCAGGCTACACCCCACCTTTCTGTAGGAAAGAGACTGGACTTGTGCTCCCAGTTGTTACAGAACTAATCTTGACCCCTAAGTGCTCTCGTGAAGTTCATAATAATCACCACCCGGGAACTCTTTCCTTAGGTCTTTTCTACCTTCTCTCCTACAGGACCCATTCCAGCCCGCCTGGCTCTGTGCCAGTGTAGGTCTTGCCCATTTTCCCTGTCTCTGTATCTTTTCTCACATCCTGCCTCCTGCCTGGTGTGTGCCCTCCCCACACCTCCATGCGTCAAACTCCTGCTAACCTTCCAGTACATGAGGTGGGTCCTGAGCTTTCCCAATATGGTCAGGCCTTAAAATCAGAGACACTTGGAGCTGGCCTTAAAAATTATCTGAAAAGAAGAGGAAGACAGAGAACATGGGTGCCCCACCTCTCAGAAGCAGAGCAGCCCTACTTTTTGTGGCCAAGTCCTAGGTTGGATTTCACTAGAAATACAGATCCCATTGTTAAGAGGAAAAACAAGATTTAACTTAGTGATCAATCCTACCTTTCTCATTTTATGGATGAGAAACCAAAATCAGAAAGTGACTTACTTGCCCAAGGTCATATAGGGCCAGAGTTAATATCAGGACAAGAAGACAGCCTTCAGCTGGTGCTTTTTCCATATGATGTTCCCCTAGCGTATGTGTCCATCTTCCTAAGAGATTGTAAGCTCCGGAGGGCAGGGCCAGAATCAAGTGTCTCTGTCTCCACTCAACAAACAAGTGATGACTGAGTGTCATTTCATGAGTTTTTGCTCCCCAAATTGGGCAAATTTCCATGGAACCCACGTTGTCATGTCTGTGGCCCCCAGTAGAGACAGGCTATGGAGCTGAGATGGGTTGAGATGGGGAAGGAGCAGCTGCTTGTCCCAATAGAGTCCCTTCCAACTGGAACCTCACTGCCAAAAAGAGTTCTGCCTCAGAATTTCCAACACACAAAGTACCTCCCTTTCCAGACCCACTTATAGTCTATGCCCCTTGAAAAGAGAGGGTTATTTGGTTTGTTCGTTTGTGCCCAGAAGGTCCTCAACAGTAATCTGAAGGAAGCCAAAAGAACATCTTCTGTCCCACAAACCAGAACATCACCCACCAATATCCTGCTAAGTGTCTGCAATGCTCCCATAGAAGCATCTCCTTTGGGAGACTGCCTTGTGTCTAGTAGGTCTCAACTCCATTAAGCAGGAGTGTCACAGGTGCTCTGATTAAGGCTGGATTCTTTAATCAGAATTAAGGAGGAGAAGGAGAGTAGACGCTATCCACACATTCTTGGGTTCCAGTCCTGGCTCTGTAACTTACCCACTGAGGAATCCTGGGCAGGTGACTTAACTTCTCTCTGCTCTGGTGTCTTCGTGTGGAAAATAGGGATAATAGCACCTGGAACTGTGCTCCTGGGATTATCACTAGAATTGAATGATATCATGTGTTGAGGGCCCAGCGTCACCCATTGATATCTTTCTGTGAGTAGGGGCCTCAAGAATCTGCAGGTGAGTTGCTTGGCAAGACTTCCACGAAATGAGAGGATGTAGAAGGTGGAGCTTGAAGAGACACAGAACAGAGGAGTTACCCAAAACATCGACAGCCCTAGAAGCAGGGTGGGGTCACTGCAGGGGGTCCAGAGGAAGGCACAACCTAATCACTGAGAGGCTCCTTCACGGGGAACTCTGAAAGTGGGAAGAGAAAGATCTGGCACCAAAACCAACTTGGACTCCTTGATTTGCCTGGAGCTGCCCCTTAGCTTGGCTTAAAATTCCCTCAAAGGGCCATTTTATGAGATAGTAATGACAAACGATTTATAGTACTTACCACATGCCAGACACTCACTGCACCTTCCCCCAATACCTTGTGAGGTAGGGATAATTCGAGATTATTATCATTATCCAGTCCCCTAAGCAGGGGACTGAAGCACTAAGGGCTAAATGACCAGTCTAGGCCACTCAGTCCTAAGGAGACTGGGGCCCCAGCTGCTAACCTCCTGGGCCGGCCCAGGCCACACCATCCAAAGGCCTCATTTGTTGCCTGACCACCTTTCCCCTGGGGCCACATGAAGTCCACATTTCTCACTGTCAGGCTGGGAATCTGATTCTCTGTCCAGTTTGATGGAAATTACCAAGGCCCAGGGATGGGGTAGGGGGAAGGGGAGTGAACTAGGCAAATAAGACATAATCCTGGCCCTGGGGAGTTTTCCACTTACTCCTCCTTAACCGGACAAAAGTACAAATGGAGGCCCACATTCCATATGTCTAAATATTTAAAAGTCATAAATCAAGTTAACAAACTGTTAAATAAAATATGTTCTATCCTCCCATGCTGACACATATACCTTCTAAAGACCTGGAAGGCCAGATTCAAATTTAGAGTTCTCAGGCTTCTTGGAGTTTGGCACAGGGCAGTGCTTCACCATGGAAGTGGATCTGGAGAGGCACAGCCTGCACAGGATCTGCACACAGAATTCCAGGGCTCTGGGTATCTAGAAAGTGATCTGGAAGGAAGGTGGCTCTCAGTGGGCTCTATAGACTCCTTACTCTCTGAGGAGGCCCAGAGGAGAGCCCTAAATTGGGGGGCCCGTCGTACCCAGTCTAGAGACAGTGGAGATAAACATGGGTCACTCTCAAGTCCTGTTTTCTGCTCTCTTTTATCCAATCAGCCAATGTCTGAACATTTTGACGACTTTCCTTTCTAAACAATTTTCCGAGCCCCATCACAGCTCTTGTGGTCCAGGCCACTCTCATCCGTCGCCAAGTCCCCACAACAGTCTCTTAGCTAGCCTCTCAGCCCCCTCCCCTTTCTCCACAGCAAAAATGATCTTTTTCTAGCACAAATTAGATCATATGAGGGCAGGCTTGACACCCTTTGTGGCTCCCTGCTGCCTGCTGAAGAAAGCCTAAATTCTTCAAAGTGGTTCCTGGCCCTTGATGTCTTGCTACCCAAGCTCTCCAGTCCCAGCCCACACGACTCCCTGCCTCTAAATGACCCTCTCAACCATCTACACTGATGCCAGCTCCCCGCAACATGTGAAGTATACATCTCAGTTCTTGCTTTCACCTCTGGCCCATCTCCCATCTCCTGTCTAGACCAATTCGCCCTCATTTAAGATTCAGATCTGTGATCAAACCTCCAGCAAGCCTTTCTTGTCAACAGCCTAGTCCTGAATCCAGGCCTATCAGGGGTCCCTACTTGTACTCTCATAAAAGAGTATCTACGCTGTATTATAATTATCTCTTCCCAATACCCCAACCACCACCCCAACCTAAATCATCACCATCTCTCTCTTAGACTATTTCAGTAGCCTCCTAATTGGTCTCCCTGCTTCTACTCTTGCCCCCATTCCAGGCTGTCCTCCACCCGTAGCAGAAGGGAGCTTTTTAAAACATAGGTTTGCTCATGTTACTCCCTGCTCAATATTCCCAATGGCTCCCATCTCATTCTAGAATCCGAAGACCTCATTGAGACTTCAGCACCCATCATGATGTGGGCCCTGGTCCCTCTGACCCATCTCCCCATCTCTTCCCCTCACCCGTTTCTTCTCCAGTCACAGGAGACCAGTGTTCCTTCTTGAACATACAAGTAGCTCTGCCTCAGGACCTTTGCACGGGCTATTCCCCCTCCTTCATTCAGATCTCTGTTAAAATGTCCCCAACTTCAAGATCCTCCTCTTCCCCCCTGCTTCGTTTCCTTTCACTCACTCATCTCCATCAGGCAGATTACAGTTTCAGACTACATCTCCACCTGCTCTTTGCTTAGGCATTGCTGCCTATTTTTCCTTCAACCATGTGAACTCCACGAGAGTAGGGATTTTATCTGTTTTGTTCACTGCAATGTCCTTAGGCCTTGGAACAATATCTGGAACACTGTAAGTGCTCAGTAAATATTTGGCAGAGAAATTAATAAATCTAATGTTCCAATTAGAACGCGTCACTCTGAGAGCAGGACCCATGGCTTATTCATCCCAGTGTCCCTCTATTTAGCCTGGTGGTGGGCACATAAATTGAGGTTTTTATTTGGATGGTGAAGAGTAGCAGGCAAGTACACAATACACAAAAAAAGCACAGAGTTGGGCTGGGGCTAAGGTGAGGTAGGGCCAAATTATGGAAGGGCTAAAAGGCTTCAGGGAAGAGTTGACTCTATCTGATATGGACCATTGC
>NW_006494614.1:42303330-42304286 GCF_000325575.1 Pteropus alecto | reverse complement strand
AAGGCATGGAGAGGTGAAACTGACTTGGAGATGCAAAAGCTCCTCATGCCCAAGTCACAAAAGATCTTAGAGGAACATAATCATCTTCGAGTCGGACACCTCAAGTTTTGCCTTCTGACACTTCTGGACCTGCTTACCTTGGGTTAGTACTTTCTAACTCTGAAAATTGGTCATAGACACCTACCCAGACCACACCTGAGGATGCTTGGATTTGCATGAGAAGGTGTATAAGAGAAGGATTAGATGTAAGGGGTTCCCTAGGGGCAAGAGCTGAGAAGTGACAGGGAGATGACAATGGCTCTGCCAACTGGGGACAATCGAAGGCCTCTTTCTGACATCACCTCTGGCCCAGGCCTTGGTCACCTTTCTTGGAAATTCGGCGACAGGGTGTCTCAGGTCTCCCCGCCCCTCTGCCCACCTCACAGTCTTTACTCTGGGTCAGTTAGAGCCTGAAGTGGCTTTTAAGTAATTAGACTGAGCGCTGGGCACTTGCAAATCTAATTGTTTCAAAAGCCCTTGAAGGGTTTGAGTCTGAGCACTTAAAATACCAGAGAAGAGGGAAATAGTGATGTGGGAGGTGTAGCGGCTCTGGCTTCTCTTCCCCTACTGGCCCTTCTGTTATCCATCCTCTCAGGGTTGAGGGAGGGGCCAGTTGAGGGAGGGCAGAAGGGCCCCTTTCCCAGGCTCTAAAGGCTGTGTTGTGTCCCCTCCCCCGCCCTACTTCAGGACTCCAAATAATTGCTGATCAAACTCAAAGTCATTGCCAGATGAGTTGATGAGAACTAGGGCTGTCCAGTTGTCAGACACCCCTTCCCCATGGGCAAAGCATCTCACTTGCACCCCCCCCCCAAAAAAAAAAAACATGTCAGCATCTTCCTGTGATTGTACACCTACTCATGGGCTGGATGTTTGAAATAAAAAAGATGTCACTGACTTCAAAGAGCCCTTCAGGAAGG
>NW_006494614.1:42302352-42303319 GCF_000325575.1 Pteropus alecto | reverse complement strand
AAGAGCAGAGATGCAAGGGAAGTTGATGCAAAGAGGGGTGTAAAAGCAGGGAGATCTGGCGACAGCAAAGCGGGGTGCAAGTGGGGCCAGCATGAGAGATTTGGAGAAGGCGCCACAGAGGAGGTGGCATTTGAGCTGACTTTGAAGGGCAGGTAGGATTTTGCAGGTCAAGTTCATCATGAGTCCAGGGAATGAACATGAACAAAAAGCAGATCATGGGAGGGTGGAGGACCTTAAGGACCACCATCCTCCCCATCATATTCTGACTGTTACCTTGTCTGTAAAATGGATCACTGAACTAGCTTTGGAATTCCACAGGGGAGCTTCGGACCACTTCAGGGAGTGAGTGGGGGAGCAGAGCATGCAGGGTCCAGCCGCCTTACCCACTTCAACCAGAGCTTCAACTGTTAGCTGTTTTCTGTTTGAGTTTTTAATGTAAATTAAGTTTATTAAAAGGCTGTACTACTTTTAAGCCACTCTATCTTTTGTAAACTACTGGACTAGATGATTCCTTGGGTCTCTTTCAGCTCTGAGCTCAGAATCTTCTAATAGCTCATAATAGCCCTCCTCTACAGGGGACAGAGAGAAACGAACCCAGAACCCTGATTGCCAAAGGCCTCCTTTGGAAATTCCACCCCAGGCCTGAAATCCTGAGTGGTCTCTCGCCCAGAGGCCCTGAGGAGCACAGACCCACAGCCAAACTAGAATAAACTGAACAGTTGATACCTGAAAACCCACCATGAGAGCACCACCCTTTTCATTTAAGGCAAAGTCCCCCAAACTATTTTCATGAGGATGAATTACCTTTCCTTTCACTGAATTGTGAAAAAGAGAGCTTGGATTGCTGCCACTATATCTACATGTTGCGTAAGAGGGTGGAGGTGTCATTCCCAGCAAAGGCCAAATCTTGGACAGCAGCCCACCAAACAGCTTAGAGACGTCTTGGTTATAAGGCTTCGGATGGGAT
>NW_006494614.1:42282785-42302336 GCF_000325575.1 Pteropus alecto | reverse complement strand
GAATGCCAAAGGAAAATATTGAGTAAATCAAAGAACGAATGGACAAACAAACAAAGAGGGCATTGCCAAAATGCACTCCTCTCATGGAAGGATCACTTTAGAAGCTGTTATCAGCCATGTTTACCCCGTGTGAATGAAGTATCTTAGAGTAGAGTTGCTTGGGGGAAAGAAAAGGTTTTAGAAACTGTGTATCACTATAAAAAAAAAATAATAATACAAAAAGAAAGATGACGAGTGCAAAACTGTCACTCACATAACTTTGTCCTAGCCTGGACTGCTTCCCACCTCCCCCACCTTACCTCATCTGACCCCCTAGCCTCCTCCTCACACCCTCCCCTTTTCTTCCCTGGAAGCTGGACCCAGTTTAGAGCCCAGGTGCTGAAAGATGCTCTTAGGGTGAGGGGACAGGTATTTGGCCTGTCGTAGGACAGAGTAAAGGAGGGGTATCAGTCTATGCCACCGTAAGGGTTGTGGCCTGTTGAGTGTAAACACGGAGGGAGGGCAGTGGCTTCCAGCTGGAGCTATGGGCCTGACCAGTAGAAATTCCTACCTGTTTTCCTCTCCTTTCCCCACTTGCCACCACAGCACCTTCACTTCACAAACAAAGCACAGGCTGCAGTCAGTAGAGTCTTCACAATGACATGTGCCTACCCAAGACCTCTTCCCTCCGGAGGTCCCAGGACAGTCCTCTGCACTGGCCCACTTCCCTGGGCCCATTCTCCTCTTAGGAGCAGCTTTTTCTATCTACAAAGCCCAAATAGGTGTATTAAAAAACAAAAACAGTAAAACTTCCCATGGGTCTTTCATTTCACATCCATAGGTTGAAAAGTCAGGTGTGTAACTTAGAACAGATCACTTAGCCTTTCTGGATTTCTGTGTCTTCCTCAATGAACAAAATAAGTGTAAAGACAGCTTGAAAAATGTAAAGTACCCTTCAAGGCTCAGGAATAAATATTAGACCATTTAATTGTGGGTTAAAATCCTGCCTCTAACTCCTATTAGCTGAGTTGTCTTGGGCAAGTTACTAATTTCTCGAAGCCTCAGTTTTCTCATCAGAGGTGCTCATGTGACCTGTCTCAAAGCTTTGGGAGGTGGATTGAGTGAGATAAGGTAGACAAACCACTCAGATGACAGAGGTGAGTTCTCTATTACTATACAGTAGTTCCTCACTTATCCACGGTTTACCTTTCCACGGTTTCAGTTACCCGTGGTCAACTTAGGTCCAAAAATATTAAATGGAAAATTCCAAAAATAAAGAATTCATGTTTTAAATTAGGCACCGTTCTGAGCAGTGTGATGAAACCTCGAGATGCCCTGCTCTGTCCTGCCCAGAATGTGAATCACCCTTTTGTCCAGTCTCCACACTGTATGTGACCTGCTCCTTAGTCACTTGGTAACCATCTCAGTTATCAGAAAGATACCACATTCACATAACTTTTATTACAGTATATTGTTATAATTATTCTATTTTATTATTAGTTATCGCTGTTAATCTCTTACCGTGCCTAATTTATAAATTAAACTTTATCATATGTATGTATGTATATATAGGAAAAACAGTGTGTTATAGGATTCGATACTACCCAGTTTTGGGCATCTACTCGGAGTCTTGGAACATACGCCCTCGGATAAGGGGAGGCTACCATATTTCCTCAAATCTAAGATTATAAGATGCATCATTATTTTACGTCCCACTACGAATGGATTGTGAGACACATCTCAGATTTCAGAGACGTGTGCACCTTAGACTCGATGAAATACTATATTATTGAGAGGGCGAGGAAGAGGCAACAGGAGTGTCAATCTTTATAGCAGTGGTCCTCCACTCGAGAAGCATTTTAGAATATGATGCCCCGACTGCATTCCAATTAAACCAAAACCTCTGAGATATGGCCCAGTAATTAATCTGTGCCTTCATTTCCCCGTCTGCAAAACTGGAATGATTCTAGAATCTACTTTCTGGGGCTGTTGTCTTAAATGAGCTGATTCATGTAAGTGGTTTAAAACAGTGCCGGGCCCACAGAAATGCTGAAATAAATGTTAACAATTACTCAACTCTGTACCCGAGATTGTGGCATACACTAGGTGCTTCCTAAATGTTGGTCAAAAGCAGGAGTAAAAACATGGTCACATGACTGCTCCCCTGCCCTCCCCCACCAGCTGGGAGAGGCCCATTCTGGCCTCTGTCCAGGGCGCGGGGGCCCAAGAAGAGGCTCACCTGCCCAAGGGCCTTCAGTCCAAAGTTCTAGGGGGCCCCACCCTTCCCCAGCTCTGCACCCCGCCCTCTTGGGCTGCAGCGTGGTGGGCACTGCCACATGGGCTCCGCCAAGACTTCTTGGAGTCAATGACGAGAACCAAACTTCTCCCCTAGCTTCCACCCCTCCCCTTTCCTGCTTTTCTTATTTTCTTTTCCATAAAGATTAGTCTGTGTTGCTCCTCTATCAAGGCCTGGAGGATAAACATTTGGTCCAGAGGCAGAGAAACCCCAGGCTTGAAGGCCCCCCACGGCCCCCACCCTGGCAGCATAAACCCAGGGCTTTTAAGCAAGGAATGGTTTTCAGTAAATCTCTCCTATCAGCAGAAACCTTTGAAAGAGTTTGTTTAAAGGCCAGGGAGATAAACAGCAAGGAGAAGTGTTTGTTTAAGATGTATGTTCTGTGTGGGCACTCTGGGGCCCGGATTCACATCTAAGGGAAAGGAGCCTCTCAGAGTCCAGGGTGCGGGCCTCCTAGGGGTGCCTGGGGCCCTGGGTGTGGACTCAGCCCAGGCAGAAACCCAGTCCTCAGGGAGGGGAAGCGAGCTGGACTGCACCTGCAGGCCCCTCCCTGGCTGGGGGAGGGAAAGGAGGGGGAATGAAAGTTGCCCCAGGAAGGGGAAAAAGCTTTTTTCACCCTGTCAGGCGGGGAGGGCTATGCAGAAGGACCTGCTGGTTGGCATGCAGGCAGAAATCCCTCGGGAAGCCAGCTGCCTCACATCTCCAACTGTAAATTCAGAACAAGGTCCCGGCTCATGGCTGCCCACCCCCAAAGGCTCCACACCCAGCAGCCCAAAATAAACGAGGGCTTGAATCTGGATGTCGCTAGCTCTGTGACCTTGGACAAGCCCCCTAACCCGTGTCTAGAGCCCTAGGTCCTCTGTGTTGTGAAAATATCACGCCTGCCTCAAAAGGTTTTAATATGTATTGAGCACTTGCTGTATACCAGACACTGTTATAAGGGCTTGGGCTATAACAGAAAACAAAAGAAACAAAGTCTCTGCCCTTTTGGAGCCTAAAGTGGAGGGAAGTAGACAATGAACATAATAATTAGTAAATTATACACTACATTAGAAGGTGATAGAAGCTACGGAAAGAAACAGAACAAGATACAAGGAATAGGGAGAGGACGATGAGGTTTGGCTCTGCCAAGAAAGTAGTCTCTGAAAGAGCTGTAGATCTCTGAGGACAGAGGGGTCCAAGCAGAGCCTTCAGCCAGGGAAATGCCCAGAGAATCGAATGAAATGTCCTTCATTAAGCACGTAGTATGAGCCCTGGAGCATGGTCTTGTGGTCAGAAATAATAGCTGAAGTTGTCATTGTCGAAGCCATTACTGAGGGTAGGGGAGCTTTCAAAGAGGAAGCAGGGCTTGAGCTGGGTTTTCCCTGGAATTCCTTCCTCCTGCCAAGTAGACAGGAGAACTGGCATCTCTGGAGCAAAGCGCTTTGAAGGTGAGGAGACAGGCAGACCAATGACAGAGCTCACAGCGTCTGAGGGGTCCGAGGGCAAAGGCAACCAGATTCTCAGGGAAAGCCCTCAGCTGGATCAGGGGTCTGGACTCTGATCCTGGCTCTGCCCCTCGCCTGCCAGGTCATCTGGGCAAATGAGTAGTAGCTTCCTGGGTCTGTCTTTCCTCTACAGCAGAATGGGAATAATATATCCTCCCCTCACTGGACTGTTGGGAGGATGAAAGCAGTACATGGCGTATTAGTGCCTGGAACATAGTAGATGCTCAATAAATGTTGGGTTTGTGTTTCATGCCCACTCTTGTCCCTATGGACTCCTTTCCAGCTCTTACATGGAGTGGGATGGCAATAGGCCCGCCGGGTCCCAGAATTGAAGATGTTGGACAGCTGAGCATTGTCTTCACGTAGCTGAAAGGCAGTCCCACTAGAGAGAGTTTAGGTTTGTTTCTGGGCCCCAAAGAGAAGGTAGGAATGTCAAGGAAACAGGTTTTCGCTCCACTCAAGAGGAATTTTTCAGTATCAGTGGTGTTTAGCAGCGAAATGGACCTCTTTAGAGTTAGTGAGCTCCTGCTGATAGAAGTCACGTGAGCAGAAGAAGGCCAGGGTTTAGATAGAGGTTGAGCAGAAGGGATCCCTGCTTTGGGAGGGGTTTGACCAATTGGTTTTGGGGTCCCTCCCAGCTGTGAGATTTGAGGATCTACTTCCATCCCCTCCCACGCTCCACAGACCCCGGAGATTTGTCCACACACGACTTTCTTCATTACCTTGTGAAAACTTGCTTGACCCGTGTCCTTAGGGTTCTGCCCTGTGATGGGCCAGCACATCTGATAGATAAATTCGTGCTAAATTTGGAATAGTCACAGATTAGCATGTTAATCCTGCCAGGTACCCAGGGGCAGTTTAACAGGGTCATGGATCTGTTAACTCAGAGACACAAGGAATGGTGAAGTTTCAGGCACTGTGAGAGAGACTGAGGGACAGATCTGTTTGGGGAAACGTGCCTGAGTATCAAATAGTTCCTAGTGTCCTCCAAACCCTACTTATAGGAAGATTAAGTTTTAGCTAAGATCACAGACCATGGCTCAAAGATTTAAAGGGCCCAACTGCCCACCTCAGCCTCTGCTCATGAACCAGGTGAGGTGCCAGGCCAACTCTGGGCACCTTCTCCCTGCCCCACGGACATTGGCCAAGGAGCGCCCGCTCGCCTGCCAGCTGGAAGCCCGCACTTTTCTTTTCAAAGCCTCTGCATTTCCTTCCCCTCCTCCTCCTTCCTTCCCGCCTTCCCCCCACCCCGCAAAAAGAGGATGCCCCTTCTGTTGAGTACACAGCCTGTAATTTTGCTGTCAGATCTCAGCCAGGAGGTCAGTGTTGTGACTGACTGTGTAGGGATCGCTCCCTCAAGGGTAATTACACTAAATTCCCCTCTGAAGGACAGCTCTCTCTGGATAGAATACAAGAAAACCCCGCATCCCCCCATTCACAGAAAGTCATGATTTCTGCCGTTGTCACTGGTACCCCGGCAGCGAGATACTTCGAGGAGCTCCAACTACTCTACTCAGAGGTGAGCCTGCAGGGTGATAGGACCCAGGCGGGGGGAAGGGGTGATGGCGGATGATCCAACAGCAAGGGAAGTGGGGATCCAGAGGGGCCACATTGGGAGCTAGGGGCCTGGCTGGCACAGGGCCGGAGCCAGGAGCATCTCTATTCCAAGCTGGCCGTGCCAAGAATTGAGAAAGCAAGAAGGCCCCCTGCTGACATCCACCCCATGAGAAGAGACCCCCTTGACATTCGCTCATTCCTTTGTTTAATAGGCTGACATCGAACACTCATCATCTGCGCTGCACTGTACTAGGCACTAAAGGGGGGACCCCGGGATGGGCAGCGGCCCCCTCTGGAAAGAGCTTGAGGGCTCTTGGGCAAAACAAAGCACTCACACAGGAGAGGTGAATTAGTATCAAAGTCCCCATCATCCCCAGGCCCCTTCAGAGGGGCGATGCCCTGACCCTTGTCCCCATCCACCCCAAGGGAAGATGACAGAAATGGCCGAGACCTTCCAGATCTAGCATCTACACCCAGCAGCTCCTGCACTTGCACTTCTCCCCACCCCAGGGAGACCCTGGCGAGAGTTGGGGAGTCACTCACCCACGACAAACAGTTAAAAGGAAGAAAGCAGGTCTGGCGATATCAATGCACTTTGATAACAATAAACTCTGCTTTTAATTTATGCTAATGTGTAGGGCTGTGGTGACAGTAAGAACTAAATTACAGAGTGGCTTTCGAGCTGGTAATTATCCCTCCATTTTTCGCTGCTCTGGAAGATGGACACACAATTATGCTCTCTTGCTGTATATTAATACAGATTCTTGACATCTTCAGCAGACCTGGAGCTGTCATCGAGCTTTTTGTCTCCTTTAATTGAAAATTAATGGTTACTGGGTTGCCACGGAAACAGAGGCCACGGACGCCAGTGGCGCTCATGTCTCACTGAGGGACTGGCGGCTTCAGGAGTCCGGAATGACCTTGAAAGTTAAAAGAAAAAAAAAAAACTTAAAAAAGAAAGGGAGAGGAGGGGAAATGAGGACAGGAGGGTGGGAGAGCGTGTCAGAACTGAAAGAGAGAAGAGAGAAGGAGAAAAGAGAGGAAGAAAGGAGAAAAAGAAGAGGAAGGAAAAGATAAAAATAAAAATTTTACAGGAGGTTAGGAGCATGAATGATTGAGGAAAGTAAATTAGTAAGTTTTACCTCTCAATTTTTGTTCTCTCTCTCTCTCTCTCTCTCTCTCTCTCTCTCTCTCTCTCTCTCTCTCTCTCTCTTTTTCTCCCTTTCTCTCTTTCTCTCAAGACTCATTGAAAAACTGGGAGCTGGATCTCTACTCTAAAATCCAAGATTCTACAAATCTGTCTTAGGAAGAAAGATGGCATCAGACCAAAGCGCCCAAAAGAAAGAGACAAAGGCTCCTTGCTGCCATGAGAGGTGGCAGGCAGAGCTGGGGGCAGGGCTGAGGTGTGCCATGTGGGCACTTCCCAGGGTCCAGTGGGCTGTGCTGTCAGAAACGGGGCCAGAGAGGGGCTGCCTTGTAGGGAGCCAGGGGAGCTGCCACAACATTGCTCTGGCAGTAATGAGCAGGTAAAAGGGCTCTGTCGGCTGGGCCATCAGCTTGAAGACACAACAAAAGAACTCAGAGATGGGGGTATGAAGGGGGACGATCTTGGCAGGGAAAGGCAACGTTTGGTTTGCCCAGGAAGATAAGAGATAAAGAGGAGGCAGTTCCATGTGGCTCCAGGACACACAGTGGCTCTGGGCTTGGGAATGTTTTGTTTCTACCAGGCCCAGCGGAGGGGCAGTAGGGACCCCTGAGCGTTCTTTTAGCAGAGAAGGTTGGGCTCCTTCCTCATCAGCCCACCATTCCAGTTCCTCAGCCCAGAGCGCAGCCTCTAGAAATACGATGCAATTCAACAGTAACTATATGTCTACCGTGAACCAGGAGCCAAGCTCGTGAATCAGACGAAGAGCCTGCCCTAGAAAGCCTCACACTCAGGGCTGGGAGTAGACAGACATATCAAGAAACAATTGCAAAGTTAGCCGCCCCCTTAAAGATTTCTCTAAAAGGATGTTGTCGCTGTGTTGTTCGTAACAGCAACATGAAGAAATAATCAGGATGGCCAACAATCGAGGATTGATAATATTATGTGCCTGATAATATATACCCAAAAGATGGAACACTCTACAGTCATTTTACATTATGTTGGAAAAGAATATTTAACGACCTGGGGGAAAGGTTCTTGATATTTTGTTTAACGAAAAAGACAGTTTACAAAAATTGTAATGTATTTATGATTCCATAATCCTGTTTCTAAGTTTTTTGAGATATACGTACATTAAGCTATTATGCTGTAATAAAAAGTTACCTATTTGCGTGTATAAATGTGTAAGTGTGTGAATATATGTGTGAGCACTGTGAATAGGTATGTGAATGCTCATGAGTATATGAGTATATACTTTAAAAAACTACAAGATACAGTAACATGGTTATCTCTGAGTAGTTGCATCACGACTGAACTTTATCACTTTTTTTATGCTTTCTGTATTTTCCAAATTTTCTACAATAAATATACATAATTTTTATTGATGGAGGAAAAAGGAGTTTTTGAAATGAGCTTCACCAGAAACCATTCCCCTGGAGGTAAAATCCCCTGCTCCCCACTTACATCTGAGAAGACTAGGTCCCCTGGCCCAGGTGTTTTCCCCCAAAGAGCACTCAGCAGACCCTTTCCTCAACTACCAGTGCCCCACCACAGGCTCTCACTCCCACCCCGACCCTCTCCCCACTCCCAGCCTATGGCCAGGGTATCCAGAGATAGGGTGAACACCTGAGGACCCCCAGGAGGAGCTGCCGGGGGTAGGCCTGCAGTAGGCAACCCAGAAACCCCCCTCCTGGGTTCCTGTGTCCATTTTTACAGACCAGGTAACTGAAGCCCAGAGATGTTAACCAATGTGCTCCAAGTCACGCAGCTGGTCAGTGGCAGAGCTAGAACCCAGCCCCAGGGACCATCGGCCAGGTGTACGGTCTCCACACCTTTCTCTGCTGCCTTGTTCCTTACTAGGACCAGAGAACCCAGGGGTTCGGGAAGCCTCTATGAATTGCTTGGATTTCTGGAAGAAGCCCCATTCTAGGAAGGTCACCATGATAAACAGCTTCTTTTTATGGTCTTTGCACCCTTGGCAGGAGTGGGAGAGAGTAGTTACGTTATCCCTAGTTAGAGTAGGAACTTTGGAGAAAGACTGGCTGGGAGCAGGGCTCCCAGGAAATGCATCCTTTCCACCTCTCACCAGACACATCCTTAAACCTCTGACCCTCTCAGGCCCTACACTAACCTGGCACACAGGAACTTGCCTCTCACCCCCAATCTATTTCTCTACCCTTGTCGAGCCTCCTCCTCCAAAATCAGATTCCATACTCCCCTCCTCCAGGAAACTTTCAGGCAATTAACTTTACGTGGTCACTATTATTCCTTCACTCTGACCTGGATAATAAAACCACCCTCATCGCACACATCCTCTGTGGCAGGCCCGACTCCAAGTACCTCTCAAGTGTTCACTCCCTTCATCTTCTCAACAACCTTATGAGGGGGTGCCACTGTTTTCTCCCACTGAGGCATAGAGAGGTTAGCCTATTTGCACAAGGTCACACAGCAAATCAGTGGCAGAATCAGAATATGAACCCAGGCACTCTGAGACGAGAGGACATGCTCTTAACCACCACGCCAATGACAATGCAAGGGACCCTGGTTTTTTGTTGCATTGGATGACCTGGAACTCTTTTGTCCATTTGCCTGGGCTCTGGTGACATTTCAATGATGAGGCAAGTCTCAGTGATGGCCTTTCCCCAGAACAAGGGATTTGGCATTTGAAGGCAGGAGGAAACAGGCTTGTCCCCTTTTGGAGAGTATGTCACATCTGACACGTTGGCCTTGTCAGTTTTGTCCTCGCTGGTCTTGCCACCAATACTCAGAACAGGCTCTGCACATAGGGGAGGGGGAAGAGGGGGCTGCCCATGGCTGACTGGAGACAGTCACTGGGGAATGGTCCCAGGCGAGGGCCCCCATGTGGCTGCCCACTCTGAAGGAGCCCTAAAAACCAGAGGCCTCGAACTCTTTCCTCTCTACCTCTACCCTGCTGCCTGCCTTTCTTCACCTCTCCCCTGTCCTTCCCCCTACCTCCCTGCTTCACCCCTGCCTACTTCCCTCCCCATCTACTTTCCCAGAGAGAGAACAAACAAGAAGACAAACTCGGCAGCCGGCAGCCGTGGGCAGCGGTGGCAGCAGAGGGGAGCAGGGAACTTTCCTTCATTTCCCCAGCTTCCCTGATCCTGACCTTAATCCCCACTCAGCATCCTGTCAGCCGGGTTGTTCTCAAGCTGACATTGCTGCAGGCGCCTTCTCCGCAGCCTTTCCTCAGATCTGCCTCCTCCGGGGACTTCTAAAGAGGAGCCCGAGGTTTCTCTGTTACAGCCGGCTTCACTCGCCGCCCTCAAGCAAAGCCCGGGCTCTCAGGGGGCCACAGGGAGAGAGGGCTGCAGGGGGATAGTGCCAGGCCTGACATTTCGGAGGAAGAGGGGAGGATGGAGGTGGCTAGACCCCAGAGGTTTTCAGAGTGAGGGTCAGACCTGGAGCAGGAGCCCAGCCAGTGCTGTTGGTCTCTATAAAGCAGGGCGAGCCTTACTTAGATGTTTGGGCCTGAGAGACAGAGGGGAAACTGAGGCTGGAGCCCAGGGAATTTATGTTGGTGCTGGTTCTAACTGTGGAGAAAGCAAGAGGAGTCTGTGATTTTCTGAGTCCGCCAGGAGATCACAGATCAGGGTGGGTTTGGAGAAGGGCAGCTGGGGCCTGTATCGAGTGTGTATGAAAGAAAACCCAAATGTACACATTAACCAGTTGACTTCCTCACCTACTGAGTTCTGGGTGTTGGGAAAGAAACAGGAAAGGCAGCCTGGTAAAAGCGATGAAGTGTGAGCTTGGCATGAGGTGGGTCTAGATCCCAGTCCGGCTCTGCCAAGTGGTAGCTGTGTGGCCTCTGGCCAAACACTCAGCTTTTCTGAGCCCCATTTTTCTCACCTACAAAGTTGGATGTGTGTGTGTGTGTATGTAGGTTATAATAAAAGCTTCTATGCAGGATCAATGGTAAGTTTAGAGACAAGGTGTAAAGAGCCCCTGGGGTTTAGGATGAATTTTACTATTCATGTCACCATCCACAGGGGACATTAGAGTCCAGAGCTTTGGGTCTTCCTGAAAGGGGATGCATGCGGGAGGAGTCACCTGAGAGCATATGTGTGTGCAGGCGAGTGTCTGTTAGGGGAAGGAGGTGTCCTGGGAAGGGCTCCTGTGAAATTATTGTGAGTCTCTATGCAGCAGCCTGAACAAACATCCAAGGCGGTGGGCTCTGGCCAGCCCTCCCTTCCCCACATTCCCACCCTGCCAAGGGGCCAGAGATGCAGGAGTCTCCAGGAAACCCAGGAAGAGGTGCTCCCCGAGTCCCCTCTCATGACTCCCTCTCCTGGGCCGCCTTGAGAGCCACAAGTGCTCCCAAGACTAATTTAGAAGATAATACCCAAGATCCCAGGTACTCAGCTTTAAAGTCCTTGTCCTGGGAATGTGGCTGCTTCTCCCACAGCCAGGAGATCCCTGCGTGACAATCAGAGGAGACTGAGGCCACTGGGCAGGACTGATCCCATGGTACCTGTACACACACCACTCCCCAAGTCTGCAGGAGTTGGGGGCTTCTAGATCCATCTACATTTGTGGGGTCTGTACCTCTGGGTTTCTCCAGTAGGTACCCTAAGACACCAGTGGGGCTCCATGTCAGTTAGGCAAGACATGGGGGCTCTCTGACCTGGCATTCAAAGAGATAGACTCAGGCAGGGGCAGGTCGCCTTCGAACTTCCCAAGAACCTCCTGGACCTGAGGTCTGGGAAGCAGAGCAGCTTTCTGCTGCTTCTTTCCTCCCTGGAGCATTCCCCAAAAGGAGGCCGCTTTAGTGTTTGGGGAAGGATTGTGGGGGGACATCTCAGACCTTTGACAGGTCACATTCTCCCACATTCTCCCCAATCCCCCACACCCTTGTAGCCACTCCCACCTGCCTGGCCATGAGTTCAGCTGACTAGAATTCTACCAAGAGAGGTGCCCCTGGGAAAAAGGGACAGTGAGATGTGTGTGTCTGAAGGCCTGGCTCCTCACGCAGGTGCCGCAGACCACCGCAAGCCCCTCCCTCTGCCTGCGTCTCAATGCAGCACCAGGAAGCAGCAGGTGGAAATCCAGGGCCTCAGAGAGATCACGGACATTAAAGTGCTAAGCAGATACAAGGCATGGATCTTTATATTCATCTTTTATAGACCAAATCCTTTTGTACCCTCCCCCCTAACAGGTGCAGGCTACCTAGGAAGGCCCTGGTCCCACTCCTTCCTCCTCTCAACGAATCCTAGCCTCAAGCTGTCTGGCTCTTAAAACAAGCCCCTCTGTTTGGGGGGTTTTAGAGGCAGCTGGAAGGGGACCCCAATCACCCCAACTCCTTCCAAGTCGGGGGAGTCAGGGAACCCTATTCTAAGGCAGCCTTGAGCAGTGATGTCTGCCGGGGTGTTGGGGGCGGTGGGGGTGGGGAAAGACCAGGAGGAAGACTCTGGGTGCCGGATCCTGAAACTCCCTTGGGCGTGAGACCAGAAACCTGAACCCCAGGCCCCCCACCCCGCCCCCCAAGCCACCGTCCGGAAAAAATAAACTATTTCCTGCAACCAGCTCCGAAACAAAGTCTGTGAGTGAGCTGTGACACATGTTACATAAATAGAAGCCGCAGAGGGGAAAAGCCTGTTTTCTCTTTCATTATTTATCACTCTCTAACCATCTCCAGCTGGGTGAGTAAACAGGCGCATTGGCCCATAATGAGGAACAGACTGCTGCCGTGGGGCTGCCAGAGGGTGAGAGTGTATATGCATGTGTCTGTCTGTCTGTCTGTCTGTCTGTCTGTCTGCTCCTGAGAGGGAAGAGTGGGAGTCTGCGATGGAGAAGGCTGTGGGGCACCTGACTGCAGACAGCAGGGGATTATTCACCTGGAGCCCTGGCTGGGGGTGGGGCACAGTGGCTGCAACTCTCCACCCAGAGGGTTGGCTGAGGATGGGGTGGCTGGATGGAGAAGGAGTCAGAAGGGGAGAGACTGTGTGGGTGGGAGAGGATGTGAGAGGTATGAGCCAAGTGTCAGGCTGCGAATGTGCCAGGTCTCAGAGCATGACCCCCAAGGGGTGGCCTCTGAGTGTGGCCAAGGGGATGTGTGTGAGTGGGCTGGGGCAGGAGGGCTTGTGAAAGAGGAGTGTGACTGTGCTGGGTGTGGAGGACTGTATGTAAAACTGGGAGACCGAGGGAGAGTGAGTGTATGTGATGATGCGGCAGTATGTGAGTTCACGTATGGGTGCGTGTGTGTGTGTGTGTGTGTGTGACTGTATATGTGTGATCCTAGTGGTATATATGGGTATGTGTGATTTCGTGACTATGGCAATGTATGAACGTGTGAATGTGCATGTCTGTGTGACTTTGATAGTTTATACAGCTGTGTGTAACTCTAGGCGTGTGCTAAGTACATGAGAGGTTTTATGGCCATAAGATGCTGTTATGGGCTGAACTGTATCCACGAACAAACAAACAAACATGCTGAAGTCCTCACCCGCAGCACCTCAGAGTAAGATCTTATTTGGAAACAGGGTCACAGCAGATGTAATCAGTTAAGTTGAGGTCATACTGAAATAGGGTACCTCTCTGCAATATAACTAGTGTCCTGATAAAAAGATGTTCATGTGAAGACACAGAGACCCATGTCCCTGTAAAGACAGAAGCAGAGATTGGAGTAATGCGTCTACAAGCCAAGGAACACCTGGGGTCATCAGAAGCTTGCAAGAAGCTAGCAAGAGGCGAGGAAGGATCCTTCCCTACAAGTTTCGGAAGGCACCTGGATTTTGGACTTCTCCAAAAGTGGGAAACAATAAAGTTCTGTTGTTTTCAGCCACCTGGTGTTTGCTGCTTCGCTATGGCAGTCCTAGGAAACGAACACTGGCGTTTATGAACATGTCGTATGAGCTTGGGAACGTGGGAAACCATGGGAGTGTGTGTGTGCGCGTGCATGTGTGTGATCCTTGTGGTGAAGATGGGTGTGGGTGTGACTATCTGACTGTGGGAGTGTGTACATACATGTCTGAGAACAGGGAATGTGTGAATGTGTGTGTTCGTAGGTAATGCCACACACTCTCTTGGCTTCTAAGTATTATCCCAGAAAGGAACCCAGCAACCATCCTTCACTTCTGGCTGCCTCTGTACACCCCAGACCCTGCCCTGACCTTGGGCAGCTCAGCCTGAGGTGAGTCAGCCTTGGAGGAGGACTGAGACAGTCCTGTGGAGGGCTACCCAAGCCTGTCCCTGCCCTGGAGTCACCCAACATCAAGATTTAAACCCTGCCCTGGCCCACAGAACCCGGAGTGCTCATCAGGACCCCCAGTGAGTGGATGTGAGGGCGATCTGGCTACGACATCTGTCACCCCATTGATTACCGGGGTTGATTTGGCTGATCTGGTTGGCTAGGCATGTGTCCCCTTCCTCCCTCACCGCTCCATGTGAGTCCCTCCCAAAGCTGCATGCTCAGTCGAAGAGGACGACCTTCTCCGATAGAGGAGAGGACTGTTCTTCTGTCAAGGGTATACAAGTAGCTGAGCTCCCCTGCTAGAACCTCCAAACAAGCTCTCAGGGACCCCAGTGAGGCCAGGTCCAGAGGCTGGAGGCAATAAGGTAAGGAGTCAGACTCCTTGTTTGTGATCTTGGGCATGCTTGCCTGAAGCCTAATTTTTCTCTAGTTTGAGGCTAATGAGCTGGTATCTCCTGTCCTGCATGGGGAGTTACAGTGGAGACAGACCTAAGTCCAGAGATTCTTGAAACAGAACTGAGTACTGTGTTGACCAGACCCATCCCAATGGACTGCTGGATGTCACAGAGCCATCTAGAGCTTAACCTCCCCAGGCCATGTTCAGACCAGCCTGTCCTCCTGCTGGCCCAGCCTCCACCCCCAACCACGGGATATCACGGTTGTTCAATTACTCACTCGACAAAGCACAGGCCCCAAGGCCCATGTCTTAGAAGCCTCAAAAGTGCCCCAGAGAGGCCCTGCCGTGAAACCTCAGACAGCTACTTCTCTGAGCCTCAGTTTCTCCTCTGTGAAAAGGGTACAACCATCCTTGCCCTGCCTACTTGATAGGGATGGTGTCAGGCTTATGGGATCTAAAGGACATGAACTGGTCTTATAAAGAAGTCCTTTATAAAATGCCCCACAGCCCGACTTTGTGAATGGAGCATCACAAAGGGAGCCCCATATGCCAAGACCTGCGGTACTGATCTCATTCTCACCATCCGAGTGCTTTGTTCTTTCCTTTTCCAGCTTGTCAGTTTCTTCCCTTAGCTCTAGAATGGTTTGATTTCATTCAAAAGTCTGCAAAATGGGGTCCCAGGGGCCATGTCCTACCTGCTCCTGTAAGGTCTGGGAACTAAAAATGATTTTTATAGATTAGCATTTACCATTGATTTGATGATTGGGATCATTAACTTTGAACCCCAATTGAGTAAAATATATCCCCTTCCCCGATCCCATTCTTCTCATTAGTAGACCTGTGTTACAAAAAAACTATATTCAACTATTATTGTAATTATAATCCCATCAATAAAAATTTGTTTTCTCTCTTATTACGTAAGTCTCTACATAATTCCCTCAATTTTGCCTTGGTCTGCAAAGCCTAAAATATTTATTGTCTGTCCCGTTACACAAAAAGTTTGTGGGTGTTTGCCTCTATTACAGCGCTGACACTACAGCAACAAGATGGTCATAGTTTGCCAACCCTTGAAGTAGAACACTCTACGCCCTTGGCCCTTTGGATTGATTTGGAGAAGGGCGAGTACATTTCTTGCAGGTCCCAACAAGTCAGCATTTGCTTGATCCGTTCACTGGATTGAACTGGGCAGGATGTGAGTGAATCTAACAGGACTCCCTCTAAGGACTTTGAGAGTGAAGCTCACCCAGGAAAAGGCAGAGTTAGCAATGTAGGAAACCCAATGGCATTGTTTTAAGCCCTTGGATCACACATCACTTGCAGTGACTGCCCTACCCCTTGATTATTCTGTTATAAGAGCCAAACAATTTTGCATTGTTATTTAAGCCATTTGAAGTGAGTTTTCTGATATTTGCACAAATACAAAAGCACAAAAGATGGTGTCTAATCCAGCTCAGGGTATTCAAGGAAAACTTCCAAGAGGTGGTGTCAGCTAAGCTGGGTCTTAGAGTTAGTGGTGAAAACAAGTGGTGGGAAAGGTATCCCAAGCAGATGGCAGGAGAGGAAAGAGCACGGCACCCTCCACAAGTTCCAAGTGGCAGAGCTGAGAATGGCCAGGAATGGGGTTGGAATTTCAAGAAAGGACACCTGTGCCCTGTGCTCCAGGCCAAGGTGCTTAAATTTGGCCCCGTGGGAATGGTTCTTGAGGATAGTTTGACAAGTTCAGATTGGCACTTTAGATAGAGCTTTTTGACCACCGTGGAGGATGGACTGGAGGGAGGCATAGGGAAGAAGTCAGATTAGAGGTGGGATGGCAGTTAGGAGGTTACTGGAATGCCCAGGTAGAAGATGATGAGGGTTCAGACCAATGGCAGTGGGAGTGGGGGTGGAGAGGAGGAAATGACTCAGAAATATTTTGGAAGCCACATCCACAGGACTTAGTGACTGATTAGATGTGCAGAGAAGAGACAGGGAAAATCAAGTGGTGATTTTTGGTTTCTAGAGTGACTGGTCAATTTGATGCCACGACTGAGAAGAAAATGCAGAAGTAGGGCATGTTTTGGGATACAGATGATGATTTTGGTCTGGGGTATGTTGAGTATGACATCAGTGGAGGTTCACAGACATGGGAGTGGGAGCGAGGTCTGAGTTAGAGACATTACTTGGAGCCACCAACTCACAGATGGTAGTTAAAACCATAAGAGTAGATGAGATCGTCCAAGAGCTTGTGGGAGCAATGGGTCAAAACTGAAGCTTTGGGAACACCAAGCATTTAAGAGGAGATAGTGGGAGGTGACATGAACCCACAAAGGAAAAGTCAAGGAGGAGACGAGAAGGTGGAGCGTGGCAGGTGCTGGCGCCCTGCCCACATCTCTGGTACTTACCTCTAGAGAAGGCTGCTTACTGCCAACACCTGCTATTTGCTTGAGGGTTTTTTCCTGGCCATGGAAACACTCTTGGCGCCAGCTCAAGGCAAGCCGGAAGTGCTGGAGAGTTAATGTGCCTGGAAGCAGCCTTCAACCAGTGACCAAGAGGGAGCTGGAGGATAAATACCCCGCTTCCTTGCCTGGTGGTGTGCATGACTTGAGGCATGTCTCATACAGCTTCCGGAGTTCCCCAGCGGGATTGCACCCCTCTTGCTCACGTGGTAGCATAACTTTCATGATGACACTCCCTGAATTGGCTTCCTGCCCTTCTTTCTCACTTTCCCACTTCCCTACTGGTATTTCCTAGGACTGATTCCCGAATAAACTACGTGCGCTAGAATCCTTGTCTCAGAGGCTACTTCTGGGAGAACCTGAAATAAGACAAAGGTGTCGTGAAAACCAGACAAACAGAAAATTCCAAGATGTTCTCTCCATGTAATTTCTGTCTTCGGAGGGATCAGGTCACCCTGCCCCATACGTGGTGCCCACTTCCACACTCACAAAAGAGGTAAGCCAATTTCTCCCCTGGCCTTGAGGTTTTCATCAGGAGACTACACATTCCCTGTAGTCCCATCTCGCTATCAAGAAATCCTTTCCTATCTCTTACCTCAGTTCCCCTCTGCTTTTATAGGGGCTGCTATGTCCAGGGAAGTGTGGTCTCAGCCCCTTGAATAACACAAAGGCTTGAAAAGATTCCTCAGCTTGGAGCCTCTCCCTCCCTTGTGCTCCTGGCTTAGTCCTCTCCTTTTCCAGCACTCCAAGCGGCTTTCACTTTTTTCCATTTGTTACACGTCCAGCCTTGTAGATGTTCATCATTTCTCTTTCTGTCTGTGACCCAGGTACTGGCTCTGACTGCCAGTTAGTGATTCACAGAAAGGCAGGGAGCGATGGGTGGCCTAGAAACACTCCCTACTTCCAGTCAGTGACACTTGACCCACACTGCTCTTCACCTCTAACCTCTCAAGGCAAGAAACCAAGGGGAACGAAGGGACTTGAATCAGACTTCTGGGGGCAGGGAGACGGGCTCTCACTAAGCCATATGGTAAAGCGATGTGTAGATATAGAAGAGTGTCAGGTGTGAACGCAGGCACTTTGCTTATGTAAGTCTGGAAAACTGTGTGTGAGTTTCAACCTCTAGAAGCTTTGGTCTTGTCATTTGTAAAATGAAGATAATAGCAGTACCTACCTGACTTAGGCTAGCTTCCCCCAGAAGCAGCCCTGAGAGAACTATTCCAGTCCACGTGGTTGATTTAGGAAACTCCAGGAGAGAAGTGGGAGAAAAAGATAAGGAAGAGAAGGAAGCTAATAAAGTATATCATCCACCCAGCTACGAGGGTGGGCTCAGTCCTGCTGGGGAAACCCTGGGAGTGCACAGAGAACACACACCTCAGAGTTATCTCCCCAGAGGGGTGAAAGAGCGGGGGTATTTATACACCACTTTCCATCTATCACGGGTAGAGGACTTTCTCACACAGTGGCAAAGTGGAATCCAGTGCCCAGAGGCCACCTTCAGGCAAAACCAGGCAGGCACTGGTCATCTGAAGCCTCAGGGGTGTAGGTGGTCAGGGTGTCATCAAACAAAACAGGGCACCAAAGATCTGGCATATCATCTCAGAGGGCTGTTGGGAGGTAAAATGAGGTCACACATGAAGAGTTGTTAACACAGTGCCTGATGCCAGTGATTCTTCTCTAATCAAGATCCAGCCTTACCCCAGGCTTCAGAAGCCTGGCTCAGGGACTTCCTGCTGCCTAATAACCATGAGGGAGGTCTTGGGGGCTGGAGGGTTCAAAAACAGAGGAGATTAGTGGAGAAAAGGCCAGAAAGAAGAAGAGGTGCAGGAAACCTGGGAAGGAGGTGGGCCCTGAGGTCCAGGTCAGGCATGGAACATGATGTGGACTGTGTGTGGAAGAAGCGCCAGGAAAATGTGTGAGTCCCACTGCATGGGCCCAGTTAGATGCCACACATGATAAGGGACTTATAAAGGCTCTAATCTCCCCCCTTATATCCACCCTACATTCATTGCCTCTGCCATTCATGGCTCTGCCTTCTCTTTAAAAAAAAAAATTAGGACTACCATGGGGGATCAGGGATACATCTAAAAAGTATCTGGTATACAGTAGGTGCTTAATAGGTGGTGGCTATTTCCAGTGTGAGGCTATCTTGGCTTTGACTTCCCTCTTTCTGATTACACCTCACCCTCCAGTGCCAGTGGCCAAGACTCCAAACCCCAGGTCCTCAAGCTCCCATGGGGAAGGAATACTTCCTTTGCAAAGCACAGAGTTCTAAAGGGATCCCCACTGGACAAGCAGAAAAGGAGCAGGGAGGAGTGATGAGAAGAATGGAGAGCACAGACCTTTGGAAGGAGGGGATGACCCTAAGGGAGTGAGAGTGCTGCCTTGTCCCATTTTCTATCCAAGTCCCCCACCTGCTACCCTGACCCCCAACTCTTGCCCTCCAATCATTGAAGACACAGTTGTTGCTTAAGTTCTACAACACCCAGCTTATACAGGCAGGGCACCAACTTGCCCTGAGGTGTCAGGCTATTTTTTTTTTAGCTTTGCTCTAAATTATCAAATCATAATCAAATCAAATCAACATGCATTTACAGTGCACCTACTATGCAAAACAAACGATGCTGGGTGCAACAGGAAATCCCAAAATGGCTAAAATCATGGGCCCCTGACCTGTTTATTATCTAGTTGGAGAGATGAGACATAAATGGCTAAACAGTTAACAAACAATACAATGTATTTAAAATCACTAGGTGCTTATTAAATAAAAGTTAGCCAACAGCACATTGTAGCATCAACATGTGTGCTAAAGACGAGCGGGAAAGAGATGGTAGTGGCTGGGGTAATCAAGAAACAACAGTAGCTCCAATCTATCTAACTCCTACATTGAAAAGAACCCTACATGAGTTATACTCTTCCTCACCACCTCTCTGCCAGACCCACATATTTCTCCCTATTCTGTAGTTGAAGAAACTGAGATTAAGCCCCTTGCTTCAGGATTTCAAGCTTGAAAGTGACAGATTTGGGATTTAAATCTAAGCATCTT
>NW_006494614.1:42277780-42282768 GCF_000325575.1 Pteropus alecto | reverse complement strand
GAGATATGGAGTAGCACTTGAAGGATGAAGAACTATATGAAGAGAAAAGGGGTTCTTTTCTCTAAGCCCACTCCTTGGCCCCCAGACACACTCAGTGAAAGGTCAGGTTCATTGCGTGAGAGAGGGGAAGGATGCTGGGTCTGCTCTCTTAGCCATCACTGTGTGTGTCCTGCTCTCTCCCTGCAGGGAAATCCCTCCATAGAGCGGGTCTCATTTGACCCAAAGACATCGTGTTCTAATTGATGGGAAATTGTCCACTGCTTGTCAGGTTATTGTTCATTTCCTGATCCTTAATGACTGATTTTCTACCAGTCAGCCTGGAGTCCCGTGCCCACAACCCTGAGGACAAGGCCTGAGTCTTTGCATCCCTGAAAGTGACTGCAGGAAGGCCTGCAAACATCTCTCAGGGCTCGGGGCACACGGCTGGCCTGGCACCAAGAAGGGCAACTCAGTCCCTCCTTCAGTCCTGGGACAGTTCCCCTCATTGCAGGGTCCTCTACTCAGGGCAATATGGTAAGCCGATGAGCCTCCCCCCCAGGAATAGAAGCCCCCCTTAAAAAGGGGGAGTCTGGAGAATGCCTTGAAGGTTCCTGGCACAGTTCATTAAGATATCAACCTTTAATGAAATATTTGTTTAAATCGTCATTTATCTTAGGGAGCAGGGGCCTTTGTGGTGAAGGAAAAGGCTGCCCCTTTCTACCCCTCCCCCACCTCCACCCAGCACAGATCCTGGGTCTTTCTGAGTCAGAAAGACTGGGAAGCAGGGTGGAGAGGAACAGCTGGCAGATATGGGGAGGGGAGAAGATTCCAGAATGGAGGAATCACAGGAGGAAGACAACTTGACTAAGCAGGAGGCAATAAAGGGGAGTAAAACAGAAAGTTCTAGAAGCACCCCACCACCACCACCCACTGCTATGTGACCACAATGGCCAAACATCAGAAACAGCCCAACTGTTCCATCGAGGGGAGGTTGGATCAAGAACCTGGGGCACACTGATACAGTAGATCGTTCTCCAGAAGCCTTTCAATTAATGACCTAGAGATACATTCAATAAATCTGAATTAATCCCAGCAACATGAAGTTGAGTAAAAAACACCACCAATAAAAAGAAAAAGCGAGGAGCAGAAGGTACTTTCATTTGAGATTTCAAGATGCCTAAGCAATACTAAGTGATTAAGAGTATAAAACTTACTTGGGAAGGCTACCTACCAACTTCAAGAAACTGCCTACCTCTAGAAGGGAAAGATTTCAGAAAACCAGAGGGAGAAGTATGGAAAAACCACAAGACCAGCAACCATTTTTAAGCTTTTTATTTTTAAATATAAAAAAAGGTGCACAAATCATAAGTGTACATACAGCCCAATTAATTTTCACAAAGTGAACACCCCTTGTAACCAAATTCCCAAAACACAGAACATTCCCAGACCCCCAGGAAACCCGTCATGCCCCTCCCAGTCACTCCCCCAACTAGAGTAGTCACTCTTCTGAGTTCTAATGTCATCAGTTTGACTGATTTTTGAATTTCAGATAAATGAAATCACACTGTGTGTTTTCTCTGGTGTCTGGCTTTTATGCTCAACATTCTGATTGTGAGATTTCTCTATGTTGCTGTGTGTGTGGCAGTGGTTTGTTCATTCTCACTGCCAAGTACTAGCTCAAGTATTCAAATACCATGATTTACTCACCTAATTCCAATATTGATGACTCATGAACAGGGCTGCTAAGAACATTCTAAGTGTATGTCTTTTGGTGAACACATATACGTATTTTTTTTTGTTGGTATATACTTAGAAGTGGAGCTGCTATATTATGCTGGTAAAGTTTTATTCCTTGTAACTAAAAAAAGGTTTTGAGGAGGGGAAAATATAAGATTCAAGTAGTCAGATGAATGGAAACAAAATATCTGTGCATAAAGGCGTTGGGACTGTGGGAATAAAGAGACTGTTTCTGAACACACATAGCCCCAGGCCTGAGTGCCAGGCTTGGTACTCAGAACAAGCTCACCTACTAACCTACCTCATTCCCATAGCAGGGAGGTAGCTGATCCTGGGAAGGAGCATTCTGAACAAGAAGATCTGGGAACAAGTCCTTGCTGTACCACCTCCTAGCTGTGTGACCTAGAGTTGCCTGTCCTCTGAGCCCTGAGTTCCTTACCTATAAAATGAAAAGAGCTGTCATGTTGAAGGGCACACAGATGAAGTGCTTGAAATATAGCAAACATTTAATAAATATTAACCTCAGTTGTATGCATGATTTGCAGTTTTGTGAGGTCGATATTCCTCATTTTTAGATGAGGAAACTGGAGCTCACAAAAGGCAAAATGAGCATTTATGGAAAGCACTACATGAACAGGTCACGGAGCTAGACTTTGATCATGCTTTTTCATGCTGTCCTCCCAACCACCCTAGGAAGCATCCTCCCAGTTTTGTAGATGAGGAAACTGAGGCTCAGACCTCATGGAACTTGCCCAGGTAACACAGCTGGTGAGAGAGGCTGCCTCAGTCCAGCCCCCTGTGCTCTTTAACCATGTCCTCCTAGGCCAGGCCATGGGCCCTGGTTCCTGCCACAGCCACAGCTCCTTGCCCTGGACCCTGTGAAGGAATAAGGACAGAAAGGGGACCCTCCTGCCTGTTCCCAGTCACTCTGCCTCAGGAGCCAAGGGCTAATCTTTTGAACCTGTTCACAGAGTTCCTGCACCAGAAGGAAGGCCTTTGGCTTGCCTGCTTTGATTTTGGGATGTTTGTTTTGTCTCTTTCTTTTTTGAAGCCTTGTTTTTTCACTAAAATGCCCTTTAGGTGAAGACGAGACAGGGTCTTTTGCCTCCCTTGGGCTCCCCCCCACCCTGACCCACTGTGAGTCACAGGGTGCTGGGAAGTGAGCTGGCCTGGAGAAGAGGAGTAAACTGAAATGAGAGCCAAAGCATTTCCCAGGAAATCCGTTTGGGCAAGTAGGCCCACGTGTGAGGTACAGAGAAGGCTGCTGCAGGAAGGTGGTGGAAAAGGACTCAGTGGCTATGAGAACCAGCCAGAAAAGAGCTTGAGAAGCCCATTGGAGGTCTCTTATTTCACCTCCCCCTGCAGATTTTTTTTTTTTTTAAATCAGAAGTCCCAGTTCTTACTCCTCCTCGAGCCTCTGTAAGAAGGATGGGGAGGAGGCCATGGCCCAACTGGGCTTACATTACACGGGGACCTGGCAACTTTAAGCCTAGCCCAGGCCCGTCCGCACACCCTGACTCTCACTAGAGCTGGCTCTCCATAGAAGATAAATCAGACCACAAGACCAAGTGTTTCATACCCTTTCTCAGGTAACCCACAAGCAGGCTGTGCTGCTTTAAAGATCTCCATGAGCTCCTCCCCATCCTCAATGAACTGGCTGTAGTTGGAATCCTGCTTCCTCACTTACCATCTGTGTAAGCCTGGAAAAGTGACTTCATCTTTCTGTGCCTGTTTCTGTCTTTGAAAAATGGAGAGAATAGTACTATCCACCTCATGGAGTTATTGTGCAGACAAAATGAATCCTATGCCTGGCGTGTGCTGACTCCAACATTACCTGTTATTTTATTCTTATTGCTACTGCTACTGCTATTGCTATACTGGAAAGGACACTTTCTAATAATAGTCTCCAAATAAACGGCACTTTTTTTTTTGATAGTGTGAATCCTCTCTCCCAATAATTTCATACCTAGATATCTGAAAGTCTCCAGCAAGACCTAAGTATGCCTGTGACACCCACCCAGGAGGGCAAATACATAGGATCTGGACCTGGACAGGCATCATTAACATTACAACTACTTTGGGCTATTTGCGCCCACAGAGAAGAAATAGAATACGTGATGGAGCCTTTCTGGAGACTCTTTTCTTCCAAGCCCCACTGGAAAGGCCTTCTCTAACAGGAAATCCTCTCTCCCCAGGCCACAGCACTGACACACCCTGAAGCACCCCCAGCTTGCATTCCACAGGAGCAACAAGTGTCTGCCCGTCTCCACCGCCTCAGGTGATATGGGTCAGGAGAGCCTTCAAAAGCCATTGTCTTCCTGCCCCCACCCCACAGTAGGGTCTTCCCTTGGTCATGGGCACTCCTTGATGATCCCTGAGGTGTCCCTTACTTCTCCCCACCCTTCACACGGCACCAGATGGGAGATGTTTGGGGTGGGGAGTGGAGGGGGGAGGGAGGACTTACTCAGGTTGCCACAGGTCTCTGAGTGGGGCATCTGCTACCAGCATAACCCTCCCCCTGGGATCTTGGGCATTTCCTCATCTGGACTTCCCCCTCCCAACCCAAACGCACACCACTGCCACCACCACAATCCTCTCAGTTCTCCCGGGCAAAAGACGTTGAGTTTTGTTTACAGTCTAATTTGTCCGAATAATTGCCTCTACTCTGCACTTCGCTAGGCCGCGTGGATCTGGCTTTGGGCTCCTTCTTCGCTGGTTCGCAGAGTACTTTATGAGAAATTCCCCTTCCGGAGGCAGCGCGTGCCGGCGCTGACCGTGCATGCACAAAGCCCAGAAGGAGCCTCCCCACCTCCTCCACTCCGTTTCAAAAACCCAACGCCAACCTCCACGCAGTGGGGAGCATGAGTGAGGCAAGGAAGGGCCCCGGCCGGACACCGGCCACTCCCTGCGCCTAGCGCAGACCGCCGGGAACCAGTGAACCGTGTGGAGCAGGGCTTGGCGGTACCTCCAGACTCTAGAGAAGGAAGGGCTGGGGGTTTGCAAAGCGCGCTATAGGATTCGCGAGGCCAGGGTGAATTCCTGGAGGTTCTTCACCTCCCCCCCACTTTCCGCAGCCCCACGTCTCTTTCCTGTGTCCCCACTTTTTTTCCCCTAAAGTTTGATCCACGTGGTCTTCTCTTGCTCCGGCCGGATGACTCTCCTGGTGAAAGTTGCTGCACCTGCTTTAGGCGAATTATGGTAGCGCTAGAAGTTGGTCTCCCCTCCCTCCGCCGCCCGCTCGCTCGCTCCCTCCCTCCGCCCTGGCTCTCCGC
>NW_006494614.1:42243788-42276951 GCF_000325575.1 Pteropus alecto | reverse complement strand
GGGCAGCCGGAGGTCGGCCGGGGAGGTGGGGGTTGGAAAGGCTTTCCGAGGCCCGCCCTTCCCCTAGAATCCGAGCCCCGCCCCCTCCCTGCCTGACCGCTGGGAATGGGGTGCAAGGGGGCACGACACCCCGGCCCGCCCCCAGTCAGACAAAGAATACTTCTCGGCCCAGACTTTTCTGAGCTGGGGAGGGAAGTGGGGAAGTGATTCCCCCAACCTCAGCATGTCCAGCATTCCCCAAGACGCACGGAGACAGATGGTGGGGGGGGGCGCGGTCCCACTCGCTGTGTAGCCTCGGTGAGGAAGGGGATTCATTTTGCTAAGTCGCACCTCAGAGGTTCCGGGAACAGTCAGTCCCTTCCCCCCATCCGTGGTCAGCCTGGAGATAGAGCAGAAAACTTATTAGGGACTTGAACGCGTCTGGAGTCGGCCCCTGTGATTTTATGCGTCAGTGCTGGAATGGGGGACTGACCTGGCCAATTCCTTTATTCACCTCATTTCGGGAGAGTCCAGCATTCCCCAAGACGCACGGAGACAGATGGGGGGGGGCGCGGTCCCACTCGCTGTGTAGCCTCGGTGAGGAAGGGGATTCATTTTGCTAAGTCGCACCTCAGAGGTTCCGGGAACAGTCAGTCCCTTACCCCCATCCGTGGTCAGCCTGGAGATAGAGCAGAAAACTTATTAGGGACTTGAACGCGTCTGGAGTCGGCCCCTGTGATTTTATGCGTCAGTGCTGGAATGGGGGACTGACCTGGCCAATTCCTTTATTCACCTCATTTCGGGAGAGCCCCCATCTTACGGTGTGTTGGGGGGGGGGTAGAAGAGTGTGCGGCAGCAGGGTTCGGAGGCCACCTAGAAATACTGTCTTGGAGTGACCAAGCAGAGCCTTCCCTCCTCAGACTGAAGACTAGTGTTTCCTCTGGACAGGCCCCCCCACTGACACCTCTCTGACCTGCGGTCACCCCCGCGGCGCTCCAGCCTTGCGCTCCCCAACAACAACCCCAAACTAACTTGGGCTGAGCCGGGGCAGAGCCTGTGGCGCTAGAAGGCCGGGCGACCTGGGGTTCCGGCCTCCCGGGTAAAGAGCCGTGTGATTTCGCGGGACGCGGATTCTGAGGCAGAGGCCCTAACGATTGCAGATTCCTTCTCTCCAACTGAGCGACCTCGTGAACACACCTGCGTCCCACCCGGACTCTCTAGGTTAGGGGAAGAGGATATGGGATCTCGGAGACCCTGAGCGGGTAGAGCGCCCGGCTCGTTCCATTGCACCACATCTATCTTGCAACCTCCACCTGGCGGGTTTCCTTCCCTCGCTGGGCACCTGGGGTTTAAGGCGTGTGGAGATCACCGCGTGTCTCGCACCCCAGGGCCAGTTCTCCCTGAAGGTTGACTGCGGTGTACCAGTACATTGACCGGGGAGTCTGGAGTAGGGTTGGAGATGGGGGCCCAAGAGGAGGAAGCGAGTCTGAAGCTGTCCTCCCCGCAGTTCCTTTGAAAGCCCAGGAGAATTTTGGCCAATGCGGGTTTTTACCTGAACTTAAGCATCATTATCCCCGGGTTTAAAGCACCCACGTGGATTGTCCCAGAGTAAACTGTTGTGTTTGGGATTGAGGGCCACAAGAGCACAGCTTGAGGAGCAGCTAAGTTTGGAGCCTGAGGCTGGGTAGGTGTTCTTTTCTCCCACACCGAAAAAAGAAAAAGAAGCAGCGGGGTTGTCTATAGGGCCTGCAGCCAAGGGAGGGTCTAACCAGTCCCACCAAGGAACACAGTAGGTAATGGAGACTACAACACTGAGAATTTGAACCTAGAAACTCACTTTCCTTGGAGAATAGGTACTGAACCCTGTGGACTCTGGGCATTTCAAGCCCCTGACTCTCCTGGTGAGCCCCGATGGGTGCCGGGGCCCCAAAGCCGGAAGGCTGGGCTGGTGGGCCTCAGCTCAGGGAAAGGGAGCCACTTGCTTCAGACAGACCCTGCCCCCAGACAACCCCTGCCCAACCCAGACCACTGCCGGGAAGGGGAAGTCTGCAGGCTTTTTTTTTTTTTTTAACTTGAGAAACTTTGTCTTGTCTGGGTTCTGGGGCTATTTGTCACCTGGCAGACTGGAGGCAGGTTCAGGGAGTGCTCTGAGCACCTGGAGCAGTTCGCTTGCGGCTATTTGTCACCTGGCAGACTGGAGGCAGGTTCGGGGAGTGCTCTGAGCACCTGGAGCAGTTTGCTTGCTTCAGCACCCCCCCAGATCTGAGCCTTTCAAAAGTAAGGCCTTGGCGGGGGAAGGGGGGTGCTGTCTGGTGCCACTCCTACTCTTGTCAGTGGGCATGGCGGCATGGGGAAGAAGCAGCTCTGTGGGTCCCCCCCCTCCCCTCCACATACCCAGGATCCTACCAAGATCTGACTCTCTCCTCCTGGACCCTCTGAGCGCTTTCTTACCCTGGTGCCAGCCTTGGCACCAAGTTGGGGGAGACCACAGGAACCTTCTCTCTTGGCACTAAGTGCTGGGCTTCTGGGTGGGGTTTTCTGTCCTTCTTCCCAAGAGTTAGGGAACCCCTGAATCCTGGGGAAGGAAAGGCCTAACAGCATTGTTGTTAGGAAATGCCTGGGGCAGGGAAGGTTGGACCCAAGTTGCAAAAGGACCTGCCCTGTTTCTTTTCTATGTAGGCGCCCTTCTTACACCTAGGCACCCCCACCCCATGTTTCCTGTGCCTTTGGCCAGAAACTTCCTTTCTGGCTTCTGGCAGGTAGGTCCCTTCTTGCCAGGACCGTGCATATCCTGCTGGGCCCCTACTCCAAACACACCTCTTCCTTAGAGGGGAGGAAGACAGGAGGACTGGTAGTGGGGGGCTTCCTTTGATCCAGTAATTTCCCAAATGTTTGCTGAGCTCCTTCTCTGCCTGGGTAGGTCCCAGGCTGGGCACTGGAGTGCCCAAGCAATGAAGGCTGGGGTCTGCTTTCCAGCCCTCACATTGTCAGGGTAGGAGAGACAGATAAGATATCACAGGTGGAGAGAAGGGTGGGAGCAGGGGTCTGTTTTAGAGAAGAGGTGTGAGGTACAAGGGAATGGAAAGGGTCATCTCCCCAAGAAGCCTTCCCTGCTCTGCAACACACGGCGAAGCTGCACTCTCTTTGCCTACATTCTAACCCACCGCTGCCCCACTGCCTTGGTGGCTTTCCTGTTTCCAGCTGTAATGCAAGCCCCTCCACTCTCATCCCAAGCAGGCACAATGTCTTTACTTTTCTGGTAGCCGGAACAGCAGAAATAATCATTTCTTCCATCCGAGGAGCTCCACACAGTTTCCCTGCATGATCTTGCAACTCTCCCAGCTTCCCAGACAAAGGCAGGGCAGATACCATTTGTGATAGGATTCTGAGGCTCCATTTGCTGAAATGCCTTCCTCTGACTAGGTTCCAGAGGCAAAGTTCTGGAACCCAGGGCAAGGAACTTAGGCCTCCCTAGGGCAGAACATGGATCAGAGTGAAAAAGGCTTTGGAACTTGACATTAGTGATGAGACTCTGGGGAACTTAACTAAGCTTTTGGAACCTCAGTTTTCTGATGCATAAAGTAGGTCAAAATACCGATTTAGAGCTTGTTTGAGAGTTGAATAGGAGAGCAGATATATAGTACCTAGAACAGTGCCTTGCACATGGTAGTACTGACCACAGGGTCGCTTTTATTATTAGAGTTCCCGCACTACCAAGCCACAGATTGGACTGAATACTGGAAATGCTCGAGTATTAAACTCCATTTTATGGAGTGGGAACATGGAGCCGAGAAGGAAGAAGCAACTTGTCTAAGGTTCCACAGCTAGGTAATGCTAGAGCATGTACTAAAATGTAGGGCTCCTAACTCCCAGTATAACCAGTAGGGCTTGAGCCTCTGCTGGAGGGGAAGGGAAAAAGGAGGGAATAAGAGGACCTGCCAACTTTCCCCTGCCTCCCTCACAGTCTCAGGCATGGGCCACCCCTCTACCCATGACCCTGGAACATCCATTTGTCCCCTCTCTCCCCAGCCTTATAAGGTGCTCATGGAGACAAAAATGGGAGGGAGAGTTCATTAGAACACAGAAGAGGAAAAATGTCTAGCAGTACCATCTCTCTCTAACACAGAAGATTTCTGTGGTTTGAAACCCTAGCTTACACAGCCTCGTGGAAGACAAGTCTGGCAGCCAGTCTCAGATCAGTTTGGGACCTACCCCTGGATGGATCATCTCTAAGCAGCAAAGAGAAACTTTCCTTGAGCCTGAAGGTACTGGCTCTGTCAGCACTGCCTTCTGAATTCTCCATGGAAATGCATACCTTGTTCCCTACTGCCAGTTCCACCATGCTGGGATCACAGTAGGAACCTTCTTTACTCAACCTTGTGGCTTGCCTATGCAGTAGTCTTGTGAAATGGTACTGAGTGGGGCCCACATGGAGCCTCGCTAGACTCAGTACACCTGAGCTGCAAATCAACAGCTCTCAGCACAAAGGGTGCACATTTGGACAGGGCCGCAGGGCACTGGACCACGGAGTCAGAGCTTCCTTCCACACCTCCAGGGAGCCATCTAGGCCTCTGCCTGGCTGATGCCCTCCCTCCCCCATGGGGTCTTTGCCTTGCTGAGCTGTCTCTCCTTCCAGTGCAGCCCTGTACCTTTCTTCTCCCCAGCCCTGGCCATAGCATGTGACATGTGCCCCAAATCCCAGAAGTTCTGCTCACACACACACACACCCACTCTATGGTCTGCCGAACTGGAGCCTCCAGAACTGGGACCTGAGGATGAGTGGTCATTGGTCATGCAAGATGGGGGTAAATGGTATTTTCTCTTCCACTTAGAGTTTCTGATGGCACCTGGGCTACCATGCAAATAGGAGTGCGGGGGAGGCGAGATGGTCGTTCTCCTCAAATATTAACAAAGTGGAGTATGTAGAATAGTGACCCTCTGGCATTTGTTCAAGGTAGGCAGAGTGAATGGGCAGAAGTGACCCCAGAATTTTTACCACAGTGAAGGAAGGAAACGAGTGATGGTGACTTAAGGGAAAGGTGGCTCAGGGAATGGACACCTGGACTCCTCTCTGTTCCACAAACATTGCAGAGCTTACTGTGTGCATTGGCCTCATGAGGGTCCAGGTGAACAGATTTACTAAGGGGTGTCTGGCTTGCAACTCGGAAAACCAGAAATGGAGCAAGTGCCCCACCACGGATCTTTCAGATGGGTACTGGCAACTGGAGGGAGGCTGTGTTCTGACATTCCCTAGCCCAACGGGATGCCTACGCTTGCCCCCGGAGGGCCCTGTGTGAAGGGATACTGGCAGATGGGCCGGTGAGGGGGCTTTTGTTCTTGTGTCTTCGACCCGGCGAGCTCCTTCGGATTCGGTTCCCCAGCGCCCTAGAGCCCACACTTCCAAGGCCGAAGGAAGTTGGTCCAAAAGAGGGTAGTGGTATACCTCTTTTCCTCAAGGGTTTCTTGGACAGAGGTGCATCCTCGCCGTGAAAGAAAAGGGCACCGCCAGGCTGCCTAGAATTTCGGGGAGAGATTGGAATGTTGCGATTTGCAGGAGACTGAGGGAGTCGCGGCTGCTGTGAGCGCTTGGGGGCACGGGGAGCAACGCGCTGAGTGTCGATATGCTTCCTAGCTTCTCGGGGCTCTCTCATCTGTGGATGGGAGTCAGAGGGCTTGTGAACGTCGGTTGTGTTGAGGGTGCAGAGTCGATCTACTGGGAAGAATCTCTCCTTTAAGAAGGACTCCGGGATTTCCGGGAGAGCCAGGGCTACAGGTCGGACCCTAGCTGAGCCGCACTCGCTCTGGGTTGCTAGCTCAGCTAGCATTTCCCTGAGCCTCCGCCAGCGCATCAGAACGAGTGGCCAGACGCTCCTGGATTTCTGAGACCTGAACCCCAAGCTGCCGGGGCCAGGGGTCGGAGGCCCTCCCCAAGCGCGTTGAAAAAATGCCGAGGTGCAGTCAACTCCGCCCTGTGCCTAGGGCTTGGGGGTGTCTAGAGATCGCTGGACGAGGGGCGGCTCGACTGCATGGCCACAAGGAGGGTCTCCCACGCCGTGTGGTGCCCTCCTCATGCTTGGGGATGACTTCGGGTATCTGGGTCGTGGGTCTGGGGCACCAGCAAACTTCCTCATTCCCTCTGCTACCTTAGGCATGACCAGCTCCTCTCTGGGCCTCAGTTTCCCTAACTGCAGAATTAGTAAGGGAGCACCCGCACAGCACACACCCCCTTCCTGACCCCCTCTTCCCACCCAGGGTCGGGCTTCAGGCTAGAAGAGACTCGATGGTCTCAGTGCACTCCCTCTTTGTTCCACCGAGTTGTGTCTGGAGCCCACTGCCTCCGCAGGCTTGGGGCAGGAGACCCCGCTTCCCAGGCAAGTCTCCTCCTTCCCAATTAGGTAGCAGAGCCTGATTAAAGGGGCACTACCCAGCCCCTCCTGACCGATCCCCATCAACGAGATTTCCCTTCATCAGAATCTCACATCCTCCAGAAATTAATTTGATGCTTCTTGTTATCAATTAATTGAATCTGGTTGGTAGAAAGAGCGCAGCGAGGCCGGCTGCGGCTTGGCCCTTGTGCATTGCAGTTCCGCCCTCCCCCTCACACCAGGACTGCCTGGCCCCCTCCCCATTTCTCTTTTTCTGCCTTGCTTTAAATTTTACTTATTTTCTAATATAAAAGCACTGCTGTGGGCCCTTTTACGGAGTTGGCTTGGATGAAGACCCATGGACTGGGCACTGCCTGGGATTCACCCTTTCTGAGCTGTGCAGGGGCCAGGTGTGGGGTAGGGGGGTTTTCCTCTCTCCTGGGTCCCGTTTGGTCCCTCCTTAAATCAACAAAACCTCAACCTTTGGGAATTTGGCTCTGACACTGACCCTCTTGTGCTGCATGAGCTGCTGGTAAGAAACTTAGAGATCAGGACTGGGAGAGGGAGGGGTAGGAACAGACTCCAAGGAGTCTCCTTGTACACACACACTCTACCTGGGGGAGGGGAACACTGAAGGACCAGGCTAGGGACCTGTCAGCCATCAAGATTTATGTGAAAGTTCTATCTTTTTTAGAAGAGGCATTTAGTAGCTGTTGCCCCTGCCAGGGCTGATCTATTAAATGTCAGGGCAGAGGGCACAGGTATGTGGTACCTACCTATGAGCTGCCCAGCAGCCAGGTCAGGCATCTGCAGAAGCAAGCCCTTAGCATTTTCAAGGACACCTGGAAGCCCAGACTGTGCTTCCTTCATGGAAGATGGAGGAAGAAGATTGTGGAAGACATCCCAATCTGGGAGGGGATTGTGGCAGGTACTGAGTAGAACTAGGTGGTGGGCACCAGACCTTAAATGAAGAACTGTGCTTTGCCATTTCGCATACTTCCTTGTTCTGGTAGTGATATTTATTACTCTTATTTGACAGGTGAGGGACCCAGGCCCAGAGAGGTGATGTAACTTTTCCAGGGTTACACAGCTAATTGAAACCTGCCACTAGAGTGCTGGCCAGAGGGGCTGAGGTCACAAATTGACTAACTTCACTCCTTATGAGTTTTGTTGACCCACACAAAGTTTATTACAATGATAAATTTCACATAAATATCCCCAACTGGCTTCTTTTGAAAAACCCAATCACCGCCAACACTGAGCCGACATTTCTGTATGGTAAGGATAGACTAGGATTGAGTGCCCCCCACTTCTCACTTGGCCTCCTAGGTGACTGGCTTAGCCCCTGAGGGCACTTTGATTTAGCAACTCTGCCCTGGAGATTTCACCTCTCCTATGTGACAGGAGCTCAAGAAGACCATTAAGGACACCCTGGCCCAAATCTAATTCCCACACAGCTGCTTAAGATCCAGTGGTGATAGATAATTGTTTTTCTTTTTACCACAGAGGGAATTATAGGGTCTTGTGTCTTGAGGGGACTCTTCCAATACGAAACCAGCCCATCCCTGCCCAAGTGAGCCCCTCTAACCTGCCCCAGAACTTTTTGTTGGGAGTGGGGGAGACTTTCTTCTGAGAATGAAACCACAGGTTGGGACTAGGGAAGAACTGGGTAAAAGTCACCCTTCTGAAACTTATCATGGAATAGAGAGAGAAATGTGGAAGGATGCTTAAGCTTGAATATTCAAATGTGGATGTGTTTTAGATTCCCCTGAGTTGGTTCAAGATCCCTGTAAATGCCACACCTAGATTATCACCTCAGAGACAGAGGGAGGGGCCAGGACAGGTCAAGGGTTGCCTGGGCAGAGCAGCCAGGGCCCCAGGGAGGGCCAGACTCAGTGGTCTGGCCTAGGCTGGCTGGAGCCCCTCCTGTGCCCTCAGGAGCCCCCATGTGCCAAGGGCCTTACCAGAACCAGGCTCCAGATGGCCACTCAGGCCATGGGTGAGTAACCCCCATCCTTTAACCAACAGGCCCCCCACGAAAGACTTCACTATTTAATTAGCCATCTCTGATTAACCAAACTTGGCATTGGCTCCTCTTGCCCTCATCTTTCCCAGCTCCGAATCAATGGCTTTGATATGCTAATTAGGGAGTAATTTAATTTCAAAAGGCCGCAATTAACAAGGGTGTTGTGGACATGCTGTAGTTAAGCGGAGTAATCTAATTTGCATTAGTAACAAGCAGGGACTAATTAGAAGCTTAATTAGACACTTAGATGGCTCTTATGTTTACTTTCTTAATGAGATGGAGTGGGATCTTTGGTTCTCTTTCTTTTTTTTTTATTGTTAATTTTTCCTTTTGGTCACGGTACTGGGAAGGAGTGTTGGAGGAGGCCACCTTGCTAGAGCCTGGCGGGAGCATTTTGGGGCCAGAGCCAGTGAAAAGTGAACTGAGGGGTGGTGTTGGTGGTAAGGAAAGGTTCAGATTCCAGGGAAATTCCAGAGTGACCACCCTCAGGGCTTTGCCTCCTCAGGGATGGGATGAGAGAGGGGGGAAGAGCCAGGTTTCAGTTTAGCTCAGCCTCTTAACAACCAGGTGACCTTGTCAAGTTGCAAGGCATCTTCAAAGTGTAGTTTCTTCATCTGTCAAAGTGAGTGCCAGATTGCGTAGAGAAGAGAAGAGAGGAGGGGACAGGGTATGGGAAAGGACTTTCAAGGACTCTGTGAGTAGAATGGTTATTATTAGAAATAAAATATATTTACAAATTATGTGCCTCAGCTTTACTTCCTTATGACTCAGCTCTGAAGACACCTCCTACAGGAAGCCTTCCCAGAGCACCTCTATCCCCTTTAGGCACCCATAGACCCCTACTGTCTATTTAACATAATATTTATAGAGTTTGTGAGTGTTGTGTAGAGCAGGGGTTCTCAATCCTGGCTTCATTTGAAGTTTAGAATATTCGGAAAAACTTTTAAAATCATTCATTCCTGGGTCCCACTCCACAGAGAGTCCCAATTTAATTAATCTAGAGTGGAACTTAGATATAGGTATTTTCGTTAACACTGCCAGTGTGTCTCTCTTTGTCCTCCACCTAATTATAAGCCCCCCAAAAGCAAGAGCTGTGTTTTATTCACCTGTATATGCCCAGACCCCAGTACTCAGTATCAATTGCAGGCAAAGGCCCAGCACCCAGCTAAGTGCTTTGTAAACTCATCCAGATTTGACAGATCTGTAGCATTGGATTTTGAATGCTTTGTGTGGGATCTGAGAATCTTCTGGAGAAGGAGATGAAAATGGAGGGAAATTGCTAAAAAGCTGAGGGGTTTGCAAGTCTTCTGGGACATGGGCATATTGCTGAAGGGAGGGCAAAATTAGTACAAATTTCATTACATCATTTAGGGAATAAATGTCATCAAGAGGCTTAAATATATTCAGTTCTGCCTTCTAAAGACATGTCCTAAGCAAATAGTCAGAAACGTAGTGTATTCTGTTCGCATACGGGTGTTTATTGTAGCGCCATAATAAAAAAAATAGGTAACAGTCTGGATGTCCAACTCTAGGGGATTGGCTAAATAAATTCTGGAACATGCAGCCCAGTCAAGCAACTCTGTGACCACTAAAAACTGTTGCTTAAAATATTTGATGTCATGTGGAAATGGTTATGATAGTAAGTGGTGAGTGGAAAAATAGGAAAATTCAAACCATGTACAGATTATGACCCCAGTTTCACTTTTTAAACATTTATATGCCAAAAGAGAGTGAAAGTGGACTGACTGGAAGGGGTGGATCCACAAGGCTAGCTCTCTGGGTGGTAGAATTATGGGTACTAATTATTTTTTTCTTTTTTTTTTTTCTCCCAAAAATTTCTACCAAGTTGTCTTTTACTTTTATGATTAGAAAATAAAGTCATTTGAAACTTGAGAGAGAACCTGGAATAGACAGCACAGGATGGTGGCTCACCTTCCAAATCAGAGGCTTGTTTGCAGCCTTTTAGAGAGGTGCGTCCCCGCCCTACCATTTGCACTAAGCTTATTAGGCCCTGAAGTTCTGTGCTAAGAGGCCTTAGATGGTCCCTAGAGTTGGAGCAGGTAGCTCCAAGGGTACCATTTAGGGAGAATGTCAGGCAGAAGTAGGAGCGGGGAGGGAAGCCTAGGATGCCAGCCTGCAACCCACGTAAGGGAGAGTCCCAAAGTACAAGAAGGGTATGGGTTGGACAGGGATTCATTTTTTTTCTGGAACTCGGGGAGCCCCATCTGCTTGGGGAGAGATACCACTGGCCTGCTCAGTAGAGCTAAGTAGACTCATCACCCCGCTCTGGTTTGGGGACCCATTTTGGAGCTATAGAGACATTTTAATTCTTGGGTCCTGCTTCATTTTCCTCAAGTGTTGAACCAACGGTTAGGATCAATTTTTAAACCATAGCGCACTGAAAGCTGGGTTGTAGTAGAAGCTTCTGGGCACCCATAATTATGGTTACTACCCTTCTCTGAACACCTTCTTCACACAGTATGTTTTATTTGATGTCACAGCAACCTAAAAGGAAAGTTTATTAGTATTAGCCCCATATGACAAATAGGGAACCCGAGGCTCAGACTGGTGACCTCACTGCTCAGTGCTTTTATTACAAAGGTAATAAGAAACCAGAGAAGGGTCAGCAGGTAGAATGGCAAATGAGTGGCTGGCTAAGGCAGGCCAGGGTTAAAAGTGGCTGCTGTCCGATCCCTCCCCTCACCTGGCAGCCTGAAGCCAGTGGGCCTTTGGAGCCTGAGCTAAATGGGGAACGGGAGGTCCCTGGGCCTTTGGGTGACAGATTGGAAACCATCCTTAAGTTACTTGTAATACTAGTGCTTATTGCTCTGAAAAGCCTTCTGTTTTATATCCCTTGACACAAGTAAGATCTGATCTCAGGATAACTGTAAAGAAAGGAAAAGAATGAGAAGGAAATATAGGCTCCTCATGCTCTGTTCCAAGTGGTTTCCACGTGTGTGTCTTTTTATATAATCTAGAAACGTGTCCATCTCAAAGAGTTTTAGCTCTGGAAAAGTCTAGAACTGGTGACCTCATAAAAAGAAGGGCCTTTGCATACACTATTTCCCCTGCATTCAGTGGACACTTACTCACCCTTCATTTCTAAGCATAAATACCATTTCCTCAAAAAAGCCTGCCCTGCCCCACTCCATTTAAATTTAGAGTCCCCTGTTTATTCTCTGTACTCACATTTGATAGAATTTATTTGAGCTTGTCTATTTATTGGTGTCCTTACTTATCATCTGCTCCCCCTTCATAGGAACATAAGCTCCAGGAGAGCAGGGCCTGCGTCCTGTTCTGTTCATGTCTGCATGCACATAGCCTGGCATACTGTGCTTAACTCGTTGAATGAACGAAAGAGTGGATGGAGAGTTATTGCTGGTGAAAGATGCTCCTGGCCAGCCATTGGGGGAGAGAGTTGTTTGTTTGTTTGTTTGTTTGTTTGATTTTGTTTTTTAGGTTTGTAAGCCTGCGGGAGGCAGGGCCCACATTTCAGTCTCCTGCAGATAGATCCTCAGTTCTTGGCTTAATCAGGCACTCAATCCATGTTGAATGAATGAATGACCTTGGAGACTGATCATCTTGATTTTGGCTATCAGGAAGCTCATAACTAAAGTCAGTGCTTTTCATTGGAGCCCTGTTGCCTTGGACAAGCAGCATCACCATCACCTGGGAACTTTTTAGAAATGACAATTCTCAGGCCCACTCTAGACCTGTTGAATCAAAAACTCCAGGCCTGGGCCCAGCAATCTGTCTTAACAAGCCTGCCGGAGTGATTCCAATGCACTCAAGTTTAAGATCCTCGGGCTTAAGGTTTAGGTCCATTTATTCTCCCTTCCTACTACCCCATGATATATTTTTACAAGACTCTGTCTTTTATTGGTCTGCTGCCCAATCTTTTATGGAAGTTGATAGGGGTATACATTATAAATAGATAACTACATCTAGTCTAGTTCTCTCCATTATCCAGAATAGAAAAAGGAGGGAATTAATTTGGCCCAAGTCACACAAGAAGTTGGTGATAAAGCTGAGGCTAGATGCCAGGTTTTCCAACTTCTAGTCTCACTTAGGCTTTCAGCTAGCTCCACAACTAGGTTATAGGTTTCTGAAGGACTGGAAACCTTATTTCAACTCAGACCGGCACCATAGCTCTGAGTACAGGTTACCTGTGGTCACTCCCCCATCTGCTATGCTTCCCTAGGAGCTGAGGGTGCTCCCCCTCCAGCTGTGCTCATGCACGTGGGCGCTCTGTGGGACACAGGACACCAGTCCTGAAAGCACATGGGGCTGCCCCACCCCCTCTCTCCCTCCCTCCCTCGCGGGTAAGCTCCGGGCATCCATCAGTCTGTTAATTGCACTAATTAGAGATCGCGGAGGTGTTAATTGGAAAACCCTGGTATTGTGCCTGTTTGGGAAAGAAAACGTCAATAAAAATTAATTGATGAGTTGGCAGGGCCAGCGGCGAGGTTCGTGGCGAGGCGAGGCGCAGGGTGTTGTGGCAAATGTTATGGCTCAGATTAAGCGATTGTTAATTAAAAAGCTACGGTAATTAATACTCTCTACACCATATGGGCCCACAGAAAAGGCACAAAGGTTTCTCCACGTGTAGAGCTCCCCATCCCTTTTCTCATGCCCCGAAAGCACCCTAGCCCCTGGATTCACCCCTTGGTCCCAAGGTGAGTGGAACTTATCATTTCTGGCCATGGAGGGGACAAGGCAGACCTGGGAGAATTTGAGTTCCGAAGTAAATCTTCCTTGTTGCACTCCCCGCCAGGGTTCTTAGAAAGGCCAGGAGCCTCTGGGGAAGTGGGAGCCCCCAGCGGCCCACAGACACCCCCAGAGCGGAAGAGGCGGCTGTGGCTTTGACCCAGCTTCCTTCCTTCCGATGGTGGCCTCTGCAGGAGCTTCGGCGCCTGACCCAAGGCTCTGAGGTGCCCTGGCTCCCTAAGGGCAACTTAGAGAGGTGGGAGACTAAGACCTGCCTAAGGTCAGGATCAGAGCCTCAGAAAGAAATCCTAGATCACGTAAAATAACTCTGCCTCAGTTGTCCTCGCCCCCAACACGTGGGAGGAGAGGGGTCTCGGAAGGTTGGGGTGGGGGATGAGGGCCTCAGTTTAGCAAATCCTAGTAAGACCTTCTAATCCACCCCTCTTCCTTACCTATTGTATAAAGGAAGAAAGAACAACCTAATGACCTGGGCAAGGAGCAGTGACTTGCCCAAGGTCCCACAGCTGGCCCTTGAAACCAGATGGTTTAATTCCCAGCACTTCTCTTGTGCTGGTGTTCAATAGCTCTTTGCTGAGGAAATGGGTGTGTGGGGTGGGGGGGAGGGACAATAACACTTGTGGAAAGAGGCACTGGGGGGGAAGTGAAGGCAGGAAGGGGCACCCCCAGTACCTGAGCAGGAAGTTCACAGCTACATTGGGCGGAGTGCTTTGGGAAAGGGACCACAGCTTTGACTCCGTCAGTGGCTCCCGCCAGCCACTAGAACACTGTGGCTTCATGTTTATATATGGGACCAGGAAGTTTTTCTCCTGGAGCTTCCAAGTCAGGAGAGACCTTCAAGACCACCTCTCCATGTAGAAGTAAGGAAGTTGCGTTCCAGAGACGTAGGAAGCATAGGATTCACAGCTAGTTGTAAGTGAGCTCAGGCTACCTGACACTGTTTAGCCAGGGTCCAGGTTCTCATAGGCACTGGCTTCCTCCACTACGCCCCACACCCTTGTAGCTATAGGGCACCGATATCAGTTCCTGCCTCCAGCACCCCAACCCATCTGGACCCTAGCCAACTGGGCCCAAGGCACCCAGAGCCTGCTCACCCACAGTGCAGGGAACACTCAAGTGCTATTGCAACACCCCATTGAGAAGTGAGCAGGAAGCATTAGGCTGCTATTCTCCTCATCCTCAGAGGGCAGGTGTCCCAGGGCAGAAATGAGGTGCAGAGATAGACTAGGAGCACCTGCCATGCAGGTTTGAGTGGGTGTTGGTGGACCAGCAGGAGCATGGAAGGAGGTTGAGGCAGAGCATGCCACATGGGAATTGATGCCATTCATACACCCTGCAGAAATGACTTTTCAAATGCATATAATCTCAAGCATGCAAATGAGAGGCTGGCTCCACCCTGTTTAATACGAATGATTGGCCCACGGATAGCTATTATTACAGGCCACATTGCAACAATTACATTGCTCACTGGGTGTCACTATGCACCCCCCCCAACAACAACAACAACAACAAAACAAAAGAAAGGAACACCTCTGTTTGCATCCTCCTTTCTTTTTTTCTGTGTTTTCAAACTTGCTATGTGATCTACAACTTTATGGTATGTGTGAGTGGGGGGGGCGGTGGTGGTGTGGACAACCTTCCTTACCCCAGGAAAGTAACTGCTGGACTCTCTTTCCTTTCTGCTGTACACACACACCCCTGAGGCTCTGGTCTTTGTCCCCTGGGGCCCAGGAGTTCTCAGATCTCAGGGAAGCTAGACTTAGGGTAGACAGCTGCTCTCCACCCCCAGCAGGGCTAGGGCCAAGGGTGGGGAAGAAGGAGAGCAGAGTGGGCCCCTGATGTTTTCCCATCCCCCTCATGTAACTGGGGCCCAGGCCAGAGTGGGGAAAAGTGCTCTGTAGGCTGCTAGGAGGAATCAGAGTGGGTGGCTGGGGGAAGGGGGGCTGGAGCCCTGTGCTCTGGTGGGTGGAGGATGGTGCCCACCCCATCCATCATTTGGCAGCCACTGGCCCTCCGGCTGACATGGCCATTAAGACCTGAGACCAAGTGCTCAATCTCTTCCAAACCATCGCCCCCAACCTCACCCTTGCCCCTGGCCCATCTCTCTGAGCCCAGGAATGGGAGCAGCAGCAAGGGGGGTGGGGGGTACAAGCCCTTGGGAACACACAGAGAAATGCACAAACATGGGACACACTAGCAACACAGGGTCATAGGAGACCACCCAGATCTAGTGGAATAGAGACACCTAGAGTCACAGATGGAGAGGGGCCACAAGAACAGTGATGTGGCACACATGTGAACTGGTGGGCTCCTCATGGACCCTTAGCATCTCTCTGTCCCCCCACCCCTACCCCTCAGTACTTGCTCTGCTTCTAGCAGGGACAGAACAGAGCATGTGGCCCAGTAGAGTTCTGCGGTGAAAGGAAAGAGCTTGGGGGACAGGAGGGAGATGCTCTTGGGAGCTGCCACCTTGGGGAAGGAACTGGGGAAATAATCCAATCTCTTCTGGCAGTTTCTCTAATATGCTGCCTGCAAGGCCCTCATATACCTTTTGGGTCAAGGAGACCATGTGGTTGTGGAGTCTGCTTTGACTGAAAGGGAATCAAAAAAGGGAGGAAAGAACACTTGCTGGCTTCTACAGGTCTTGCCAGCTGCTCGAGTGGCTTCTACCCGTTGATCTCAGTGATCTGGGCTAAGTCTTGACCTCTCTGAGTCTCGGTCTTCACCCTTACCACTAGGGCAGGTGGAGAAGGGGGTGATTGGAGCTTACTCTATCAGGCGGTTTTTAATGCAGTGTTTTATTTACTCCTCATAGGACTCTAAGAGGCTGGGATTAATTACTTCTACAGATAAGGAAACTGAGGTTTAGGGAGTTTAAGACACACGTCAAAGGTCAGTGATAGATACCAGCTGTGTCCTGTTTCACTGAAACCCGTGTTCCTCTCAAGGGGCTCGGGGGATAGTTGGAGTCACCCCAGACTTTGAGAATAGTTCTACATACTAAAGTTTCCCCATCTGCATCACAGTCTGTGTGTACAAGCCCCTGAGATAGTGGAATCTCCACGAGTCACAGAAGGAAGTTCAGGCCTCCTCCTTCTCCTCACTACCCTTGACCATCCCAAACATATCCTGTTTTCCTGGGGATCTTTCAGCTACTCCTTAAGAGGCAGTTTGAGGTAAGTGGGAAGAGGGCACAGGATTCAGGCCTTGACTCTTTGCTTGGGTAAATCCCCAGCTTTCCCATCTGTCAAGTCGGGATGATAATAACTCACAATTCTTGTGATTAGGAATCATGGTGCCTATAGAGACAGTAAATAGTACTGAGTGTCTACTTTTGGTCAGACTTGGAGTTGTTGGCTTTAGAATTGGAAGGTCTGAAAAGTGGGACCATGGCTGCCAAGCTGTGTCTGGCTCCCAGTAGGTTCTGGGCAAATGGCAGCCATTTTCACTGTGGAACAAACACTGATTAGAGCCTTTCTGTGGCCTGGGGAAGGAGACGCTATAAGGAGGTCCCTGCCTGGAGGAGTTCCCCATTTACTTGGGAACAAACATAAAGGCCATTACAGGTGCTTGGAAGGGAGGGGGAGCAATATGAGTCAAGCTGTGTCTGGCTCCCAGTAGGTTCTGGGCAAATGGCAGCCATTTTCACTGTGGAACAAACACTGATTAGAGCCTTTCTGTGGCCTGGGGAAGGAGACGCTATAAGGAGGTCCCTGCCCCGAGGAGTTCCCCATTTACTTGGGAACAAACATAAAGGCCATTACAGGTGCTTGGAAGGGAGGGGGAGCAATATGGTGAGCCCCAGTGAATAGCTCATCTGCTTTTAAATCCTTGCAGGATCCCCACCCCGCCTATCCCCTTCCCTCTGTTCCCACAATGCCTGGTCGGAGGAAAAAGTCAGAATAGGTTTAGGACTCTGAGAGACAGGGCAAAGGCATCACCTGCTCCCCTGCCCTGCTGAGGTCTTCTGGAAGTCAAGTGAAGGAAATGCGGGGGAGGAGGGCAGCTGCACGGTGGACCTGCCCTTACCGGGACCTAGGGGAAAGGGACACTGGGAAAAGCCCGTGCCCCAAGAGAGGTCCCAGGAGCAGTCCCCAGTAAGTCGAGGAGGAGACGTCCTGGGACTGGGGTGGGAGTTATAAGGTGGTGGTGGTGTGGGGAAAACGCTAAGGGGCATCGGTTGCTGCCCCTGGTAGAACCCGCCTTGTCAGTCCAGCCTGGAGCCTCAGCCCCTCCCCCGTGACTCTCCTCCCCCTCCAGGTCCCGCTAGAGCGACATGATGGTGGAATCCGCCTCGGAGACAATCAGGTCAGCTCCGTCTGGTCAGAACGGCGTGGGCAGCCTCTCCGGACAGGCTGATGGCGGCAGTGGCGGCGGGGCCGGGGCTGCGGGCACTGCTGGAGGCGGCGTGGGCAGGGACTCGGCGGCGGGCGCAGACAGCAACGGCGAGATGAGCCCTGCAGATCTGCTGCACTTCCAGCAGCAACAGGTAGGCGCTGGCTCCCCTCCCCGGCAGCCAGGACAGGGAGAGGGGCATGCCAGGCCTCTTCCCACTCCATTCTGGCCGCCTGGACACCACTGCTCCTGGCCAAACAGCTTCATTTTAACATTTTTGGGAAGGTGCAGCCTCCCAGGGGACTCCTTCTGCACCCTCCCATTCTAGTGGTCACCTGGACGCAGGGGGACAGCTGCGTTTTCAAGAGAAAGAAGTGGAACTCAGGGGGTCCTGGGATCATGTTGCTTAGAACAGTCTCAGAAATACCCACCAGGACAGACACCTGGGCAGCTGGCCTTGGGTGGGCAGGTGCCTGGGCTCTCCTCCTGCACACTGTCTGAGTTAACAGGGTTGGAGGAGGAAGACCCTACTTTAGAAGTATGCTCATTGGGGGAGGGGACCTGCATATGTAGGCCGTATCTCCACTTTATTTGTATTGTAAAACCGTCCCCACCTCCATCTCTGCCTGTGCCCCTGACCCAGGCTATGAAGATTAAACTTCCAAGCACCAGGGACCAAAGCTGCTGGGGAAAGGCCAAGAGCCAAAGGCAAAGGCAGGCCTCCATTTTTAGGGCTCAGAATGGGAACTCCAATCCCTGCATCCACCTTTCCTCTTCCCCCTCCATCATTCCCACCCTGAACTGCAGAGTTCAGGAGTTCAGGACAGGTCTCTCTGAGGACCGAGAGGCCCTAGGGTGGGGAGCCGGGTTGGGCAGTGACAAAGCAGGGGCCCCAGGTCCCAGCCCCACCCGGGAAATAGAATCATGCTTGACAAGTTCAGGAGAACCGGCCCAGCCACCCCTGGCCTTGAGATCCTCCTTCTCTTATTTGACTCGGTTCCTCCGATCACTTCTGGTGGCAGTAGCCCTTGGGGGCTCTGCTGGGAATGAGGAAAAGTCTGGTCCTGCTAGCCCTTATCCGCCTGTGCTCCCACCCCTGCCTCATATGCACAGATATGTGTGCCCACATTGCCCTCATTCTGTTTCCCAGATTCACCCTGGGGCTTCTTCTCCCTCACTCCATAGCCCCTAGGGGGCCCTTTTTCACCACATGCCTTGGAGCCAGAGGTCAAACCGGAAGCAGCATGTTCAGAAGCCTGGCACTGAGCTAATCAGCCAGCACTAACGCAGGAATTGAATAAGCCCCGGTTAAGTCTCATCCTGCCCATTACCGGTGGTGTGACCTTGGCCAAGTCCTGGGCCTCTTTGAGCCTTGGCACCCTTGGCTCCTAAAGCATAGAGTTGTTAGTGTCAGATCCAGTTTGAGTGTGAAACCCCTGTACACACCAACAAATCGATGTGGATGTGAACAGAACTGAGAAATTTAAAACTCATTTCCTTTTGCAAACAGTGGAGACTTGAGTGGAAAAGTGCCTGTCTCCTTTCCCCAGGGAGATGGTCCTCGGGAGTCTTCTGGCATCTCCCAAGCCTTCCTAAAGCAAGATCTCTGGAGAGGAGACTCACAGCATCTGTGCCATCTACTGGGGACAGATGGTCAAAGGGCAAAATCCTACCCTTTATCAAAATAATAACAGAACATACCTCACCAGAAGGCTCCAAGTCCACCCATTTTGTAAGGCCAACTTAGCCTCCTAACACCTCGGCGCAGACAGAGCAATAAAAAACTTTGAATGTGGTGGGAGTGGGGTGGGAGAAATACTCAAACTGGGAAGTGTCTTTTAAAAATTATTTAAAGTGAAAAATAAACACAGGTATCTGGACAACTGGAGAGACGTGTGGGGTGGGGAGAGACAGAACTGTCTGTACTGATCGGGTTTCTCCATTCTGCATTGCACACATGCCGTGTTTTACCATCCATATTCCACGTTCCAGTTATTCCTGTTTGTTTTGGGGAATATCCCAAAGTCCTGGAAAATCCTGTATCTGTTTCACAAATAAACTGGGGTGGAGATTTGGAGGCAGGCGGAGAGGGCTGTTTTATCCATTTGGGCTCACTATGGGCGTAGTGCTTGGGGCCAAGGAAAATATTTGAGCCTTAAAAAAAAAAAAAAAAAGTTTTGTTGGCTCCAAACTATGAAAAGAACCCTGCAAAATTAAAATCACAAAAATTTCAATTAAAATGAAAGCAGTCTGTAGGCCATCTTACAGACTGGTTTGAGGGGAAACTTCAGGTGTAACACTTTCAGGCCCCCCAACAACAAATGTTCCTGACTATTTGTGTGGTAAAGCAACTATGCGAAAGAGAGACTGGCCCAGTGGGTTCCTTCTCTCTCTCAGTCCCAACCAGGAAGTCCTTCAAGGACAAACAAACAAATTCCTTATGTCTGTTTGGCGCTTTGAGTCTTTCGCATATGCTGTGTCATTTGATTGCCTGGGAGGTGGATATTATTCCTATTTCACAGATGAGGGGGGCAGCCAGAGGTGGCACTGACTTATCCAGGTGACAACGGTAAAAGGTGCAGCTAGACCTCAGGTCTCCCAGTTCCTAGTTCAGGGATCAGCTCAGCCTCTGTATGGTTCGTGCCACACTCACGCAGTCCCTTGTGGGAAATGGAGGAAGCAAGGCCTGGGACGTAATAGGTGCTAAATAAACGTCCGTTGGTAAGTGAATGAGAGCACCCCATTCCCAACCGAAAAGGGCTCTTAAACAGAAGCAACACTGCCAACTAGTCCTCTGTAGCCACTCCATAGGAAGGAGATTGTGGGGAATCTGTGGGTGGTACACTGGTCCTGTCCTCTTGTGCCTCCTTGGATATCCAAGCCCCTCTTCCTCTGTCTGTCTGTCCGTTGGGCCCTGTCTCTCTGCTCTGGGTAAACAAGCCCTGGAAATGCAAGCTTGGCCTTTAGGAATAATAAGTTGACAGAGGAAAGAGAGAGATAAACAGGGCGAGTCAGAAGTCAGACTGGTGACAGGACTTTAGGCTGAAACAAACAGTGCTGAAGAGGGCAGCCACGTCACTTTGGAACAAGAGCAGGCGCCTGTTTCCATGCAACAGCAGGCCTGAGCTTGTTTAAACAGAGGCTGGGGGTGGGGGTGGGGGTGACATAGCTTGGCTGCCAGGCCCTTCTGATAGAGAGAGGGTCCCTGGCTGGCCGCCCTGCTGTTAACAGTCAAAGAAGGCCCCAGCTTCCCACCACCTCCTCCCAACCCCCTTTTTTGGTGGGCAGCCGAGCCACAGTACCTTTACTTTGTCCTTGGGGCATTCACTAAGTCTCCAGTCTCAGCCCCTCATGGAGAATCTACCTTGAGAAGAAGGTATGGGGAGTGTGGTAGGCCTTGGTGCTCACATTCATTAAGCAGACATGCATTAAACCTTATTTTGTGCTGGGACTCTGTTGGCCAGCTGGAGTTGGTGATTCCCCAGCTGCTGCTAAAGAATACCCTGGACCCGGCAGACATTTCCAGCTGCCCATCAGTCCTCTTCCTTCACCAAAGCAGAGTCCTTTCTCATTGCCCCCTCCCCCATATTTCCCCTCTGATGGCTTTTTTCTTTGAAGGTTGCCCTTGCATTTTATCCTAATCTGATTTCACCTGTATGAAAATGTTCCCAGTGTGTGGGAGTGTCCCCAGGGGCTGCACAGTACCCTTTGGGCTCTCTGTTGGGAGGCAGTGAGGGCTGGGAGAAATGTGTGCCAGCTTTTGTGAGATAGAGGGCCTGGGGAAGTCTTGGGGGCTAGACTGGGTGGGTGCTCTGGCGAAGGAGAACTGGACTTGGGGCCAGGAGGGCTGAGTGGGCCCAGTGGGGGCAGGCAGAGCTGCTGGCGGCTGCGCTGAAAGGCGTCCTGGGCCTCTAGAGCGAGCATTCTCTTTGTCCTCGGGTTGTGGGGGTGACAGGTCAGTGAGGGTCACAGGAGGGTTGCCTAGCGTCTGGGAACTCCCACTGCAGTTGCTGTGGCAACCAGGGGCAAATCCCACCCTGTTCACATCCTGTGAGGAGATTCAAAAGAGTTGGGGTGGGGGGGTGACTCTGCACTTTAATGGGCTTTCAACTCACCCCCCTCCAAAAAGATGGAGGGGGGTGTCAGGGAGTTGGGCAAGGGGGAAAAGAAGAATGGAAGAGACTTTTGTTTTTCTCTCCCATCTGGCTCTCCTCTGCCCAAGCTACTTAGGATGGGGCTGGAAGGGGAAGCCTCAGAGATGAATTAGCGCAGGCACGCGCACACGCACACACACTGTCAACAGTTGTCTTTAGTCTGAGGTCTGGGGCCCACTTCAGTCTTTCAGACTCCCACCCTCTTGCTCCAGATTCTGGTCCCACACTTTCTGGACTCCTTTACTTCCTGTAGAGTGAGCCTTTCCCAGGAGGTACTGGCGGCTTGGAGGTAGAGTAGGGGCACCTAACTCCCCAGAGGGGAGACCCAGAAACTTCATATCAATGAAGTCCTCTACTTTCCAATGGCTGTGGGGTAGTGCTTAGAAAGTGCTCCTCCCTCCTCTGCCTGGGAATAGGGGGCAGGTGAGTGGTGGGGATGGGTTGTGAGAGGATGTGTCAGGGAGAGGGCCTTAACCAACCCCACCCCCCACCCCCCAGTCCTTGTACCTTTCCTAGGTCATTCAGCCAAAGGCCGTGGATTCCAAAAGAGGAGTTCCCCTGGGAGGGAGTTCCAGTAAGAGAGAAGAGGGGAATATAGAGGAGAGGACCTAGGACTGGGAAAGGGGTCCCCAAAAAGAGCCAGCCTAGTCTGCCACCAGCCTTCTCTTCTGATATGGAATTCTGAGACCCTGCTTTTTTTTTTTTTTTTTGTTCTGCTCTCATCTCCTTTTTAGGCCAGAGTTCTTGTCCTTACTGATTAGAAGTTTAGGGACAGAGGAGAGATTCAGGGGAAAGAGGAGGGATTAAATGTTTCCTCTTCAGATGATGAAGATTGAAGTGGAGAAGGCAGCATCCCAGGGCCGCACACCACCCCCCACAAACACACACTCACCCCCCCCCCGCCCCCAGGGGATGAGCTAGTGTTTCTTCTAGGGGAGCACCTTTCTTCTGAGAAACCCCATGGGAGTCCTAGGGAAGCGAATTGCATGCCACAGCCTCCACTCTAAATCCTACACTTAGAGCCCCCTGCAGAAGTGGCTAGTGTGATAGTAGTGGCTGGGTTCATGGTTGCTCTGAACCCAGACTTTTGTCAATACCTGCTTCCCGCTTCAGAAGAATTTCACAGATGGAGTCACCTGCCTCTAGGAGGTAGGGGCGGAGAGGGAGGGAAGCGACCCATGGAAAGTGCAGCGCTGCCACCAGAACCCCAGTACTCACTCTTTCAGCTCCTTGCCAGGGTCCCTTCCTTTCGCAGCAACCCCACAGAGCTGGTTGTGGCCCAGAGAGACTAAATGGGCCAAAGGGCTGCTCTGGGTGCAAAGCCAAACTGGGTTTGATTGGGGCCACTACGGTGCGGGGTAGGGGTGCGACACTGAGAAGGGAGAGACCAAAGGAGCTTCTCTGAGGAGCACCTTTTCCTTTTCAGTACTGCTGGGTTCATTTGTGTGTTCTCACCTTGAGGCCGGCAGAGGCTGCTCCTTGCAGAGAGGGAGCATTTCCAAGACACTTGGCCGAGAAGGGGTTCCTGAAATGGCCCTGAATCCTGGCTGTGCATCTCCCACCCACATGGGCTTGTCTGTATCTGTGCGTTGCTGGTTTTCATTTTAATGGTTCTAATTTGAGAATGCGCCAATGTCATTTTTACGAGGTTGGTGTAAAAAAAATTTACAGCCTTTTCCAAAAAGCTTTTTTTTTTTTTTTTCCAAGGGAGAAAGGTGTAGAATCACTTCGGGGGTTTTATGGTCTCCACTCCTCCACTCTCTTTGCCCCCCTTCTCTGTGTAATTTCATTTTTATGTCACTGCTGGAGGACAAAGCCTGGCTGGCAGAGAACCTGGATCTCCCCGTGGTCAGCACCCTCAGTGGTTGGGACCACTGGACCTTTTTCCCTGCACCCCTTCCCTCCACTCTCTGGTCCCCCCTAAAGGAGTTACATTTCAAGGAGTAGATGAAGAGATGTTTCCTGTTTAATTCTAATCAACAAGTATTTATTCAGCACCTACTGTTTACTAGCTGTGAGTTAGGTATTATCCTCATAGATTATATCATTTCCTTAATTCCTTATATTCACGTGCTTAAAATCCTCCAGCATTTTTTCCTCAACTGTAGAATGAAATTTAAAAAAACAAACACACACACACAAAAAAACAACAACAACATTGTGTAATCTGGCTCCTTCACACCTCTAGGACTTCTTCTCAGGCCACCTTGCCACACCGACCATTCATGATGCACTGCCAAGCTTAATCTGCCTCAGGACTCTTGCACCTGCTCTTTCTTCCTGGAAGAGTAGCCTCCTCATTCTAAGTCTTCTTGGAGAGGCCTTCCCTGGCCACACAATCCAAAAAGCCAGCCAGCCTCATGCTTAACCACTGTCTCATAGCTTGCTTGTCTCTTTTAGTGTTTGTCTCATCTCATGAGAATGTGAGCCCCGTTAAAGAAAATATGCCACATACCCAGTGTCTAGTACAGTGCCTCTGCCTTATGGGGCTTCATAAATACTTGCTAAATTATTGATAAATGAAGAGAAAGTCATAGTGTGGCCCTGGGGGGGCCACAGATGTTAGGCTCTCCTGGGAGCGCTTTTCAGGTTTGGTATGGGCTAGCACCCCCAAACACCCTCCTAGTGCCCTTCCCCTTAAATCTAGCCAGCCCCTAGTTGAAATTATCAAGACAGTTTAGATCCCAATTTTGCCAAAGTTAGCTAGGTGCAGACAAAATAAGTTTGGAGTTTATTTTGGCTGCTTCTCGCCACAGTCCAAATGACACCAGCATTTGCTAGGGGGTCCTCCATCCTGCCTGGCCAACTTCTGGTTTTTCTTTCCTGTACAGAGCCCTATGTCAGGCCGAGAGTTCAGGTTCTGCTTCTGCCACTGTGTGACTCTGGGCATGTCACTGTCCCTCTAAATCTCCATTTTCTCATCTATACAGTGAACTAAATCAGTACTTCATAAACTTCCCTTGAGAACTACAGTAATAAATATATTTTACTTGGAGCCCTAGCACATACAGTTTCATGCAATAATACTTATGCTCATCTAGTGATTCTAATTTTTTAAATATGTGTGTATGTGGTTGTGTCTTTTTGTGTGTGTGTGTGTGTGTTGTTTTTTTTTTGACCCACTAAATTGACACTATGACCCACCATTAGATCATGACCAGCAATTTGGAAAATACGACTAAATTCCCTGTAACACTTCCAGCTCACCAGGCCTGTGGTCTGTGTGAGTCTGCTTCTCCATCCTCAGAGCTCAGCCTTTCAAGCTGAGCTTCCTGAGTGCCAACCACATCCCTGCCCTCCCAAACACAGAGTTAGGCTGGGACCCCCGCATAGATTTAGAATCCTCCGGTCGGGGAAAGAGTTTTTTTTCTGTACCTGGCTTCCGTGGAGAGGATGCTTGCCTCTCCCACCTGAATTCTCAGACAGAAATTGGGGGATGGTCTCATACTGCAGATGACAGACCCTACTGCCCCAAGACTTGTTTTTCTTTTCATAGCCACTCCCTGTTGCCCTCAGAACTCCAGCTTCATTCCCCTCTGTCCCAGCCACCCTCCCTGGATGCCATCCGTTATAAGCCATTTGTTCCTAATTGTGGAGATCCTGCTAATGACTTCTGAATGGGCGATGGGGGGAGGAGAGTTCAGCTTCATTAGCGAGACTGAGTTCTTAGGCTTGAGGGGGAATGGGGGTGGGTATAGGCTAGAAGAGGATTTGGTAGCAAGTTCTTCTGGGTGACAGGAAAAGTGACCAAGAGCTGCCTGGGAAGGTAATGGATTAATAAATGACAATAGTTAATATCCATTCGGGACCCACTGGGTGCTAGGCACTGCATTGTCCCATATACTCTTCACAACAACCCTGTGAGCTAAGTGCAGGGTTATTCCTATTTTGCAGAGGAGGAAACTGGGGCGCAGAAAAGTGAAGTGACTTACCCAGGGTCACTCAATATATGGTGGAGCCAGGATTTGGATCCAGATTGCTTTGCCCAGGGACCGTGCCCTGAATAGACCAGTACTGTCTCTCAAAGGAAAACGAGACTTTACTCTTCAACCACAGAGCTGGGTATTTGGTTTTCAGCCCAAGAGGTGGAAGAAGGGGCCAAATGGCTCCCAGCTTTTCATTCTGCCCCAAGCCGCCATCTATCCCTCCCTCCTCTGAGGTTTTCCATGGTGGTTTCTTCCCCCATGGGATTCTAAATGCCTTTTCCCACCGAAGGCCATATTTGAGTATCTGTGGCTCCCAGGGAAGGGAAATGGAACCTGTCTTTCTCGTAGAGATTCCTTTCTTGATCTTCTCTCCCTGCCTCAACCAGCCTCACCTTCCGTTCACACCCAGACCACTGAAAGCACATAAGATTGGGGTGAAAGGGGCTGGACAGTCAGGTGTCTGGACTCCACTTCCTGGCCTGGGACCTTAGGTCTCAGTTTCTTTGCCTGTATGATGGAGACAGTGACCCCTGTCCTACCTAGCTCAAGGTTGTGAAGCTTCAGCTAAATGTTTATAGAAATGCTTTGAAAACTGCCAGGCACTAACCAAATACTAGCTCCTAAACTCTGTATCAGCCTGTGCCTGGCTCCCATGTTCAGCCTTGACTAAGTGACTCATGAGAGTGTTTGCTGTGTGTGGTGGCCGGGGCCGGGGCTCACAGATACATTTGCCATCTCTGTTTCAAGGAGGCTACGATCTGGTCGGCATCTTCAGAGAAAATGCGGCTGGATCTGTCAGGGTGCGGGGGCCATCATCTCTCAGGGGTGGGCAGTCCAGTGATGTATCAGGCTCCTGTGTCAGCAGCCAGTGGAGACACTGAGACCTTGTGCTTCAGAGTGGTAGATGTGACTGGAATATGGCTTTAGAAAGACTCAGACCTACCTGATCCCTTGGGTGACCACCTAGAGGGCATCCAAGGCTGGAGGGGCCCCTGGCTCCCAGAGTACTGTCCCTGGCTGGGAGTCTGGATGTGCAGACAGACAGGATGGTGGTTGGGAATGGAGAACAGATCAGCACTGCAGTGCACTGAGCAGTCAGTAACATTTCCAGGCCATCCTGAGAGAAGAGCTTGGACCCCGAGCCCAGGGTCTGCCCATCATCCCCACCCCTGCATACCTACGGGGTGATTTTTAGATGTACTGAAATCACCCTAGATTGGGTCAGGGTTGGGCTGTAAACAAATTACACAAAATGACCTTGTGTTGTCTACCGTCACCTCCCCATCTCTTCTCATCACGGGGCTAAAAGTGGTAGGTGGCCATGAACATGACTGAGTGAAATGCCTGGAAGAGTTCAGACCCACATGACCTGACGGTCCCTGTGGGGTCCTCTAGCTTCTCCTACTACTGCCCCCAACATAACTCGATTTTCTGCCCTGGGAATGGTGTCAAGCTCCCTGGACTTTCTGAGCCATTTCACTCCTCTGTGGGGGAGGGCGTCACTGTGCCTTGAACACTGTTAACCTCCTTGTCTACCTGATAAACTTGCCCTTTAGGACACTTGGCAGTGCTGCCACCTCCTCTGGAAGGCCTTCCCAGACTTCCCCAGGCAGAGGAGGCCCTTCTCTAGGCTCTGGTGCCCAGAGCCCACTCCACTGAAGTCTCTGACAGGCGACTGTTATAACAGCACCTAAGCTGTGAGCCCTGGTGGGAAGGGCCATGGGCTGTTTCTCTGTGTATCCCCAGCACCTAGTATGGTCCCCAGCACACAGCAAGTGCTCAGTAAATGTTAAGGAAGAATGAGTGGAGAGTGTGAGAAGTCAGAGAAAGAGACAGCCTTGGCCAGGCCTGGGGTTTTAGTTGGCTCTCTCATCTGGCCTAAAGGGGAGGTCAAGAGGAGGGGGAGCGAAGGGCCTGTCACAGGGAGCTCTCAGGAATGAGATTGCAAACCCATGTCATTTTTTTTCTGTAAATCTTGTAATTTCATGCTTCAGGGGACCACAAAGTAAGAGACTCAGAGGGGAGTAAATCCAACTCCCAGGCCAGTCGCTCCACCAGAAGCCGGCATGTGGCACCCCCCAGCTCCCCCTGGAAACTCCCCCAGCTGCTCCCTTCTCCCCACCAGGGAGCCCGGTGCTTCATCTCTCCACCCTGCCCAATGTCTCCTCCGGCTTGTTCGTGCTGGCCAGCTCCTCCACACCATCCTCTTCCTTACCTTGTCCCCTGACCTCTCACCCCTCTACCGTCCACCTACCTGGAGGAGGTCTTTCCTGATGACCACCTGGTTACCTCCCTTCTCCCCACCCTCTTACCCCTTTATACAGCCTCTCAGAGCCTTTGACTCGGAAGGGTCAGACTTCTACTTTCTGAAGTGAATCTTGAAGAGGAGAAACCCCAGGCCACTGCTCCAGGGTATGAGGTCCAGGAAAAGAGAGAAGGGGTGGGGGAGACCTAGGATCTGGGGGGCTGGTGAGCATGCCCATCTGAACTCCAAGTTTGCCTGGGGACGCGTTCCCATAGATACACCAGTGTGTATTTAGATACCATCCTAAGGTAAACTGTATTTCGGCCTCAGGGAAGGTGCAGCTGCTCAATGCTGGCGATGAAACGGCTTCGAAGGGAGGTGTGTATAGGCTTGGTACACAGTGGGCGCTCCAGAAGTGTTTGCAGGGGGCAGTGTATATGAGTGCATCTGTATTCCACCGTACAAGGTTTTGTCTGATGGTGCTTGCGATGGGATAGAAGAATAGAGGTCCATGTGAGAACAAACAGGTATGTGTGGACAGAAGCTAGTGAGCCACAGGCAGGCTCGTGCCATATAATAGGTGCGCCAGGCAGGAGGCTGTGTTAAGAAAGACTGAAGGAGGCGAGGGGGAAACTCTTGAGAGATTCATGAGAAGGAAAGGGACAGATATTCTGCGAATGTCAACTAAATGCCAAGCATTGGTCCTTTAATCCCCACAGTGTTTCAGAAGTGGGTAGGGTCCCAGTTTTTCAGATCGGGAGACTGAAATGCAGAGATAGAACAACTCATTTCAAGATCACACTGCTGGTAACCATACTGGGATTCAAACCCAGGTCCGCCTGATGCCAGAGCCCTTGTCGTAGGCCTGGATGTAACTGTTCTAGCTCCCAAGGAGGTCTCTGAGGAATCTGGAGGCAGATGGGTTTTGCACTCCTGGAATGTGGATTGGGGACAGGTCCCCACATCCCCTACCTCTGAGCCCCTCACTGACCCTGGAGTTGGGCGATGCACGGCTGAGCTGACCTTATAAAGAACTTCCGAGGCCTCCTTGACCCCTCTCTCCTACCTGACCTCTCACAGCCCATCCACTCGCCTCTCAAGTTCACTGCTCCTCTTGCAGATGCCATACACTTACCACTCCGGTGACCCTGGCTCAGAGTCCAGTCCAAGCCACTCTGACCTCCAAGCTCAGACCACCACTTATAGCTGAAGTGATAGTTCACACTCCCCCTTCAGGACTTGATTGAATTCCCCCAGGGCCACAAGGCCCTGAACCTAGACCCCCTGACCTCAGAAAGCCAGCACCCGGACCCTGTGACTCCACCCTCACCACCTGTGTGCTCTGATTCCAAGTGATTGTTACTCGCTTAGCCCCCAGACTGGCCATCTAGTAAGGCAGATGGCTTTGGAGCTGTGCTTCCTGGGCTCAAATCCTGGCTCTGACACCTCCTAGCTGTGTGATCTTGGGCAAATTACTTAACCTCCTGGGGACAGTTCCCTCATCTGCAAAATGGGGCTGATAATCCCTACCTCACAGCCCCCCCAGGACAGGAGTAAATGAGATTTTTATCTGTGGAAGGGAGCAGAGTTAGCCACCCCAAAATATGCCACTTTGAGATATAGATTATTTTAGGCTGATTAATTTTAAGAAACAGCAGACCTGGCTCTGAAAACCAAGTAGGAAGTACCCTTTGTAAAAGACGTATTTACATGTGTGAGGGAGATCTCCATTTGTAAGGGTGTCTCCCTCACTGGAGCAGGGCTGCCTTTGCTATCAGTAGAGAGGGTTTGGGCTTAAATCTGCATAACAACCTTATCCTTATTTACTGTGCTTTTCCTGGTAACCTCCTGTAAATGACTCTCCACCCCCAACATCTTTTGTTCTTTAGCTGAGGGAGGTATTTAAGTGATGACTTCTACCATGTTGGCCAGCTACTCTGTTCTTCAACGTGTTTTCTCCTGCTCTCTCCTGTCTTGTATTAATTTGGTTATTAGTCCAGCTGGAAGAACTTGAAGGGAAGAGGATAGTTTTTCCTGCCTGACACATAGTAGATGCTTGATAAATAGTACCTATGATTAATGTCTTGAGTCCACCCCATTGTTTGACCATGGACCCTTCCATTTGCTACCCCCAAAGAGGACAGCAGACCTCACCAGGTCCCACAGTAAGTCCCTACAAGCTGTCATCCCCAGACCCTAACAGTTCCTCAGTGACTCCTACCTTGATCCTTACCCGCAAGCCCAAGTGGACCCTATGACTCTCACCCCCAGGACCTTCCACCTTACCCTGACTTCCTCCCCCGTACTGCCTCAGACTCTCCCTGAATCCTGGGTCTGTACTGACTTGTAGCCCACAGTTACTGGGCAGGCACGCTGACTCACCCTGTCTTGCAGGCTCTCCAGGTGGCCCGGCAGTTCCTGCTACAGCAGGCCTCAGGCCTGAGCTCCCCAGGGAACAATGACAGCAAGCAGTCGGCTTCTGCCGTGCAGGTGAGGAGAAGGGCACCCCTCTGGGCTGGGCTGGCTGGGCTGGACTGGGGCCAGGTCGGAAGGTGGGCTTGGCAAACCAAGGGAGGGGAAGGGCCCCTTGGAGAATTGCTCTAGCCAGTCCCCAGTGTCAGAAAGTGGACAGCTGTCCAGAGAGAAATGCAGTCACTGTTAGGGGTGGAGTGAAGAAGTGTCCACTTTCTCTCTCATCTCCACCTGACCCCTCAGGCCTTCCTCCGCTTGGCCTCTTTGTCTCTGAGTTCGCATCTGTGCTCTGTTCATTCTGCCTCTGTCCCTCTACTGGCTTCCTCTTCCTTGGCCTCAGGGTCACTTCTCAGGTTTCTGTTTCTCCATCCCAGTGTGGTCACTCAGCCTAGCCCACTCTCCTCCCTTCCCAGGCTCTCTCTGTTGTTGAGGTCACCACATCTCCCCCTCTCACCCACCGATTCTCTCTGTCTCCCTGTGTTTCCTGTCTCTTGATGTCTCTCTGTCTCTTTTGTTTTCCTTTGCACAATCTGCCCCTTTTTCCCCCTCTCCCTTCCCCCCAGCCTGCCTGCCCATCTGGCTGATTGGGGGAGGGGAGATCTGTGGGGGGTGGGCGGGGGTAAGCCAGGCCTTCTGTTTACCTTTTGTGTCACAAAGAACTTGGGAGAATCGCTGTCTGAGTCTGGGGTGGGTCACCACTCGGGCAGCGCCCCCCCTTCCCCCACTCTTCCTTGGCCCAACAGCCAAGCTTCCTAGCTCCCCCCACCCCTCCCCATAGCAGCGGGGGAGGCTTGGAATTGGGGAGAGGATTAAGCGGGGCTTTGAAAGGAAGTTTATCTAAGGGAGGAAGGCTGAACACGATCCTGAGCGCGAAGCTCTGGAGTCTGGCGGGGCGGGGTGCTGAGGGAAGTGTGGAGGGCGGGATGGGGTACGGGGTGCCCAGAGGAGGACCCAGGACTGGGTTTTGTGTAAAACAAGCTTATGTTCAGAAGGTGCTTTGAAGAAGTTCAAGGTGTCTGACAGTTATGTGACCTTAGCAGTAGCCCTCTTTTAAAAGTCTCAAACCTAATGAGACAGCCTTCAAGGGGGAGGAGCTGGACTAGGAATGGTGGCCTGGGTGGGGGAGGGGAGGACAAAATCTAGAAAGCCAGTAATGGGAAGAAGAAAAAGTTCTCACGCCCATGTGGTGTCAGGACTGGGTCTCCGTGAATTAGAGACCACCCCCCAAACATACTCCCTGGGTCTGAAATTACCCTCGGGCTGCTCTTCTTAATCCTCCCCACCCTGAGCCCAGCTTAGTACCCCTTCTAAGAACAGGGAGGGGTAGGCTGGGGAACATTTGTGTTCCCCCAACCCAGAAAGGGAAGGGCCTGCTGACCCAAAGCAGAAAAAAGGAGCTCGATGGGAGTCAGAAAGACCGAGGTCAGGCATCAGGAAGGACTTTGCAGCTGGCTGTGAGGGGTAGGAGATCTGAAATAATGAGAAAAGAAGGGAGGCTGTGGAATCTTCCTCAGGAGACACCCCCCCCCACCCCGCCTCCTAAAATGAGTGAGGTCCCTGGATGACCTAGAATGAGAGGCAGAGGTTTTGGTCAGAGGGACAGATAAAATGATTCTTTTCTCAAGCCTTCTTTCTTTTTGGCTCCTTACCTCCCAGCGATCGATTCATTCACTCATTCAACAAGTACTTGCTAAACCAGCAGCTGACACTTACATCGTGTTTACAGGGGCAGGCTCTAAGTGCTTTACAAGTATCATCTCATTTTATCCTCACAGTTCTATGATGTAGATGCTGTTATTAGCTGTATCTTGCAGATGAGGAAACTGAGGCCCAGAGGGGTTAAGCAACCTGTCCAGAGTCACACAGCTAATGATGGGCAGAGCCAGGATTTGAACCCAATCAGCTAACTTCCAGAACTCACACTTTAATACCCACACCATGACGTTGCCATGCGCTTAGCACAGCAGTGAACACCAGTAGTCCATAAGGAAAGAGCCCTGGCTGGATGACCCTCTGGGCTCAGGGTGGTGGGGGTTCTTGGGGCCACGTCTGAACCTCCTTGGGCGTCTGGAGCCCCGGCTCTTGATCCTTCTCCTCCAACCCTTGATACCTTCCTCGCCTTTCATTCCCACCCTCAAGTTCACAATCTCCAAGGAGGCAGGGCTTCTGTCTCCCAGTGGGGTCTAGGGCCGAGAAATAACTCTCCTGCGAGCTCAAGGCCTGTGGGGTGATAGGGAGAGTGAATAGAAAAGTGGACTTTGTTGATTTGGCGCTTGAGTGAAATGCGTACTGAAGGGAGATTAGTGGCAGCCCCTTCCCAGTGGCCCCCATAGGACACTACTCTGCTCCCCTGCTCAAGGTGCGATTTCCTGCCCACTCACCTCCCAGCCGTGTTCACCGCCCCTCTCCTAGAGCCAGCTTCAGAAGAGTTTCTAAAACCATATTAGTCTCCACCTCTGGCCTTGAAATTGCTTGGTTTGTGCTCAGGCCTGGACCCCTGGCAGGGAGAGGGCAGTCACAGAAGGCAGCACAGGTAGCTGGGAGTCTGGGCGGAGGGAGGATGAGACCAGGCCCCCTCTCTCTGCTCAGCTTTTGTCTCATCTTCTGAGCCCCCCTAAGGCTAAACCTTCTGGTATTTGTAGAAGTTCTTGTTGTCCCACCATGATCTTTTTTGCTGCAGCTCCAGGTCAGAAGTAAGGACTTCCTTCTGGTCACACGCAAGGGAGTTTAACCTAAACTAAGCTCGGGCCTAGTCTCCACACTCTCCCAGGGACCCCAGACCCCATACTTAAGAGACTGAGTTTGGGTCCTTGATTGGCACCAAGTTGCATCCATCCTAACCCTCAGCCCCCAAATAAGCTTCCTCTATGTCACTCAAATACCATCCTTGTTCTTCCCCATCAGGCAGTCCAGCCCAGCACTATATTCATGGTGGG
>NW_006494614.1:42228696-42243767 GCF_000325575.1 Pteropus alecto | reverse complement strand
GGGGGCTGGAGGCAGCTGTCAGCATTTAGCCCAGAGCTCACATTGCCAGGACTTTAGTAAGCACGTAGTGACCCTGGCCACTCTCCAGATGGTGACTCACGGCCATTGCTGAGCTGACTAGCTCACAGTGCCCATCCTGACACATCCTGGCCTGGTAAGGGTCAGTAGGACATCAAGGGAGCTCTAACTCATAGTGTTCAGAACCTCAAGGGGTATCGGGGTGCGGGGGAGAGGTGGATGGGTCAGCCAACTTAGGAGATCAGCATGTGGCAGCCACCTTCCTGACCTATCTTGACCCCATTGGGCCACCTTAGAGACAAGTATACTCAAGGTAGTCCATCCAGACCCATCTCTGCAGCCGCCTCTCCAGCCAGTTGTTAGGCCATTTGGCAGGAACAGTAGGGTCCAAAGAGGCCTTCCAAGGTCATCTCTTCCATTCCCCTGGCTCCAAGTAGGAAAGCCCCAAGGAAGGAAATGCCACATCCTTTCTTGCATGCCACTCACAGTGACTCACTGGTGCCTGGAAAGATCTGGGTGTCTGGTGTCTGGTGTCAGTCTCACCTGCTCTGGGCTGAGTCCATCTCTGGGGCAGCTCTGGCTGTGATGAGAGTGGGAGGCCCAGTGCTTTTGTCTTCAGTGACCTTTGCCACCCAGTGCCCTCTGGGGCCCCTGGAGTGTACCTGAGGTGCAATGATGAAGAAGGGAGAGGGAAAGGAGGAGAAGAGGAAAGACGGGAAAAGGAAAATTGAGAATGTTTTAAAAAGTAGTTTTCTTTACATTTGTATAGAATTTAATGGCGTACAAATCACTTTCACTTACCTCTTCTCCCCTTGTCCCTTTGATGGTAGGGAAGATGGTTTAACTTCTTTAGGCTTCGGTTATTTCATCTGCAAAATGGTAACGGTGATGCTACCCTCCTCCCAGGGTTGCTGCGAAGCTTCAGGGAGATCATACTCATTAAGGGCTTAGCCAAGTGCCTGGCGAATAATCCACAGTCCACCACAGCTTTTTGTGTGGTTACGTGAGGCTGAGCTTACAGGTGTTCCATACCCCAGTTAGCAGATGGAGAAAGTGAGGCTTGGTGATTTCAAAGAATAGTCAGTGTCAAGGACAAGAACCTAGGTCACCTGACTCAGAAATCCAGGTCTCTGAGCTCAGTACCACCATGCTGGGCACCCTCATGGGAGGAGGAAAGAAAAGGCAGTGACTGGCCCAGCTGCCTCGGGAGTTACCTGACAAAGGACACAGAGGTTTTCTCTGCAAGGGTGGTGGGTCTGTGCCACTGTCTGCCCCCTCCCCTAGCCCTTCAAAGAGTGAGGACCAGAATACACCTGGCTTTCCAGAGTCTCCTCTGATACAGTGTAAAGAGGGAGGTTGGCCTTTGGGATTTCCAGCCTCATCAACTCTTCGGTTTCCTGGATGGTTCGGTTTCCACACATACTCCATAACCTTTCTTAAGACCTGCTCCAGGGTGGGGCAGGCAGTGTGGGACATGGAAGCACCGGGAACTGTGTTGTACACAGACCTGGGCTTAAGTCCCAATCCTGCCACTTGAGGCTCTTTGATAGAGGCCCCTGGGAGCCGTCCTTCCCTCAGATGGCCATGGCTAAAGAGCCAGGCGGTGCCCCTCCCAGAGATGTGTGCACAGAGATGGCTGGGGGAAAAGGGGAAAGCCCAGGGCTGGGCTCAGTCTCTAGCTGGGCGAGAAGAGATGGAGGCAATGGGACTTCCCATATCCCTGGATTCATTTCACTACACCTCCCCAGCTGCTCCTCTGCCTGGGGATTCCCTAATTGGCGGCTTGAGGCTGAGTCCTGCCACTGCTAGGATCCTAGAAGGAACCAACTCCTCCTCCTCTGCCCTACCCATGGGGCTGAGGGAAGGTGACAGGGGCCATGAGTTCCCTGGGGACCTAACCTGTCACATCCTGCTCAAGACAAGTCCCTGCAGGACACTTTCTCTGATTGGACCTCCCTGCACCCCTCCTTTCACACCCCAGAGCTGGCAGAGGGGCCTCCAATCTGCTGGGAAAGGTATTTGAGCTCAGGGGAATAAACATAGCGAGTACCTGCTGTGTGCCGGACACTCTGCTAGGGCCTGGGAGTGAGAAGATTAGAGTCTTGTGCACCCTTGTGGTGGGGGCGGCGGATAGCCCCTGTCCTACTAAAATAGGGATAAGGCAGTGTTGCAACTTGGGCTTCCCTGGCTATGACCGCACAAGCCTGGGGGTTACAGGGGAGATAGGGCTGGGAAGAGGATGATGTTACTGCTCTTCCATGCACCTTTTCCCTGTAGCTAGATTCTCTGAGCCTCCTGTAGAGGCCTAACCCAGGGCGGGGGACAAAAAGCTGCTCTAGCTGGAAGGAGTCACCTCTTAAAATCCAATCCCTGTTTGTTGTTTGAGGAAACTGATACTCCAGAGAGGGCAAGTGACTTGCCAGGGGTCACACAGAAAGTTCATTGCAGAGCTAGGAGCAGAAGCCTGCTTCTTAACTCCCTGCAGTTCTTTCCACCCTGCTGAAGACTTATACACATATACACCAAGGATGGCACCCTCAGTGCTCTCTGGGCCTCTGTGTATGCCATCTGGACAGCTGTGCTGGAGGATGTGACATGTATCTAAGTAGGGCCAAAGTACAGGGCCTCCTGCCACGTGGGCCACTTTTTGAATTCTCCCCAGGGCTGTAGGCTGTCCTCATGGCCGGGCCCACCTCATCGTGTCTCAGAAGAGACAGAGCAAGAGTTAAGAATGGCTAGCTGCTGTCTTCCCATCACTGGGGGAGACCCCACCAGAGCATGGGTTCTACTGACCAGTGTCACTATAGTCTAATCTTCCGGTACCTAAGACAGCACATCTCAAATAATAGGCAGCCCTTATGACCACTTGCTGTATGCCAGGCTCTGTTCTCAGTGTTAACTCACTAGTCCTCGTGAAAACGTTAAAAGTCAGGCACTATTGCTGCTTCCATTTTGGAGAAAAGAAAGCAGAGAACAGGGAGGTAAGTCACTTATCCAAAGACATTCAGTTGGTGGCAGAAACAGAATTTGAACTCAGGCAGTTTCTGGAGTCCCAATAAGCTATAATGTGATTGGGGCTTTGGGTGCATGCCCTTCATGGGGTGGAGTTGAGGTGAGCAGGCTAACAGGGCCACATCCCACAGGTTCCTGTGTCAGTGGCCATGATGTCGCCGCAGATGCTTACCCCGCAACAGATGCAACAGATTCTGTCACCCCCACAGCTGCAGGCCTTGCTCCAGCAGCAACAAGCACTCATGCTCCAGCAGGTGAGTCTGGCCCCAGGGCAGCTGGGAAATAGGGGGGACTGGGGGGTCGGTAGGCACTGCGCCTCCTCCCTCCCATCCTGTTTACTACTAACATCACTGAGTGGTAGAAACCAGAGAGACTGCTCAGGCCAGTCCTCCAGGGCAGCTGGGGGAGGTCAGAGATCAGGCCTCTCCCACAGCAGCCCCTCCACACTCCCTCCGTGGTGTTGGCCCCACCTCTACTCCAGAACCCCAGGGAAGGGCAAGGTGTACTGAACAGACATCTCCCTGTGGGGCCATCCGTCCCACTGCCCCAGTAAGACTCCCCACTCCTGCCTCCAAGAGACCAGTTACCATAGGGTTGGGGTTGCTCTGGGGTCAGCAATCTGCCACCCCAGGTAACCCACACCCACCCCGGCCTCCCACCCCCCACCCCTCCCCCCAGCTGCAGGAATATTACAAGAAGCAGCAAGAGCAGCTCCACTTGCAGCTCCTCACTCAACAGCAGGCTGGGAAGCAGCAACCCAAAGAGGTAAGGGGCTCAGGCAGACCTACCCCGTCACCTGCAGCCCTCTCCCAGTCAGAGGCTGGGAGTTCCAAGGTGGAACAGTCAGGGAAAGGCTAGAGGAGGGGATCAGAGAACATGGGAGAAGTAGGGATGGGAGCTCACAATTTTCCATCTCCCCTCATCCCCATTCAGACTTTCTCTCCTTACCTTGTGTTGGATTAACGAGAGCGGGAAGACAGAGCCCTGTGTTGTCTCTGTGCCCGTATGTGTAGACAGGTGTATGAGTATCAGATGGTCCACACTCATGACCAGCTGACCTGCCGTCATGCCCTCTTCCTACCCACTTGTCTCTTAGTGACCCAGACCTCGGTCCTCCACTCAGGTCTAGGGGATGTTTTGGTTTTCCAGCACACCACTTGCCTCCTCCCCCAGCGCTGCCCCACCTTCCATCGCTTCTTGTCAATCAGCCCTGCTCTCTCCAGCCTGTACCACCTGCCCCATCCAGCTTCCATACCGGGCCCTGCCGCCCTCCCCCCACTTGTCCCAAACATGTGACTCCCTCCCGCTAGTCAGACCACAGCTGAGCTCTGAGTTGCCCCTTCCCAGAAGGATGCCCTGCTGACGCCCAGTCATTCCCCAACTCCTCAACCTCTCCCTCAAGGATCTGGGAATCGCTTCATTCTCTGCGTTATTTCTAGGCTGGTTTTATTGACTAGCCAGCCCCTACCGCACCAGACCCCCAGGGCAGATGGGCAGGTAGAGACATCCCTGCCTCCTAAGCACCCAGGACAGGCTTGGCTCCTGGGACTCAGAAAAGACTTGCTGACAGGCCTACTTGTCAGTGCCTGTGAAGAACTGACTTTGGGGGGCAGGGGGGTGGGCACAGACCAAGAGATCAAGAGAACACTTGCCTGTGTGCGACTCAGAGCTAGCTAGTGAACAAGTGTGAGTGCGAGAGCCCCCCCTCCCCCACCGAGAGGGATGACTGTCATTGACTGGGTCCTGCTGACCCACTGATGCTGATCTTTTAAAGTCCCGTCAGACTCCTTGATTCTCTGTATCTAAGAAGCAAGAGAGGAGATGAGCTGGAGGGAAGAAGGCCCCCGCCTCAGAGCAGAAGGGGGGCACCCCTGGCATGTGGGAAGGGTGCCTGCCAGGCGGGAGTGGCCCCCGGATTCTGACAGGCTCATTGATCATTGTGATGAGAGCCCCCCTTCCCCAGGCATGCACAGCTGCGGCGCGGGGAGCTGGAGCCTGCCGCTAAGCAGCGGAAGGAGGGAGGCGGGAGCAGGGAGGCATAGTGCTGCGCGTCTGGGTCTGGCTGTGTGTTTGCGCGCGTGCGTGCGTGCATGCGTGTGTTTACTGCGAGGAGGCATGCAGCCCTATGGAAGCTGGGCCGGGAGCAGAGAAGCTGCAGCTTCGGACACTGCACCGACAGCTCCGGGGGCTGAGAGGCCCTGGGAAGGGGTAGCCGCAGGGTGGGGGCCAGATGGCACACCTGAGCCTGATGGCACCCCTCTCTGCCCGCCCCCTCGGGCCCCCCACCAGGCACTGGGGAACAAGCAGCTGGCCTTCCAGCAGCAGCTCCTGCAAATGCAACAGCTGCAGCAGCAGCACCTGCTCAACCTGCAGAGACAGGGGCTGGTCAGCCTGCAGCCCAACCAAGCCTCGGGGCCCCTCCAGGCCCTCCCACAAGGTGAGTGACTCACCCCCAAACCCCAAGCCCAGCCCCGCAGCCCTTGCTCTACCCAAGGGCTGGCAGCCCCTGCCCAGGGGTAAGGTGGAGAAGCCCCTGTGTTCCTGAGGCCCGGCCAGCCTCCCGCCTCTCTCTCTCTCCCACAGCAGCCGTGTGCCCCACGGACCTGCCCCAGCTATGGAAGGGTGAGGGTGCCCCCGGGCAGCCCCCCGAGGACAGCGTCAAGCAGGAGGGGCTGGACCTCACTGGCACGGCCACCACCGCTACCTCGTTTGCCGCCCCCCCCAAAGTCTCGCCCCCGCTCTCCCACCACACCTTGCCCAATGGACAGCCCACTGTGCTCACACCTCGGAGAGACAGGTACGGGGCCCAAGCTGGGAGGAGGCACTGCAGACCTTCTCAAGGGCACACCTGGGCTCCTAGGGATGGCACACATGGCGGAGGCTGGGAGGGAGGGGTGGAGTTTAGGGATCTGGAATTTACCCCTCTCCCAGGGCACACAAAAATATGCTAGGCCTCTGGGAAACCTGTTAGGGATAGAAAGATCACCAGCAGGAGAGCTGGGGCTGGGCCGGATCCAGGGCTGCTGGGGTCTTCAGGGCCCCTGACCACCACCTCCCCCGCTTCTCCCAGCTCCTCCCACGAGGAGACGCCTGGCTCCCACCCCCTCTATGGACACGGAGAGTGCAAGTGGCCTGGCTGTGAGACCCTGTGTGAAGACCTGGGCCAGTTTATCAAGTAGGTGTCACCCCCACTTTCCTTTGCTCTCAGCCTTCCCCCCATTCAGCAACCTTTCCACAGGGCCCTTCACCCCAGCCCGCCCCTTCTTTGGCCTTCAGCCACCAGCTGTCTTATTGTCCTCCCCTGAAGGGACCTAGTTCCTTCTCTGCCCCATCAGTTCCCCATCACTACTGCCCACCTGCCGAGCCTATATTGCTGGGCCTGCAGCCTCCCTACCCCATTCTCAGGCCGCATAGCCCATCGAGGTAGGGGCGTGAGGAGGAGAGGACTCCCTTCCACTGCCCTCCCCCAAGACTCAGCCCCCAAGAGTGATGGCCTGGTGACAGGCCTGGCCGGTAGACATGCAGGGCGGGAGGCGGACAGGCGGCTGGCAGCAGGCGGCCAGCTGCCACAGCCGTGCCAGGCTCTGTCACTGACTGATTAACTCCGCTGTCTCCCAGACCCTTGCAGCATCAGGGTCAAACAAATTGTTTTCACGCTTCGTCAGAGGTTTACTTAATTAGTTCATTTGCAATTAGATCTCTCTGTAGCTGGGATTTTAGCAAAGACATCAAAGGAGGGTGACGAGAAGGCGGCTTCCTCCTTTGCCCTGTTTTTTTCCCCACCCCTTTCCCTTCTTTGTATCTCTTGGTCTGTCTGCTTTCCAGGCCGTGGGCGGGCTTAGAGGACGGGATGGGAGGGTGGTGACAGCAGGAAACACAGGGCCAACTATCTCTTCTCCACCCTCTCCTCCTCCTGAAGACACCTCAACACAGAGCATGCCCTGGATGACCGGAGCACGGCCCAGTGCCGGGTGCAGATGCAGGTGGTGCAGCAGCTGGAGATCCAGGTGTGACCTGAGGCTGAGGAGGAGGGACACAGGGCTCCAGCCTCTGCCCCACCCACAGCACTGACTTTCCAGGAGGGGTTTGGGGAGCCTTATAGAAGAGTCACATGGTCAAAGCATATTTTCTAGGTCCTAATTACCATGGTTTTGAGGTGAGGGCAGCTGGATTCTGAAGGGTAAACCAGGATCAGGGCCAACTGTACTGGGAGATCCGAAAGAGAGACAAATGCCAATAAAAACAAAAATAGTATTCATAGCTAACACTTCGTGCTGTCCTAAATACCTATATAACTCAAAGAATCCTTCAAACAACCCTGTGTGGTAGGTACTATTATTATCCCCCATTTTACAGAAAACAGGCACACAGAGGTGAAGTAACTTACCTCTGGTCACTCAGCTGGTGGCAGAGCTGGGGTTAGAACCTAGGCAGTCTGGCTCCTGAGTCTAAGCTCTAACACAGAGTACGCAGGAGGCTCCTCAGGACAGTCCGTCAGGCAGCCAATCAATATTGCCCATTCCCTCTGGCACCTAGCAGAGTGCCCTGCCTTGAGACAGTAGTCGTGAACGATCTATTGAATTTATGAATGGAGGTGAATGAATCATTCATCCATTCCTGTGTCTCCATCCATTCAGTGTGTGAGGACCTTCTCACATAAAATTGCCACTAAACTTTGATGTTGTTCAGTCACAGCCTCTGCCCTGGATGGGGAGAAAAGGTGTGTGCTGTTGAGAAGGCGGCCTCTTATTGTGATGAGCTTGAGCCTGGGATACGGGGCCTGGAGGAGAAGTGGGGAGGGCTTCACGGAGCAGACAGTCCCTGTATTGGCCATGAGGGTGTAAGGGGCCAGAGGGGTAGGGGACGAGAGGGGACTGGGATGCTGAGGCCGAGGGGCAAGTGGTGGTGGGAATAGTAGCTTTCTAGGGTGTCTGGTGGGATATGGAGGAGGAAGAAGACCTGGCTGCCTCCAGGCACAGCCCCTGCCCACTACCAGCCTCTTCACCCTCTCCACAGCTCGCCAAGGAGAGCGAGCGGCTGCAGGCCATGATGGCCCATCTGCACATGAGGCCCTCTGAGCCCAAGCCCTTCAGCCAGCCGGTGAGTGACTCTCTCTTCCTGGCAGCCCTGCCACAACCCCTCCACAATTCCCTGAACCCTCCAGACCACCACCTCCCCAGCTGGTCTCAGCATCCTCCCCATTGCTCACAGCTGAACCCGGTCCCCGGCTCCTCCTCATTCTCCAAGGTGACCGTCTCTGCAGCAGACTCGTTCCCAGATGGCCTCGTGCACCCTCCCACCTCGGCTGCAGCCCCTGTCACCCCACTAAGGCCTCCAGGTCTGGGTTCTGCCTCCCTGCACAGTGGGGGCCCCGCCCGCAGGAGGAGCAGTGACAAATTCTGCTCCCCCATCTCCTCAGGTAAGGGCCAAGGGAGGGGCATTTTTTTCCCCAAGCTGGGCCCTGCAAATGGCTACCTCATCTGCGCCTTGTCTCCTCCAGAACTGGCCCAGAATCATGAATTCTACAAGAATGCGGACGTCAGGCCCCCCTTCACCTACGCCTCCCTCATCCGCCAGGTGAGCATGGAAGGTAGCTGGAGGGGGTGGGGAATGGCACACAGGCTGCACGCCTGCCTCAAGCTCCCAGCCTCCAGGAGGATTCTGAGTCAGGGAACATAACTTTCTCTCTCACATTTGTCCCTTCCCGCTCCCCACTTCCCTTCTCAGCTGCAGGTGTCTCATAGAGGCTTCAGCTGGTCACCTGAAGATTTCTCTGGGAGCACATACACTTTGCCTCTCATACCCACTGTCATCATTCTCCCATTTCCATGTACACACACTACTCCCATGAGACTATTTTCTGATACTGGTGCTCACTCTTAGCCTGCCCCTCTCTTCCTCTCCTCCCCACCCCCCACACCATCTCATAGATAGGAAAGGGGGTCTTTGCCAAAATCGTGGAAAATTCCAAACATCCCCACCCCCAGACATCTTTCTCTCGAGAATGCTGCTTTCATTCTCATTTTAGGGCATTGGCCCTTGGAGCCATTTTCCCTCTAGAGGAATTCATGTGCTCCTTGCACAAGGGCATAGCCCTTGAGGTTTGTGTTCCTTTCAGCTCTGGCTGGACTGTAACCCACCTGCCCTTCTCAAGACCAATAAAGCACTGCCAGTCCTTAGCCACACGCTCCTGCTTTCAGAATGAGGTATAGGCCAGGGGAGAGAGAGATCCTGGGGGAGAGAACACAGGCCTGGGACCCTTTGAGGCCCAAACTGAGGGACCCTTTGCTTCTTCCTTGTCCATAGGCCATTCTGGAAACCCCTGACAGGCAGCTGACCCTGAATGAGATCTATAACTGGTTCACCAGGATGTTCGCCTATTTCCGGAGAAACACTGCCACCTGGAAGGTGAGCCACGCCCCTCCCACCTGGCCCAGTGCCCCAGTCACCTTTGGATATCATATCCCTTTGAGACTAAGGATGCTTAGCAATTATTCCCTTCAGAGAGGTGATCCTACAGAAACTGCCCTGCCAGAGCTCAGGCTAAGCCATGTGTCCCTCCACCCCCACCTCTGCAGGAGCCATAGAGTATTCTTTAACTGCCTCTTAATGGCCCCTCCCTTCTAGTCATGCGCTGCCTTCTTCCTGTGAAGAAAGCCTGCTCTTCTCTAAAGGGCCTTCCCATGGGCCCCAAAGACTCCAGCCCCATGGAGTAGGGCCCCTAAGAGTCGGTAATGCCTGAGCCTGGTGGGGAGGCCTGAGTTACATTCACAAGAGACCCTAAGGGTCCGGATACCTTGGCTAAAAGCACATGTTATGAAGCCCAGGGTGGGGGTAAGGGGTGTATGGGCCCAGACACGTGGATAGTCTGGGACCCATGGACTGTATATATACTGGGGCACAAACAGGCAGTCACACACCGTCCTCAATTCTCCCATCCACAGCAGGAAGATAATTGTCTCCATCCAATTAGTCATTTAAACACCTTCAGCCCATGAGAGTTTTCCTGGGAGACCAGAGACAGGCAAGGGAGGGACCTTAGAAAAATGGGACATGGAAATGTGGGCTGAGCTGCGAAGCCATTTGTTCCTCTATAGCCAAGATGATCTGTATGTCTGTGAGCCTGTGTGTGTCTGTCTTATGAGTGAGAATATTAGGGTCTTTGCAGCAGAATGAGACAGCGCTATCTAAATTGGGAGAGGTGCGGGGAAGAAGTGAGTGTTGGGCTCTGTGGGGAAGGTTAGACACCTGAGGAGTTCCTAGCTCAGAACCTTATTTGGAATCCTGGCTCTTGAATCCCCCTGCTGGCCAGTTTAGAAACTGTAGTTAAACAGGCTACCTCGGAGGCGCCATCCCAGCAGATTTCAACAAGTGTCACTGAGGCCCCCTCCCCACCAGTACCCAGGACTGCGTGGGATCTGCACAAGGCCCAGCCTTCCCTACTCTGGAAGTGTGCTAAGTGCAGCAGGAGAGACTGCTCCATTATCTGCTGTATCCCCATGTCCAATTCCCAAAGCTTGGGAGAGAGGCTATGAGGCTGGGACAGCCGTTCTGATTGGTTCTCAGTGATGTCATTTCCTGCCAACCACAGTCCTGCCCTCTCTCTGAACCAACAGAGCCTTCCTGGGGCCACCTGGTCCCCTCCAGGCCAGTTTAGATACCAGGTATTATAAATGATAGAGTCCTATACAGATCATTACGATTATTACCTCATATTTAATATTCCACATTAATCCTTTGCCTTTATGGGTGCAGTGTAAAGCCTCATATCCATAAGACAGTCTCTTTGGGGGCAGAGTGCCACCCGCCCACCTACCCTCCTTTCCTGTTCTCTCTTAACTGCACCACCTCACTACAATCTTTACTGTCCTTTTCTTGCGATCAGGAGGAGCTGGTTTAGGTGACTTCCTTAAATCCCTCGATGACTCATGAAGCCACCTCCCCCCGCCCATAGCCTTAAATCTCCAGGGGCCCTTGGCCTTCCATGCCACCTTCTACTGGTTGCCCAGCCTTGGTCATCTCAGTGGTTTTTCTCTCGCTCTGGGGTCTTCACCTACATCTCTCTTCACCTAGCCTAAGTCCCAACAGGAATCCTGCCAAATGACTGAGTGGGTGACCTTCCCAGTTAGCAGTGTTCTGTGGCTGCTTTGCCACTTGAGTTCACTGCCTGTGACCTCCCCGTGGCACAGTAGACTCCATCGCAGCTTGAGGTCCACTTTGACCTTCAGGAGTTTCGCAGCTTCATTTCACATTACTTGAGAAATGTACCCTGTCTACACCCAACTCTATTTCCCTCCTATATCCACTTTCTACCCATTTATCTCCCCTTGAGGTCTTTCCTCAACTATGTCAGCTTCCTTTCCTCCCTCCTTCTTCACCCCTCTGGCCCCCACACTGAGATGATGTCCACTTCAGACCAGGGCAGAAGGATCAGGAGCTGGCGTGGGCCAGGCCAGCTGCCATTCATCCGGGGACAGAGCTGCCATCTGCCAAGCCGATGGTCCTCGCCATCCCTCCCGTGTCCATCCCCTTCCAGGGCCTGTGTTGTGGGCCCGTCCTTTTGTTTACGCAGCCCCCGCTAGACCCCTTAAATTGCCGTTAATGTTTCAGCGTAACGAATTAGTCTCTCATCACGAATCAGGCTTCGAAATGAGGGAAAAAAGCCCCGGTGAGGCCATCCTCGGAAATTGGGGTCATTCTCATTTGCAAAGCGGAGGATCGGAGCCCCGTAATGCGGGCAAATTTATTCCAAGGCAGGAGCCCCGGCGTGATTAGGCCCTTTGTAATTATCGCTCCAAGAGATTCCACTCCAGCCGCCCGCCTCCCTCGTGGATTAGCAAGCGAGTCGGAAAAATACACAGGATTTAATTAGAGGCAAATTAAAATTGGTAATGAAATCGGGCCAGTTGCAAGTGGCAAGAGTTGGAAGGGAGAGAGGGAGAGGGGATCTCCAGGGGCACAGGCTGCCCGCCCTGCCTGCTTTCTTCCCCATTTAGAAATGTAAAGAGGAGACAAGATGGGGACAAGGAGGAGGAGGCCGGGGGAGGACAGGTAACGGACAGGGACGGCTGGGGGGGTGAGGCTGAAAGCGGAGAGTCGAGGGACAGGATGAGGGACGTGGAGGGTGGGGTATATTAGGGCCCTCTCCCAGGCTCCTGGGTGGGGGTGAACTGGGCCAAGTACCCCACCCTCACCCAAGTGTCCTACAAACCAGATGACCTCAATTCCTGAAGTTATCCTGCCAGGAGGAGGTGGGAGTGACAAGGTGACTTCTCCTCTTTTCTTTCTTCTTCCTGTCTTACAGCTACTAAAGCCACTGTCTCCTTTCTTCCAGTTTATTTCAAGTATGTATTAGGCCTCTACTGTATACCTCATGCTCCAAAAAAGCTCTCTGTTCTGAGGCCCAGCTCAAAGCCACGGCCCCCGCGCTCCTAGAGGTGGAGGACGGTTGCCGTGAGAGTGCCCAAGTCATTCGCCAAACTTTTTAAAGCTTAATGGAAATTCTGTAGGCACCTGAGATAAGATGTCCCAGGCTCACTGAGGTGCCAAGGCCTGAGTGTGACCTCATGCCAATCAGAAGCCATGAATACCAGCTGTATGTGTCTGATTAATGATGACAGAAAAACAAAGTATTACTAACTACACATATCGTCTAGTTGGTAGAGTTTTCCAGAATGTGGCAGGAAGAAGCGGAGGCAGATAATGAAATGGGCCGTCAGTGGTGAAGGTGCTGGGAGTTCCTGCCTCCAAGCAGAAAAGGGGCCTTCCGCCCCTTATGGCCAGGTTTCCTCTCACCCGGCCCCTCCTCTGCTGGTCCCGGGGCGGCAGAAATTAGGACAAGGACTTTGCTGTGTGTGCTCATCTGAGCAAAGAGGGGAGGCTGAGCAGGCTGTCTCTGAGCATCTGCCCCTTGTCACTGCTCCCCCAGAATGCCGTGCGGCACAACCTCAGCCTGCATAAGTGCTTTGTGCGTGTGGAGAATGTCAAGGGTGCCGTGTGGACTGTGGACGAGCGGGAGTATCAGAAGCGGAGACCGCCAAAGATGACGGGGTATGTGGGCCCAGACCTGGGCACAGTGCACCCACCGGCATGTGGGCCAGGTCACCCCTTTGCCTCTCTGGGGCACCAAATCTTTCCCGCTTTGGGGGTGAGGCAGGGAGAAAAGGGGTGGAAGAGCTCAAGGGAGACTGAAATCTGGAAGTGACAGAACTAGAACAAGGATGTTTATGTCTTGTTCTGTCCTTCTCACTGAGGGAAGGAGCCAAGGGGAACCTGAGAGAGAAGGAGACAGAGGCCCCAAGCAGCCATGACCAGAGCTGGGACAGGGGCAAATGGCAGCCATTGTGGCCGTTGGTGATGGTGCTGTCAACCTCTGAGATCCCCGGGCCCTACCTCTTCGTTTTATAGGGAGAGGAGGCCCAGAGAAGGCAGGGGCCTGGCAGGAGGTCACATAGCAGATCTGTGGCAGAGCTGGGTCCCTGACCCTCCATCTTTTACGTTCTGCTTAACCACGTGGCATGTTTAGTGAAAACCGAGGAACCTGAGGGGGGATCAAAACCTCCTTTTTGAGATTCCCTTCAGCACCAGTGGCCTTCTCCCCACCGCAAATACCCGCCCCACAGGCTCCCCTTTGCCAGTGCCTCTTGGCCTCAAGGCCCAGGAAGAGAGAGAGAGAAATCTAAGGCAAGTTAGATGTTTCTCAAAGATTCCTTCTCCACAGACAAGAGCCTCTCCACCCCCAGGTAGTTGTAGGGGCTGGGGCAGGGCTGGGACCTGGAAAGAGGAAGAAAGCCACCCTCTTCTGAGTGCCTCCACATGTCAGTCACAACAAGTTGGTATCTCCGTGTCTCATTTCCAACATATCATCAGAAGACTTGGGTTCAAATTACTCTCACCGGCTGTGTGACCTTAGACTAGTTCCTAAACCTCTCTTAGGTGCTCTGTAAACTGGGGGTAATCACTGCGGAAGACGGACAACCTTGAGCCGTTGCTCTTCCAGACCCAACTCCCAAACACCTTCCAGTGCAGAAAAGCTTTTGGTATAGAACAAAGTGACTGAGCACATGGCTTATTAGATGTCCCAAAATTCAGGATGGCAAGAAAGTGTATATTTTACAAATACAGTACTATCGAGGCTATAGCTTGGACCTTGCTGAAATCTGGACCTTGGGAAATCTAGACTGGAGAGAAAAAGTGCTGGGGCAACACCACATGAAGACAGATATTGGGAGGGGTCCCTGTTCGCACTTGCCAGCTCCGAGATGCCGGACACGTTCCCAAGCCCCTGAGCCCCGGCACATCACCTGTGACGGGGCTGCTGGTACCCGCCGTGCCAGGTCAGCGTGAGAATTGAATAAGGCTCAGCAGACAGTGGCTGACCATGCCTTGTCCCCTCAGGATAATGAATGGGACAGTCCCTGGCACTGAGCAGGCCCTTTAGTCAGGGTCACGGCATCGGTGAGGAGTAAATGAATGAACCCCAAACATTGCTTTCTCTCTCCTCCAGGAGCCCCACCCTGGTGAAGAATATGATCTCCGGCCTCAGTTACGGAGCACTTAATGCCAGCTACCAGGTGACCGGGCCTTGCCCAGAGCCCACCAACCGCTCCCCCTCTACCCTCCTACCCACTTCATTTCCCTTTAACACACACTGGCCTGCAGAAAAGACCTTTCCCCACCCTCCCTGCAGAGGTCCAGTCTGTAGGAGAAAGAAAAGGGAAAGACCTTAACCTTCTACCTTAATCCAGCTGTGGCGGAGCGACTTCTGCTTTTAAGACTAGGCGTGGGTAGGGCAGGGCAGAGAACAGGGAGGTTGGCGTAACCAACAGAGTCCCCTTCCCTAGCTTGTCAAACTGGGCGTCCTCTGTCTCCTGGAAAGGAGACAAGGCAGGCCCAGATTCCCAGGAAAGCTGGGAGGGAGGAGGTCAGGGTCAGAGCTCTGACCTTGGGAGGGGAGCGGTGCTCTGAAAGGCTGAGTCTGGGCTGGGGAGTTGCCAAGACAGATGTGCCAGTGGGGCCGGCACACAGACACACAGATGCCC
>NW_006494614.1:42204322-42228684 GCF_000325575.1 Pteropus alecto | reverse complement strand
GGACAGCACCTGACTGGGTGCAGCCCACTGACAGGGGTGACCCTGTGCCCTCCAGGCCGCCCTGGCCGAGAGCAGCTTCCCCCTCCTCAACAGCCCTGGCATGCTGAACCCTGGATCTGCCAGCAGCCTCCTGCCCCTCAGCCATGACGACGTGGGTGCCCCGGGGGAGCCGCTCCCCAGCAATGGCAGCAGCAGCCCCCCTCGCCTCTCCCCACCCCAGTACAGGTGAGCACACAGCATGGACCCCCCGCCCAGTGCCCACAGACCTCAGGGAGGGAGATCTCACTGCACGTGAGATCTTATCACACCCACCATACCTCTTCCCAGGGCATGTGGCTCTCTTTCCTCTCTCCTCCTGCTTTTACCCCACCCCCCTTCACCCCGCCTCAGCCCGATCTCCTCTTCTCTCCCTTCTCATTCCTCTCTCCTTCTTTCGATTTCCCTCCTCTTTTTCCTTCTTCCTTGCTCTCTCATCTCCCCTGTCTCTTCCTCCCAAAGGCAATCTCTGTCGATCCCAACAGCCCCTTTCCTTTGAAGAGAGCCCTGGGGGAGATAGATCAGACCTCAGTGGCTCAGGGATGAGGGGGTCCTGCGGAGGCAAACTGTGAACACTCTTGCTTTGCCCCCAAATTCCGAGTTTTCATGGGGAGCAGGGAAAGGCCTCCAGGGCGCCCACATGATCCCTTCTGTTGCAGCCACCAGGTGCAGGTGAAAGAGGAGCCCGCCGAGGCAGAGGAAGACAGAAGGCCCGGCCCCGCCCTGGGTCCCCCCAACCCCAGCACCACAGGGCCTGCAGAAGACAGGGACCTGGAGGAGGAGCTGCCGGGAGAGGAACTCTCCTAAGGGCCTCTCGGGGCAGGCAGGGCAGGGGTGAGACCCCTCTTGGAACCCAGGCCCCATCCACCCCCACTCCACAGCCCCGCCCAAACCTCAAGGCACTTCCAGGACTCAGATGGGGGGGGCCTGGGTCAACAACTCCCCATGTGACTTTACTGACAGACGCTTGGGGCAGGAACGGTTCCACCCCCAAGGGGACACAGAACCCCTGGTCCGGGACCAGCAGAGGACACGGAGGGCCCAAACCCCTCCTCAGACCTTCCTCAGACCTTCCCCTACATCTGAAAATCTCTGAAAACCGCCTCTCCCGCCACCACCAGCAGCAGCAGGGCCCTCCTCCCCCACCAGCTCTCCCCTACAGGGCCCCTCAGCGCCATGGAGACCCGCAGGCGGGGCTAAGCCTCTCAAACCCAGGGCCCCTCGCACCTGGCTCTGGCAGTGTTTTTCTGGCCAGAGCTCTCCCCCTCCACACACACACACACATACACGCGTACACACACACACACACACTCCCCTAATTTGTGCTCCCTTCCACCTTCTTTTCCATACTGTGAAGAAATAATTCTCCCTGAACTCCTACCCCTGCCCTGGCCTGGATGGAGGAACGGAAGTTGCCAACCATCCGCGGAAGAAGCCAGCCCACTCGGCTGTGCCCACCCAAAAGCCACTGCTGGGGCGGCATGAGCCGTGTGCCCCGAGGGGTCCATGGGAGCAGGGCCACCTGGCTCTAGCCCCTCCTCCTGACCTAAGGTAGGACCCAGGCTGAACTGGGACTCCACCTCATTTACTGGACACCCTTCCGGCTGCCCGGAACTCCAGGGAGCATAGGAAGAGGCCCAGTGCCTGCCTCCTCCGCAGAGGTCGGTGTCAGTCGGACTTCTGGAGGTGGAACCACTGAAGGGAGCCCAGCTACCCTTGAGGCTAGAGTTGGGGCAGAGGTGGTGCCAGGACTGCCGGAGGCATCCTTCCACTTCACGGGAGGAAAGGCCAGGCTGAAAGCAGGCTTGAAAGGAAGGAGGGATTCATTTGGTGGCTGCTGTGACCCAACAGGTCACCCCCCACCCCCAGCCTATAGGTCCCCTATTGCAGTCCTCCCGCAGTCTTCCTCAGCACCCCTTTCCTATTCCTCCAGTTAAACGGATGACCAAAGACCTTTCTTATGCCAGAAGCAAAAACCAAAACTTTTTGTTGGCTTTTTCCTTTGTCGCCTCCTACAATCCCCTGCTCCTCCTGCTCCCTAGCCCAGCCCCAGGCTGGAAGCCCTCCCTCCACTTAAGTTATTGTTTTAAACCAAAGTTTACAGTGTCTGTTGGTGGCCAAGACCCTCTCTTTCCACCCCTTCTCCACCCCACCCTGAGGACCCTGGGACTCAGTAGGGGCTGGGGCCCTGCTCACCTCCCCTTTGCTCTTGCCCAGCCTAGGAGAAGAAAAGAAGGCAGGGGGCGGGAAGGAGGTGGGCCACCCTCAGCTCCCACATCCCCTCGGGCAGTGGGCACGTGAGCCCTAGTCCCAACCCTGGGCTGCTTCCTGGGGGCTATCCAGACCCCTTTCTAGGACCAAGTCCCCCATCATGCTGGGAGTGTGGATTCCAGCAAAAGAGCTGGAAAAAAAGCGAGACTCCACAGACCCCCTATGGGGGATCTCAACTCGAGGCCAAGGACTGGGTGTCTTGGATGCTTTTGACACCCCAGGCCAGGCCCCTTTGCTGAGAATACTCCTTGGACTATTTCCCAAGAAACCCCCACATACACCCCTTCACAAGGCACCCCTCCCGAGAGGCAGGGGGCCCTCCGCCCCCTCCCCTGTGTACTCCCCACCTGTGTTCCGTTTGACCAGCACAGAAATATTAAACGTCCTCTATACACCGGGGCCTGTGTGTGTCACCAGGTGGGGGAGAGGGGGAATTAAAGCAGAAGGATTGCTCTGCTCTGGGGAGCTGGGGGCAGGAGGTGCCAGCAGGACCGTGGGGGCTCCTGCAGGGGCGCTTTCTGTGGTGCGTGAGTGGACTGAGTGTGTGGGCTTGCGGGCAAGGCACTGGTTAGCCACCAGGCCTGCAGCCGGGGCCTTCCTCTAGTAATTCTGTTCTTTCTGTCCCCCTCTTCCACTCATAATCTGGGCCTTCTCTGGTTTTTTTTTTTTTTTTTTTTTTTTTTCAAGGCAAGTCTCTCCATTCTCCTGTTTTCTCCCAAGATCACAACTTGCCCCAATTACTTCCCAGGTTTGAAATACAAGTTCCTGCCCTGGTGTTCTCAGCAGGGTGTAGATTGCCTCCTGGGATGAGGAGGAGCCCTGCTTCAGGGCACCTTTGCCTTGGCCACCACCCTGGGAGACATCTGCCCACATGCCCTGGGCCCATCACCCATGTCTTCGTGGAGGCTACCTGCATAGGGGTGTGTACGCAGACGTGTGTAGGTCGCATTGAGCTGCTCGGGGTAGGACCATTAGTGGGTGCATGCATGTCCGTGTGTGCGGTGTCATTACTAGTGGGCTCAGGGTCAGAAAAGGAGTCTTTCTAACCTGTGCAAAGGGGACCCTAAACAGTTGGAGAGAAGGAAAGGAGAAAGCAGTCCAAGCTGTTAACCAAAGGTGAGTTCTGACACCTCTGTAGTGTAGGGCCTTTGAGCAAAGAAAAAGAAAAACAAGCGAGAAAAGTGTATACAGTTGACCCTTGAACAATATGAGAGTTAGGGGTGCTGACCCTCATGCAGTTGAAAATCCACGTATAAATTTTGCCCCAAAACCAGCCCCTAGGTATCCATGGGGGATTGGTTCCTAGGACCGCCCCCCCCCGCCCCCTCACTGATAGTAAAATTCATGGATGCTCAAGTCCCCTATATAAAATGACATAGAACAGTGCATACCGGTGGCCCTCTGCAGCCAAAGTTGGTTGAATGCATGGATGCATACAGAGGGCCAGCTATGTATTAAAAAACACCTACATATGTGGACCTGTGCAGTTCAAACCTACGTTATTGAAGGGTCAGCTGTATTTGGGGGAAGTGGGGAGGGAGGGAGAGGGAGGTTGTGTTAAGAAAGCAGCAGAACTGGAATCAGTTGCCTTTCCCACAAATCACCAAACTGCTGGAACTTTCCAAAAGCCAAAACCTGGGGAGAAGTGGGGCAGGGAAGGGGATAGAATCTGGAGCTTCTTCACTGATTTCTCTCAGGCTTGTCTCGTCCTCTCCTTTTGACCATCTGTTTTCATCTCTTCTCTCTCCCTCCCCCACCCTTTCTCTGTCTCACACCATCTACTCTGCCTCCTCCCCTGCCTTGATCCTCTGGACACTGGCTACGGCCCAGAGTGAATTCCCTGTCCTTCCCTTAGGAAGGCATCTCCGAGGGGCCCAGCCAGGTCAGGCCAAAGGGGCTCAGCCTGGAGTCTCTGAGGCCCCTGCCTCCACCTACCAGGCAGCCCACCAAACACTAAAGTAGCACTGCTGTGTATTTACTCTGCCCTTCCCCACCCTCCATGAAGGCTGCTGGGCCCTGTACATGGAACTAGCTGCATGTAATCTATGGACAACAACGTTCTCTACAGTGCAATAAAAGTTATCCACGATTTCACTGCGGCCGCTTTCCCTCTACCTTCTTCCCCACTGGGACCCACCATTTCCCTAGAAAGCCCCAAAGCATCCAGAGCTGTTGGCTGCCAGTTTTCCACCCTGGAAGATCTGTTCTACAGGCTGGCCCCAGGGGCATCCTTCCCACGCCAGAGACTCAGCCTCCCTCAGAAAGGTTCTTCCAGCAGTCTAACCAGTTTTTCCTGCTTCAACTGGAGTGTTTGGGTTTTTTTTAATTCCTCCCACAGAAATGTGTCAAATATCTGGTCAGTGCATTTGGACCTGGAGCTTTGGCAGAGGAGATCTTGCAGTATAAGAAACGAGCTGAACAAGCCCGATCACCTTAAAAAAAAAAGTTGCTATGAACCACCACCTTCCGAGTGCCTTGGCCTTCCAGAAACAGTTTTCTTACTGATCTGACATTTCCAGAGGGACCTCCCCCTGTGATTACCTTCTTCTAAACAAGAGCTCCCTAACCCCACTCCCCCATCATGCTTTGCTACCAGGAAGTTCTGCACACTGTCTAGCCTCTCTCCTTCCTACTGTTATCCACAGCTGTTGGGAGCAGATTGTTAGCTGTGGCTGGCGGCTTGTTCCTGCCCTCATGGGGAGAAGGAAGCTATCTTTCTGACCTGTTCACAGGTTGGGGGTGGGGGGAAAGAGGGTCACTCCAAGCCAGATATATTGAGGGTGAGAAGGAAGCACTCTAGGCTCTACATTTGGCGGAAATCTCCCTTCCCCTCTCATTTAAAAACTCTCCCCCTTTTATTAACTGGCTTCCATCCTGGCACAAGTCCTTTTGCCAATGGCCAGTAGAGGGCGCTTTAGACAAAGCGGACCTTCTCCCGGCAAACGCCATCCGGAATATGGGAGGTGGGGGTGTGGAAGGAGGGGCTCAACTTCCAGAAAGAATAGCCCTGGAGCCCCATGTCCCAGAGAGCAGTCTCTAGCCCAAGGCAGAAACGGATTCTTTCTGTTGTTGGGGGCTTCCCAGACCCCTTCCAACTCGTGACTTACAAAACATCCTAAAGAGAAACGGGAAAAAGAGATGGGAAAGGGATCTGGTGGAAGGTGGCTCTGGAGCCTAGTACATTGGGCATAGCAAAGGGCTCCACAAAGACTTGTAATCATTACATTTAATGAGCTTTTATTATGTACCAGACACTAGTCTAGAAGCTTTATATTTCATATAATCCTCAACTCTGAGATACTGTTATTATTGCCATTTTACAGATGAGGCAACAGACACGGAATCAAAGACGTTAACTGATAAAGCATTAAGAATAAGAAATCTTTGGTTTCCAGTGGGGAAAGGGAAGAAGATGGAAGCTAAGTAGCTTACGCTCAGCTTTCTAGTGACACTATTCACTTTGGCTTCTCCTCCCCATTTTGGGGGGAGACTCCCAATGGGGAAACTCAGATAACTAGTGCCTCAGAGCCAGGAATTATGCACTGACATCGGAGTCCCCAGCTGCCATTCTTGTCTAAGCCAAATAAGGTAAGTTGGGCCTTGCAATAGTCACTGAGGGGCAGAGGGAACTGGAGAAAAAAGGCTGAAACACCCTATAAAAATAATCAAACAGGGGCCTTCTGATGGAAAAGGGAGTCAGAGCAGTTAAGACAAAGAGGCACTTGTGGGGAACTCAGAGCAACCACACACACACACTCACAAGCATACACCTGAGCACAGGCAGACACAGTTGGACACACACAGGCTGCTACTCAGATATGTTTATGCCAAGAGGGCCCTCTCATCTTGAAAGGCTTCGATTAGCCTGGAGCCACCCAGGGCAGGGACACATACCGCATAGTAGTCACAGTGACATCCTATCACACGGGCCCAGGTCCCTTCCACACCTGCAGTCTGTCTCCACCTCAAGATCAAAAGTTTAGAAAAACAGCCCCTCCCGTGAAGGTGGTCGTGGTGGCAGCGAAGGCTGAAAGGTCCTCTGTCCTAGGCAGGAGGGGCCAGGGGCAGGGTGGGGTGTGTGTGGGAGGGGGGGAGGGGGACCGGCCCCCTTTGGAAGATGGGCCAAATTATCAGGATGGTGCAGAGGTGGGCTGGACACACTAAGAGCCCACTGGAGCTCCTCCTGGCCCAGATTAGAAGGCTTCTACCCCACTAGGGCTCGATGCCCCTCCGGCTCACAGATCTGGAACTTGGACTTTCTATATTAGGCTGCTTCCTGGGCTCAGAAGTGGACCAAGCACAGGCCAGGGTAGGGTGTGCAGACTCCAGAGAAGCACAGGACAGGGCTATGCTCTCAGCTGGTTCTCTGGCCGGGAACCTGATGGAGGTTCGCTGAGTGCTAAGTACTGCAGGGAGTCAATTCAGGCCCTGCAGGAGTCAGCCCAATGAGAGTTCCAGTCATGCCTCTGCTACTTGCTAGCTCTGTGACCTTGGGAAAGCTTCTCGATCAATTTGGGCTTCAGTTTCCCTATCTGGACTGGGGTGGGGTGATCGTCACTGATTTATTGAGAAGATTAATGATATAACATATAAAAAGATGTCTGGCACATTTTAAGCCCTCAACACATAATAATTGTTAATAAAATGTAGTCTTGGGTGCCAGTTACCATAGGGGGCAGGGGAACCGAAGTATTCTTGGAGGGCTTCCTGGAGGAGGTTGGAGCTGGAGGGGGAATTCGGGTAGGAAGAGGGGAAGAGAGAGACTGTTCTAGGCCTCTAGAGGGTTGAGGTGGAGCTTAGAGAAGGTCAGTGTGGCAGAAAACAAGGACCAAATGAGGCAGCAGGGGCAGGGAGGCCAATGGGCTCCCCGCTGGCACCTGGCCCCCCACCATTATTGCCAACTCACATTTACATTCTCTAGCACTGGGCTAGGCCTTGGGCAAGTGAAGTGTGTGGTGAGTTTCCTTATCTCTAAAAGTGGTGATGAGTATCCCTGACTACTCAGGAGATTAAGGGGAGAATGAAACAGACTGGCGGCTATGAAGCATGTACACCAAGCCTTCACCTGGTGATATCCAGTAAGTGGTGATGCTGATGCTGATGCAGATTAAAAGACGTGGCCTATGTCCTTAAGAAGTTTACATCCAGAGAGGGACAGTCTTGTACTTAAACAAACACATAGCAGGCTTGGCGGGGGCCAAGTCAGTGGTTCAACACTACATGCTGTGGCCTTAAGAGGTGTTCAGAGCAGGCGTCTGGTAGAAAGTAAGGCGTATGGGTAACCCTGAAGGGAAGATAAGACTTAGCAGGAGACCTTGGCAGGTGGGGCAACAACTGAGGAAAGGCAGAGGTGAGACTGGTTAGGACATTTGAGGGGAGCTGGGAAGGCCAGAGAGGCTGCAGTACTGGGCGATGACACTGGAAAGGTAGGAGCCAGGGTGTGGAGGGTCTGAAGGCAGAGGAGTAACGAATCAACATTGAGTTTGAGGAGAAAGTCGCTGTGGGGAGAATAGGCCAGGTGGCACACTGAGCCTTTGGGGGCCAGCTAATTGACTACTAGGGTCATCCAGGTGACAGGTGATGCAGTCCTAAATAGGGAGGTTGCTTTGAAGAATGATATCAGGATGCGTTTTGAACAACCAAGTAGAAGATGGGACTATATGGCTGCCTAAGAGAAGAGGGCCCCAGAATGACAGCCATTGGAGGAATCCTAAATGCCTATTCACAGGAGAGCACATGCTTACAGAAAAAAATTTACAAAAACAAATGTTACAAAAAAAGCCCACATTTATACAACGAAATCATATACTGCTGAGAACACGAATAAACAGGAGCTACTTGTATCAGCAGGATACATTTGAGCAAAATAAGTAAGTGGAAGAAAGATACATAGAGTCAATGCTGCCTTTTAGATAATGCTTGGAAACATGCATGATAATGCCAAATACCATGTAAGGGCACATGTACATGTAGCAAACAAAGAAATTGTGGGAGTGGTCAATAACAAATTCAGAATAGTGGCTGCCTCTCTGGGAGAGGGGCGGATGCAATGGGGTAGGGTACTTAAGGGGCTTTGAATATATCAATAATGCTTAATTCTTGAGCTGGGTGGGGGAGACGAGCTGGGTGGTGGGAGCACAAGGGTTCATTCTATTGTTTCCTGTTCCTTTTGTGCAGCTGGAATATTTTATCTAAAAACAAGAATGATTCCAAAGTTTGCGTCCTGAGCCACAGGAAGAATTCTCACCCTTTTGGCCCTTCTGGGCTTAGGACAGGGCCAAGGAAGAGGTCAGATGTTAGGCTGGGCTTGCAGGGGGCAGGGCATCAAGCTACCCCGTGCAGAGGGGCTAGAGCGATGGGCCTCGGTGGGGCTCATTCTGGGCCCACATCTGGTCCTGGGGCAAGAGGTATGGCTGTGAAGAAAGGTGGAGGTGGTCAGTGGGCAAGGAGGAAGGAGAACCAGGAGACAGGAAAGTCCTGAGGCAGGGAGTCTGAGGTGACAAGGGCTGCATGGTTCAGAGAATTCAAGGCCTAAGAGACCCTACCACCACTACGACCACCATGGACTTGGCACCAGGAGGTCTCTGGCACCCTAGGACATAATAGTTTCTAAGGACACTCAGTGCAAGAGGGATGAGCTGAGGAGTTAGTATATGGAGTGGACATGGAAGCACAGTTATAATTTCTCTTTCAATGAGTTCAGTAACGAAGGGAGAGAAAGGGCTCCAGAGTGGAGGGGAAGGGGGACACAGCTGTGGAATGTCAAGAAAATGTTTTATTATTAATTTTCTTAGCCGTGATGATTTTGTGTATTTTAAATGTGTTTTTCAGGGTGGTAGGACAGAAAGAAGATACTCAGGCTATGCCCTCCCGCCTCCATCAGACTAGGCATTTCTCACACCTCTTCTTCTTCATTATCAACCCTAGGACTCAGAACCCAGCTGCTCAAAAAGAGGGGTGAGGACCCCCTCTGGGAGGGAGAGTCTGGAAACAGTCATGGGACTCATATCTGGTGGGTTAGGGGGAAGGAGGGAAGGCAGTGGGAATCCCGTCCACAAGCAGAGGCCTTGGTCTGGACCTGAAGGTCCTCAGTGGGGAGGAGGGAAGACTCGTAAAGATGCGGGCAAGGCTGCTCTGGCACATGCAGTGTGGGACTCCTGAGGTGAAGAGGAGGAGGCAGGGAAAGTGGGAGGGAGAACAGGGGCTGGTCATCCAGGTAGAGTGAAGAAGTAGTCACGCTAAGACTTTCACCCTGGAGGGCCTGCCCCCCTCCCCTCGCCCCTCCTCCACTGCACTTGCAGCCCGCACCCGACTGCCATTTCATTTACATACATTTCTCTTCTCTCTCCATCTAACTCCTTTCTCATCCTCCTGCTTCCCAAAGGATACTTGCCTGGGATTGGCCATTTCCAGCTGCCCCCTCCCACGGCCTCCTCGGTCCTCACTGTCACACCACCAACCACCCAGGCCTGATCCAGGCCCAGCTGGACTTTCTGATCTTGTTTCCACATCAGAGTCACCCAAACTGGCCCACTTACCTTCCCCTTGCCAGAGCACATGGTCAACCTACAAATATCTGTTGACCATGTGCTCTACACCCAGTCTGATGCTAGGTGCTAGGGGGAATGCTGAAAGTAATAGCTGGGCACAGGTCCTGCCCTCGGGGGGCTTACAGGACAACTGGGGAAAGAACACTGATATGTAAAGAAGTAAAAAAATAAATCAAGACAAGGCAACATGCAAAAGAACACATTCTTCTCCCTTTTGCTGTAAGCAATCCTTTGTATAGAGAAGGTTTTTCTTATAACACTTTCAAGAAGTTTAATTATTTAAAAGATCTTCCTATTAAAAATTCTCATTAATATAGTGACAAAGAAGGTAGCAGCATAGAGAGAAATTGACATCCACAAATAATGAAGTGCGGTTGACCCTTGAACAACGCAGGGGTTAGAGGCACTGACCCTTGTGCAGTCAAAAAACTGCGTATAACTTTGACTCCCCCCAAACTTAACTACAGTCACCTTGTGGTATCTGCAGGGGACTGGTTCCAGGACTCCCTACACCTACCCAAATCCAGGGATGCTCAAGTCCCTTATATAAAATGACGTAGAATAATGCATACAGTCGACCCTTCACATCCACGGTTAGTTGAATCCGTGGATGCAAAACCCAAGGATGCAGAAGGTCAATCGTATGCTTATTTTTTTAAATCCATGTATAAGTGGACCTGCACAGTTTCATTCCCGTATTGTTCAAGGGTCAACTGTGTAACTATAAAAGCAGTCATTCATACATCCAACATTTACTGAGAACGTACTACATCCAAGTCACCAAGCTAAGCCCCGAACGTACAAGCTGGATAAGACGCAGTCCTTCCCCTCAAAGAACCCCAAAAAGAGACAGAGATGTATGCGGAAAAGTGAATACGACATTCGAGTTGCAGCTGGGAGCCCAGAAGAAGATGTGTGCAACTTCCCTGGGGTAACTTGGGAAGCTTCTCTTCAGAGGCAGTATTTGAGCTGAGTCTTGAGAGGTGCAGAGGTAGAGGGAGCAGTCGAGAAGGAGCCAGACTGTTCAGAGTAGTGACCCAGAAGTAGTGGCAGGAGAATGCCAGGGGAGTCTGCAGAATGGAGTCATACCGTGGAAACTTGCCCGCCAACTCAGAATTTTGGACTTTTTATTCTGGACAAAATATTTTTGAGCAGTGAATGACATGACCATGGCTGGGTTTTTTTTTTGTTTGTTTGTTTGTTTTGGTTGTTTGTTTTATTTTGTTTTTAAGACATTTTATAGGTTAGATGTGGAGAAGGAAGCTTGAAGATCATCAACAGGCCATTCATTCAGGCCTGGGTATGAGAAGGGATCTATCTTGCTGGTGGCCATGAACAGAGAGGAAGCGGAATGGGAGGGACACCAGAAAAGAAGAAAGGAGAGACTAGTTCCACAAATAGGAAGTAAAAGAAACAAAGGTGCAAAGGGCGGCTCTTTGTTTTAAACTTAGGTAACAGAGGGTAGTGGAAGCCACTGGCAGAAATCAGGACGTATGGAAAAAGAGTTTATTTAGTGGTGGAAGATGAGGGGGTTGGTCTGGGCCAAGTCGAATTTGAGGTAACAACAGAAAACCCGATTGGAGCGCCTTCTAATTAAAGGTGACAGGTTGAGCTCATGCATTTCTCTTCATGCCCTCCTGAAGCCCTGCTATGCTACAGGACAGGGACTTTTTTTTTTTTTTTTAAGGTATAGACTCTTAGAGACAAATAGAACAAAGCAGAAGACAACAGCAACACGTTTTGGAAGCTGGAGAGAGGATGGGCAGAGAAATTTAAGTGCTGAGCCAGCAATGAGGGGAGCTAAGAGGCAACCCAGCTTATATTATGGAATACCCCACCCAAGGCTCAGGAACCACTGTCTGGCCGGTCCGGGTTACCACTAGAAGTGGCAGTAAGGGTGAATTTTAAAAAGTAAAAAGTGTTTGCCAGGGTTTGGGGAGAGGGAGGGATGAATAGGCTGAGCACAGAGGATTTTTACGTCAGTGAAATAATACTATAATGGTAGATACATGTCTTTATACATTTGTCTTAAATCACAGAATATACGCCACCCAGGGTGAACCCTAATATAAACTATGGACTTTGGGTGACAATGATGTGTCAAATGTAGGTTCATCGGTTGTACCACTCTGGTGGGGGATGTTGATAGTGGGAGAGGTTTTGGACAGAGGGCAGGGGGCATGCGAGAAGTCTCTATACTTTCTGCTCAGTTTTGCTGTGAACCGAAAACTGCTTTAAAAAAAATAAAGCCCCAGGGTGAACCCTAATATAAACTATGGACTTTGGGTGACAATGATGTGTCAAATGTAGGTTCATCGGTTGTACCACTCTGGTGGGGGATGTTGATAGTGGGAGAGGTTTTGGACAGAGGGCAGGGGGCATGCGAGAAGTCTCTATACTTTCTGCTCAGTTTTGCTGTGAACCGAAAACTGCTTTAAAAAAAATAAAGCCTATTAAAAAAAAAAAAAAAGCAAACTAGTTAAAAGTCAGTTTAAAGACCAGTTAGTCCTCCAGATCCCTCCCCAACTCTGTGCAAGCTGGTCCTTTTTCCTCCCTGAACCATTGCAGGTGATGGGAGGTGCACACTCCGGAGTCCCAGGGCTAAGATGGAGGGTGTTTGTGGTGGAGGACATTATGTGGTTGAGGCAGAGGATTAACTGAGAGACTTTGACATCGGGGCTTCTAAAGGCCAGGGCAGCAACAGCCCACCCACAGGCTCAGAGCTTTTGGACTCCCATCCTTCAATAGAAACCCAGGGATCAACAGACATATGAGGAAAGCCTCTAATATGAAAAACAGAGATGAAAACGAACAGACGAAAACAACTTAGAGGACACTACTATTCGGATAAAAGAAAACTTTAAAAAATCATTTATTGTCAGGGAAATAGGATATTGCATCCATGAAATAAGAATAAGATACTGTAAAAGTGACCATTCGGAGAACAAAATAAGGTCTTAAAAATGAAAAATATAACAGAAATGAAAATTAAACAGGAAGACTGGAAGTTAAAGATATCCTCCCAAAACGATGGCAGACAACACAACAACAAAGACAAACAGAGAAGACAATGAAATTTGAGGACCATTTCAGGAGGACCAACATCTAAATAACAGGAGGCCTAGAAAGAAACAGAGAAAAGAGAGAAAATTCCTTTAAAAAAGTAATTCAAGAAGACTGGCAGCCATGAGTTTCCAAACCGAATAGGCTAGGGAGTGTATAAAAATGTACCCTCACCAAAGCACACCATCCTAGAGTTTCAGAGCACCGGAGACAGAGAGAAGATCCTACAGAATTCTTTGTGTCGGGCTGCGCTAATCTCTGTATCGTTCCAATTTTAGTATATGTGCTGCCAAAGCGAGCACAAGCTTCTACCAAATTCCAGAGAGAAAATCAAGTCACATTAAAATATCATGACTCAAAGTAGCATCGGTTGTTCAACGACGCTGTCGTAGGAGATAATGGAGCTTTGCCTTTGAAGTTCTAAGAGACAATTATTTCCTGCTTAAAATTTCATACCCTGACAAAGTACTAATTACGTGTAGACTGAAAACATACTGAGACATGAAAATTCTCCAAAAACTGCAACCGTTTCTCACAGTGGGGGTGGGGGGGGGAGGTGTTCCTTCTCTCCACACCCACCCCTCCCCCCCCAAAAGGGAAGCAGATCAACATAAGAGAGAGATTAAGGACTTGCTTCAGTAATAGAGAGCAACCAGGTCTGCTGGGGGAGGTCAAGGGCTCTGGGAGAGCTTTCTTCAAGATGAAATGCATAGAACGCCTAAAATCTGAACATATTACAATGAGATCTGTGCTACTGGGGAATCACTAGTAGGTATATAGAAAACTAAGCAAATAAAAAAGCAAATACAAATTAACCCCACGGAGAACGAAATGCTGAAAGAAAAGTAATAATAATACACTACATAGTTTAGCTACAAATATCATTTAGTCATAATTACGAAAACATGGACTCCCCATCTATCTAAGAAAATGATGTAACCATATTGGGAGAATGGGGAGATGGGAAGGGGTTGCTGGGTGAAAGTTACGATGGGGAGGGCAGATGTAAAGAGAATTTAATCTACATCTTATAAGGTAAGAACTTAACTTGTGGCACCTAAAACTGAAAAATCAAAAAGTAGCAATGCAAATCTTTCTTCTGCACATATGATACCGAAATGCAAAGGAATCATCTGAAATAATCGAGAGGGGCTGTGCCTGGGGCAGGAAGGCCAGGAGACTGCTGCTTTTCTTAACGAGGCTGGTAGAACTCATTGATTCAACTATAGACAGGTAGCCCTCTGTGTTACAATTCCATGCTTACCTGTCTGCCAGTCTTCTAGAAGGTCAGCTCTACAAGGACAGGGACCAGGCCCCATTCATCTTTTGCCTCAGCACCTAGCCCAGTACCTGTTAGACAACAGGCCCTCAATTACATATTCGTGGAATGAATCATTGTGGATTCTAGCTGGGAGAGAACTTCCATTCCAACCCCATTATTTTACTGGTTAGAAAAGTGAGGTGACAAAGAAGAAAAGACATGTTCCCCATGCTCAGGTGGTGGGTGGCAGCTCCAAGGCTATGCTGCCAACCTCTGGATCCTCATCCATTTCTCCTGCAACACCAGGGGCTGCCTTCTTATCTGCATAGAAGTGAGTTATGAGAGCTGAGCAGCTCTCTTGGAGGGAGGATTTAAAAAGAGAGAAGAGGAAACAAAAAGAGACAAGATAAGCCTTCTAGAAGGAGGTATTAGAGGTAGGTGTGGCTCCTACCAGAATTATGTAACACCGCCCAAGCAGAGAGAATAGGGTCCTCAGAAGAGGTGGCCACCAGGGACCCAAGAAGGGGCTACCCCCTCTGAGGCCCCACTGGAGCGCAGAGTTCAAGAATACACCCCACGGCTGCCATCGAGGGATCAGGAAGCTGCTGCTGCTACCACACCTGCTTCTCAACAGCCAGAAACTACAGAATGGCCCCTGGAATGCTGCCACAAAAAAATGGCACATTTCCACTACCTTACTGTAAGCAAAACAGGCATAAAGAGCTCTCACTGCTGCCTTCCAAATACCACCCCGTGCATCAACATTCAGTGGAAACTAATTTGCATCTGGATCCCTGTGGCCAGCAAATTTTGAGAAATATGGCTTTCGGCTCTCACATGTCTCCAGAGAAGAAGGTGGACTGGTCGAGGACGACTCCTCTGACTCCGCAGACTCCTCTGTTGGTTTCACGTCATCGTTCTTGTCTCTCCCTGTCTCAGGCAGCTGCACCAGAAAGGTCCCTCCTCTTCCCAGGCCTCCAAAGGAATGCTCACCTGGGAAATGAGTGAACTCATGCAATGGCTGGAGGGGCCCCTCTCAGATCTGCACCTCGACAGCCCCTGAATCCCAGTGTGGGCTTAGTAAGGACACCCTGCTCCACATGCCAGAGGAAATGTCAGTGTCATTAATGGGCCCCTTGTCCTTCCCTTCTCATCCACCAGGGAAAGCATCCAGCACCCAAAGGGGAAGGGGACTTAGGGTTTAGATTGTGACTTGAGAAGAATGTTTGGCCAGAGCCTGATATGAAGAGGCAAGAGGGAGCAGAGAGTTCAAGAGGAAGAAAGCAACTGATTTGTCCCCAAAGGGTGTCTGATGAAATCCCTCAGCTCATGGACTCCATCTCTGTGCCAGGGACATGCCCATCGTGGGCAACCCTGTGACCGTTACCTCGTGGGCACTGAGCAACAGGAGGCTGGCCACATGGGTCCCCAGGTTGGTGAGCTGGATGAGCCAGGAGACCTTTTCAGAAATAATACCCAACTGGGACTATGTGAAATCTGGTGGTGTCTCAGGCAGGGTTGGGGGCTAGGCTCTGCCTGGGTCACAGAGCTCTTGGCCACAGAGACCTTTGCTCCAGGAGTTTCCCCTCAGTGCAGAACCTGGTATCCAGTTCCACCTTGAACTTGCCCTCTTTAGCCTGCCAGGCTCTTGCTGTGGCTCCAGGATGATCCCCTAGGGGATCATCCTGAGCCTGGGTTTTCTCATCTTTAAAGTGGAATTCAAGGTAACCTTCTCCCAGGGATGTTGTGAGGATTAAATAAATAACGTGTGTAAGGCTCTTAGCAGTGCTTGACACATATTTCAGTTATTTATTGGTGTGTAAAAAAGATGCTCCAAAACTTAGTGACTTAAAATAACAGCGACTTATTATTTCTCATGATTCTGGGGCCTCAGCTCGGTATCCCCCTTCTCCTTGAGGTGGTGGCTGGACTCACTCATTTGGGTGCATTCAGCTGGCAGTTCGGCTGGGGTGGCGGCGACAGATGGGCGCTGGTTGGACCTCTTTCTCCAGCAAGGCAGCCTTCTTTCTCTCCTGAGGGAGTCAAGGCAGTAGCAGTCAGTTTAATGCCTAGGCTAGAACTGGAACAGCATCACTTCTGGTGCATTCTATTGGTCAAAGCAAGTCTCAAGGCCAGCCCAGAATCAAGGTGAGGGGAAACAGCCTCCGTCTCCTGGTAGGAGGAGCGCCGTGGCCCAGGGATGGGGACTGTCTCTGGAAACAATGCACCTAGCACAACGTTAGATCAGTGGTAGATGGGGAATGGTGGAAGAGTTTGGCCTGGCCGCTCGTTAGCACCGTCTTGGAGTCTGGCCCAGAGCAGTGTTTCCCAGATGATGGGGCCGTATCACTGGTGCCCTGGAGATGATTTGGTGGACCTTGAGCACGGCAAAAAGTAACTTTGCATTTTTTTTTCAATCCTTTGATACCATCAAATAGAAATATCTGAGCTTAGTGCTAGCCTGTCTCTAACACTAGCTATCTCTGGCTTGGCATCTAGCAGTATTTGGCAGGCAACAGGACAGCAGGTGCTCAAATAACATCGTTTCATCCAAGGTCATTTTGTTATCACCTTGATGAGAAAAATAATCGATTCTCAGCTGGGGCCACTGTCTGCGTGGACTGGCTCGTTCTCCCCATGTCCACATGGATTTTCTCCAGGGACTCCAATTTCCTCCCACGTTCCAAGGATGTGCATGTGAGGTGAACTGGCATGTCTACATTGTCTCAGTGTGAGTGAGTGTGGGTGTGGGTGTGTGAGTGCACCCTTTGATGGAAGGGCATCCTGTCCGTGTGGGTTCCCACCTTGACCCTGAGCTGCTGGGACAGACTCTAGCCACCTACAACTCTGAACTGGAATAAGCGTGTTGGAAAATAATCTTACTCGTTGTTATTAATCTTTCTTAAATGTATGCATAGTTTACATTTATTTCGATGTTTAATATTAGACATGTTTTGAGTCTTCATTTGGAAGTTTGGTGATGTTTTTGTGACCAGAAATATGCCACAGGACTTAACTCTTGTTTGTATCAATTAGCCTATGGTAAAATTGGTTTCCTTTTACATGGTTTCACTTAAAGTCTCAGTTTCCAAGAACCTATCAATGACATTAAATGAGGACTTATTGTATCTAGCTAAAATGTAGTATGTTGATTTGTTTCCCCTGCATTTATTTTTAAGGTTGCCATATGACACTGGCTTCCCATTCCTGGGAGTAATAGGGTTTTGACCGAGTAGAGAGTCAGCTCAACAGAGGGATCAGAACCCAGGCACTTTCCAGCTCCAGGCTACAAGCTCTCTCCTGATAACCCTACTTTCAGTAAGTCTGCTGTCCCCAGAGGAAAAGCCAGTGACCCTAGTACCTCCACCACCCTTAATCTGTACTCTTTAACCTCCTTCGTCCATCAACCTCTCCCCGTCAACGTTAAATTCCACTCCCCACAGAGATTCCTTGGCATCTCCACAGGCCTCTTCCAGAAACTTCTCTGTGCTTTACTCTTCCCAAATATTTTCCCCACTCTCAACAACCAGGCACTGTGGTGCAGTGGGAAGCACTTGGTGCCTGGGGTCAGATCAGACCTGGGTGAGATCATGGGTCCTGCACCTATCAGACACAGCCACAGCCGCCATGCTTGCGTCTCAGGGCAAGAGTATAAAAAAGCCCCCAAACTCCATATCTTGATAGTTAAAAGTTACAAATAAAGCTATCAAACTGTTACATAAAATAAGTTCCAAATTCCTAAGCTGACAAATATATCTTCCTTATAACCAAAAAATATGTGTTTGTGTATGTATGTGTGTGCATGAGAATGTGCACAGAGCTGTGGTTTTTCTATGATGAAAGACAGAAAAATATACAAATCACTGAGTTTAATTAACATTGTATGTGTATGGGGGTTCTGTTGATGGGCCATCAATGCCTGGATGAATAATCAATAAAAGTACCCATAACTCATGAATTATTATGTATTTATAACATTTCTTTTTCTTGCTCTCCTTTCATTAAAATCACCAATTATGTTTTTATAATCAAGATTCCCATGTAATTGTTTTATGACAGTAATGATATGCAAGACTAAAAATAAAATGTAATTGTATTCAAAGTATACTATTTTAATACATTTTTATTATAAATGAATTTTAAGGTAAAGTGAAAAATCAAAAAATTAAAATTATTTAGATTCTTTTAAATATTTTAAAAAATATTCAACATCATCTATTAAAATTAAAAAGGGAAAGATACAAATCATAATTTATGAATACCGATTGATCATTTATCTATACATGAATAGCACACTGTGATTTTATAATAAGTCTTGAAATAAGGCAACATGTTTCTACTTTCTACTTCTTTTCAAATTTACTTTGTCTATTCTAGATCCCAGTTTTCCTATGTCTGAAAAAGTCTTTAGGTTCTCATTTTCTGAAAGATATTTTCACCATGTATAGAATTCTAGGTTGATGGTTTCTTTTTTCTTTTGAGGATGTCTGTCAGCACCGCACTAATCAAGAAGCGAAGGTTTCAGTGGTGAGACACCCAGTTGAAAGTACGCACGACAAGCCAACATGAGAATGAAACGGCAGGCACCAACTTTATTGCAGGAAGTGCGCTCTTCTGTGCTAGAGGACCTCATGGGCTTTATGTATATTAAGGAACAATAGTGGCATTCTGCCACACATGCATGATATAATAAGCTTACTCATACTTCCATAAGTTAGGCACAAGTACCGTACTACATTAATGTAACAGTCTAAATTTGGAGTCCTATCCCTAGTCACGAGCCTGGATCACAGCCAGACCTGAGACCCACAATGTCTCCATTGTCCTATGGCTCGCATAGTTTCTCATGAGAAATATGTTGTAATTCTTTTTCTTTGTTCCTCTCTTAGATGTGTCTTTTTTCTCCGGCTGCTTATACAATTTTCTGTTTATCACTGGTTTTCGGCAATTTGATTATGATATGTGATTTTCTTTGTTTCTTTTGCCTAGGTTTATTGATCCTCTTGAATCTGTTGCTTTTAGTTTTCATCAGTTTTGGAAAGTTTTCAACCATTATTTCCTCAAATATGTTTTTTATCTCCCTACCCCAATCTGGGTCTCTAATTACTTGTATGTTAGATTGCTTGATAGCATCTCAAATTCTACTGATGTTCTATTTTTTCCCCATATTATTTTCTCTCTGGGCTTCATTTTGCATTTCTTTTATTGTTATATGTTCAAATTCTCTGGTCATTTCTTCTGCAGTATCTAATATGCTCTTAATCACATCTAATGTACTTTTTAAATTTAAGATACTGTATTTTTCATTTCTGGAAATAACATTTGAATTTTTCATAAGTTTTATTTCTCTCTTTATAATGTTTATGAGTTTCTCCTCCTTTCTGAATATATGAGGCACGTTTATATTATCCCTTTCAATGCTAATTCCTTCATCTGTTCATTTCCAGGTCTGTTTCTATTGATTGATTTTTCTCCTGATTCTTAGTCATACTTTCTACTTTGCATGCCTTTTGTTGTGATTTGTTCATTTATTTTTAGATGCTCTTTATTGAGGGAACTTTATTTCTATTACTAGTTTTGTGAAAGTTTTTATTAGGAATGGATGTTGGATTTTGTCAAATGCATTCTCTACATCTATTGAAATGATTATATGGTTTCCCTATTTTAATTTGTTAACATGGTAAGTTAAATTGATTGGGTTTCAAACATTAAGCCAATTTAGGAGATAAAACCCGTTTGGTAATGATGTATTATCCTTTTTATATATTGTTGGACTCGATTTACTAAAATTGTTTTTAATTTTTGCATCTATGTTCATGAGGGATATTGGTCTGTAGTTCGATTGGATGCTGGACATTGTAAATTTTCCATTGCTTGGTGCTGGAGTTTGTCGCATTCCTTTAAGTAGTGTTGGACTTTGTTCTGGCACATATTTAAAATACTTGGAATATGTACTTTTGAGGCTTGCTTTAAAGATTTTCAGAACAGATACAGAAAGCTGTTAGTCTAAGGTTAATTTAGATCTCTACTAAAGCAATACCCTTCTGGGGACTATACCCAATACCCCATGTATTATGAGGTCTTTCCACTCTGCCTGTTGGGAACATAAACTAATCCCAGCCCTGTGTGAGCTCCAGGCATCGCTCTGCTGTCAGTGGCTCTTTCTCTAGCCTTTCCTTTCATGTGTGTGCAAATCAGTACTCAGCCAAAGACTGGAGGAGACACTTCTGCAGATCTGTGGATATATGTTCAGCTCCCCCTCTCTGGGACTCTGCCCTGTAAATTCTAGCACCTTGGCCTCTTGAACTCTAAATCTGTCTTTTCAATCAGCAAGGCATCCAAGCTCTGTTTGGATTCCCCCTCCCTGCACTGAAGCTCGGAAACTGCCTCCGGCAGTGAGCTAGGGTAATTATAGGGCTCACCTCATTTGTTTCCCTTTTCTCAGGGATCATAGTCCTGAGTTGCTTTTGTCCAAAGTCTGAAAATCATTGTTTCATATATTTTTGTCTAGAGTCCTAGTTTTTTAAGGCAGCAGAGTAAATCTAGTCCCTGTTACTTCCTTACGGCGAGAAGCTAAAGTCTTGTTTTGTTAATAAATTTATTTTTTGCATGTCTGTGACATTCAGAGCGTTCTAAAATACAGATTCCAGGTTGGAGGCCTCTTTGCCTACATCTAAGGGCAGTACTAACCAGATGTATTACTTTGGGCCAGTTGCTAATGCTCTCTGTGCCTCTGTTTTCATTACTGTCAATCGGAGGGGACAGTAATAACATTCACCCTAAGGATCATTGCGAGACATGCATAAGATTTAACATACTTAGCCCTTAAACGGTGACTGGCACACAGTGAGTGAGAGTGTTCAGTACATGTGGATTATTTCACGGACAATCAAGACCACCCAATAGGGCTTCCTCAGTCTCCCCCGCCGCCCCCTACAACCTCTATTCAGAGAAAGAGTCCTTTTTTTTTTTTCCCTAAGGCCACCATATGTCCTGGCTGATGAGGTAAAAAGATCTTTCAGGGGCATATTTTCTCTTCATTCCTTTCTTCCCTCTGGTTTTTCAGCCTCTCTCTTTCCACAGACTCTTTTCCTTCAGACTAAAACATACTCCTGTCTACTACCTTCTAAATACAAACAAACAAAAACATTCCCTCTTTCCTACCTCCCCTTTGAGCTCCTTTCCTCTGGCTTTAGTTCCTTCTCCTGCCAAATTTCTTGAAAGAGGGCTCTGTCCTCTCTGCCTTCCTTTCCCCACCTCATGCTCACCCGCCATCTCTACACACCCCGCCCCGCTCACACGCTGCTCTCTCACAAAGCCTGCGGTCACCTTCTAACTGCAGTGGCCACATGTTTTCCCCTTTAAAAAATTTTTATTTATCTGTTTATTTTAATTACAGTTGGCATTCAATATTACATTATTTTCCTTGTATAGCATAGTGGTTAGACATTTATATAATTTACAAAGTGATCCTCCTGATAAATCTAATACCCACCTGGCACCATATAGTTATTACAATATTATTGACTATATTCCCTATGCTGTACTTTACAACCTCATGACTATTTGGTAACTACCTAAACTATACTTCTTACTCCCTTCACCTTTTTCACCCAGCCCCCTTAGTCTCCTCCCATCTGGCAGCCATCGGTATGTTCTCTGTGTCTATGAGTTTATTTCTGTTTTGTTTCTTAATCCTTGTTCATTCATCCTCCCTAGAGAACGTGACATTGGATGAAAACTCTTCTTAAGGCCTCCATGATTCTATCCAAAATGGGTTTTAGACCTGGACAACCAGAGTTCCTGACAGAACAAGATGCTCGTGGGCCAAAGAAATATGTCTTCCTGGAGTACATAGGTTGTCTTCTAGAGCATACTTCAGATACCCAATATTTGGGAATTCTTTGCCCACACAACCCTAGGTCCCCTTCCAGAGCCTGCAAGGACTTCTTCCCTTGGTTTGTCCTCTTGAGAGTGAAGCATGACTGGTATTTGCACCCTGGGCCTGAGGGGTGATCGGGACAGCTGTTTGCAGGTAGAAAGCTTAGAGGTATTGTTGGGATGTGCATGAGCATTAACTATATGAGACCACTCACTTTGCAGGACAAGCCGAGAGTGCAAAAAGAGGGTAAGCTGTGAGGCAGAAGCCAATGGTGTGTTTTCCTGGGCCCTGCACATATTAAGGGTTAGCTTGACTCTGCCATCTTGGCTCTCCTGCCAGCTCTCCAACCACTTTTCCCTGTCTCCTTCACTGAATTTGCTCCCTCTTCCATCCTCCTAAATAAGGCTTCCCCAGGAGTCAAGCTTGGCTCCCACGCTCTCCCTCCTCTGTGCCCATCTCTCAGGACACTCACTCTGCAGTGAGGCAGTGCAGCATCTCCACCACCGCCTCCTCTTCCAGATGGGAGTTCCTCAGGGGAGGACTACTTAGTCACCTTGGTTTCTCTAGAACAGAGCTGCCACCCACTGGGGGCTCCAACTGATGTTTGTTGAATGACAAAAGAAATGAATAAACAAAGCTCATTCACAGTCTAAATTCACCCTGCTAAGCTTGCATTTCCCCTGTGGATGAGATAAAAAGACTAAGAGCAGGAGCTCTGGAGTCAGAGGGAAGGCCTGCAAACCCCAGCTCACCACTTATGAGCTGGGCGTGCTCTCTGGCAAGTCATTCAACTGCTTTGTGCCTCAGTTTAATTTTCTTCAAAATGGAGGTAATCATAGTGCCTATTCAATTAGGAAGCCATGAAGAGTAAAAGAACTCATCCATGGAACCCTGCTTCCCTTCCACTCTACCTTTGCTTGTGTCATTTGTCCTAACTAGGATGCCACTGGCATCATCTCTGCTTAGTGAAGCCTACCTGTTCTTAAACACACCACCACCCTATAGCCCTCCCAGATTCCCACATCCTGGCGTTTCCTCCCCAAACTATCAGGACATACTTCCTAAAGAGCTCAGTCCTACTCTGCCCCAGGTTATGGTTATGCTTGTCCATCCCCAACTCTTCTCCATAGAGCTGGAACTTCTTGAGAGTAGGGGCTCAATATTGGTGCTCAATGGATGCTTATTGAATGAATGAATGAATGAATGGTTACAGAATATTCCAGATACTCTACCAATGTTCTGATAGATCTACAAGGATTGGTTTTAGGGAGTCTTGAACTGAGGCCTCTAAGACAGCAAACATGCCTCCTTTAACCCTTTGGATTAAAAAGGGCTTCAGCTCACTGAAGAGCCACCTCTACCTTGCTGAGAGTTCATTATTATCAGGGAGCCGACCTGGGAGGCAACAAGGGCAAAAGGTCTTTCCCTTTGTCTGTGCTGTAATACAAAGGGAATATGGTATGGCGTGAAGATTAAATGATGCCATGTTTTAAAAAGGCTAGTAGAGCTCTTTCCAGCCAGTGCCAAGCCATGGGCATCTCTTGGGACAACTGGAACAAGGGCTGCAAGACCAGGGGCAAGAGAAAGATCTACCACGAGAAGCAAAAATATGATCTGGGGTGCCCCACTGCCAACACTACGGTTGCCACACACACACACACACACACACACACACACACCACGTACTCACAGTTTGTGTGCGAGGAGGCAATAGGGAGTATCGTGCCTCGAGGCTGGACCTGGAAAACTTCTCCTGGGGCTCTGAGTGTTGTGCACGCAAAACAAGGATCATCAGTGTTGTCAAGGAACTGGTCCGCACCAAGACCCCAGGCAAGCTCTGCACCATGCTCATCTACAGCACATAATACCAACAGTCGTAGGAGTCCCACTCTGCACTGGCTCCGGGCCACAAGACGGGGGCCGAGCTGACCCCTGAGGCAGAAGAGATTTTAAACAAAAAACAAGCACAGAAAATTCAGAAGAAATATGATGAAAGGAAAAAGAATGCCGAAATCATCAGTCTTCTAGAAGAGAGTTCCAGCAGAGCACGCTTCTTGCATTCATTGCTTCACGACCAGGCCAATATGGCCAAGCAGATGGTGGAGTTCTATCTGAGGAAAATCAAGGCCCTAAAAGGCAAATAAGTCCTTCTCCCTCCTATCTTAGCTCATGTAACAAAGGCATTTATTGTTTTAAAAAAGCAAAAAAAAAAAAAAAAGCCTAGCAAAGTAACTGATGAGAAGTTGGCCCTCAAGAAATGGCAGAATCAGCATTAATGTTTGTTTAATTGTTGGGAAGA
>NW_006494614.1:42192012-42204110 GCF_000325575.1 Pteropus alecto | reverse complement strand
AAGCTGATTCGCTGCAGTTAGTAAATAGTAATATCTGCTTGAGGACTATTTCTACTTCCAGCCCCAGTACATACATTAGTCTCCTATTGCTGCTGTAACAAATTACCACACGTCAGCACCTTTAAACAATGCAAATGTATTATCTTACAGTTCTGTAATCAGAGGTCCAACACAGATCTCATGGGGCTGGCAGGGATATGGGTCTTCCAAGGTGTTGGCAGGGATACGGGTCTTTCTGGGGCCTACGGCCCCCTCCCTTCATCCCAAAGCTAGCAATGGTAAACGGAGTCTTTATGCTGCCATCTCTACAACATTCTTCTTTCATCATATTGTACCTTCTCTCTGTACTTTCAACCAGGAAAGTTTCTCCACTTGGAAGGATTTATGTGTTGAGATTGGCCCACCTAGATAATCCAGAGTAATCTTCGCATCTCAAGGTCCATACTCATTATCACATCTTCAAAGTCTCTTTTGCCATGTAAGGTAAGATATGCATAAATTCCTGGAACATCATTGGGGAGGGGTCATTTTTCTGCCTTACACAGTTTACTATCTTACGAGTTATCCTAAGTATGTTTGCTGTGTAAGCACTGTCCAGGCTCCTCTTCAGAGTGTCTCCCCATCATCATCATCATCATCATCATCATCATCATAGCAAATCATTGGGCAGAATTTACCACATGCCAGGCACTGTTTAAGGGCATGCCATTTCTTATTCAGCCTTCACAAAAACCTTATGAGGCTCCTCAGTCTTTAAGTGTGGGCTGTGCATAGTGACTTCCTTCTGAAGAACATAGTCAGGAAGGAGTGGGTAACTTCACAATAGACAAACCTGACAAATACCACCTCAGCCAGGTGATCAAAGTCAACATCAACAGTCATAAATCATGTTGATAGAATGTACTATTGATGGACTAGAATGAGGGTGCTTGGCCCCTGTGATCTTCCTCCCCAAAATCCATAACCCCAGTCCAAACCTGAGAGAAACATCAGACAAATCCCAATAAAGGGGCACTCTACCATATACCTGAGCTTGTATCAGTATTGGTTCGTTAATTGTAACAAACATTAATAATAAGAAAAGCTGGCTGTGACATATATGGGAACTCTGTACTATCTTCTTAATTTTTCTGTAACTCTAAAACTTTCCTAAAATACAAAGTCTATTATAAAAATAAATAAAATAATGAATAATTTAATAAAATTCTACAAGATAAGTGCTACCCTTACCCCCCATTTTACAGATAAGGAAACAAGGTACAGAGAGGTAACTCGTCCTGTAAATAGTGGAGCCAGGACTTGAATCCAGGATTCTGGCTCCAAAGTTGGCACTCTTCACCACATGTTTTTTTCTTCTCTAGGGCTGTCTGATCTTATCATTAGCCCAGAAGTTCCTCTGAGGTTAGGGTCTGTCTCTGCCCTCATACTAGGGGCAGGATTGTGCCTCTTCTCTTGAGGGCAGGGATTATATTTTCTGCCAGACTGGGCACCATCTCCTGGCCACTGGGATGTCCAGTGTAAAGATACCTCCTGAATTTGGGGCATGTACGAATGCTTTTCAACCAGGAGTGCTTTTGCCTTCCCCCTCCCCACCCACCCATGGGACACTTCTGGAGACATTTTTGGTTGTCACAAGTCAGGGAGTGCTACTAGTATCTAGTGGGTAGAGACCAAAGATGCTGCTACACATCCTAGGAAGCCCCAGAAAGTCCCTCAAAACAAGGAATTATCCAGCTCCAAAGTGTCACTAGTGCCAAGGTTGAGAAACCCGAGGATAAACCCTATTACTAACTCTCCCATTTTGTGTCATAAGGACACATTAAAAACGTGCAGCAATTTTTGGTTTGGGGTTTATTGTCACCATAAGTATAGCAGACTCCGTGGTGGAGGGATCCACCCTTGGAAACAGAGGAGGGAGTGACTAGCATACAACCTCGATGCTGTCTCTTCCAGCCCTGCCTCAGTTGCCTAGACTACCTGACCTCGATCATGGCCCTTTTGGCAGAGCCTTCAGGATGCTCCGTTTCCTGGGGCAGAAGGAAGTTACCAACCCTGAGGAGGTCACGACTGAGTCAGCCCTTCTTGGGCTCAGCTTCATGAGCACATGGAGACATGAAAGAGACATCCACATCACGGCTCCTGGCTTGCCGGGAGCAACCAGACCGGGAGGCGTGGCGGGGAGCGGGCAGCTGCCGACTCAGCCCTGTCTTTGCCCAAATCCATCCTGAAGCTTGCCAGATGGGCGTGTCATGGCAACTGGGTCTCTTTCGGCAAGTCATGACTTTCTGGACCTTGGTTTCTTTGTATGTTAAAAGCGGAGAACACTCACCCTCTTTATTTGTGGAAGGACAAAGCAGTCAGGCAGAATATTTTTATTGAGCGCTGACTCAGGCCTGGGTTCCAGGTGCGGGAGAAAGTGTGGTGGACAAACAGCACCCTGTCCTCTGATGAGGGGAGACAGAAAATACACTGGTAAACAGTGATTCTATTTCTAGTGGGGATCTGAGGTAGCTACTGTGGCATGCTGGTTCTCTGCCTGTTGGCTCTCAGCTTCATTCCCTCCCTGTGTGTTCTGCAGGTGCTGGAAGTCTGAAAACTACATTTCCCAAACTGCAATTCGGTTTTTGCCAATGAGAGGACCCAGTGAGAGATGGGAAGGCACGAGGGAGGGAGAAGGGGCATTATTGGCTTCTGCAGGTGACTTCTGAAGTGGCAGCAGCAGTGGCAGACATGTGGGGTAGGTGCTTTTGCAGCATCAGTAGGCATGCAGGCTCCGTGGTGCTGCTGACACCTGTTCCAGCTGCCCAATGCCAAGTGTGGGCTTGTGGATTCCAGCCCAGGAATGGCAGCAGCTTTGTAGGCTCTGGGCATCACCTCCTCCCTTCGAAGACATTTGTAACCAATTCCTTGTATTAAACTTAAACCCTTTCTACTTGAAGCACCTGTAAAGGTCTCTGTTTTCCTGAGAGGATACTAATTGATACAGATGGCAATAAATGAGGTGATAAATGTAAAAATGCTTTGCTTCTTATTACTATAAGGCCCAAAGCAGAAAGGAAACCCTGAACCCAAATTCTCAGTGACCTTTCCCCTTAGTGGGAATCTGATATCATCCCACACATCAGCTTAACTGCTTTAGGCCAGACCAATGGGAATCCATGGTCATCTGGGAACCAGGTTACACACACACACACACACACACACACACACATTGGCCAATGCACCCCTTCAATTCCACCACTTCCTTCATCACCTGATTTATTCTCTCCGCTTTCCGATTATCTGACCCAATCCCACTCTCTGTGCTTTCCATCTATTTTGCTTTGTTTGTTCTCCTCAGCAATGCCAGATTGCCCTCAAAAACCTATAGACTTAGAAAATAAAGTAATCTGGTTTGCCAATACAAACTTAAAAATAAAAACCCTACAGACTCAGAACAGGGCCACAGAGGTGCGTAAAATTCTCTCTCTCCACCTCCAAATGCCACTCCATGCAGATGCCTAAAATTCCACCCCTGGAATTTCAGGTTAAGGCAAATAATCTTAAACGACACTTTCTGAGAGTCCATGAGTCTCCTAAACTTGTATTGGAAAAGCTGTGTTTATTTGAGAGGGAGTTTTTGGTGAAAATGACCGCATCTCCCATCAGACTGTCAAAGAAATATGAGATCCAGGAAAAGCTATAACCAGTAGGTTCAAGCAAGACTATCTGTCAATCACATTTATTCCTTCAGGAAGAGCAGTACATCATTGTCTCCAAGGTAGGGTTAAGAAAGAAACACCTATTTAAATATACTTCATTCATATTTACTTTTCATCTCAACTTTTCACTTTTTTTACTCTGATGTACATTTATTATGTACATTATATGTATATATACATGTACATCATTATGTACATTAACACAATAGCATAAGTAGATAATTTATAAGTAAATAGACATATATTGTGATTGATGTTCAATTTTTAAAAATTGATACAAGTGCCCTATCCAAATAGTTTTGGAGGAAGGACTTGAACAGATATTTGTACACTCATGATCATTACAGCATCATTTATAGTTGCCAAAAGGTAGAAACAACCCGAGTATCCATCAACATGTAAATGTGTTTTTAAAATGTGGTATATCCATATAATAAAATATTATTCAACCATAAAAAGGAATGAAGTTCTGATACCTGCTACGACATGGATGAGACTTGAAAACATTACACTAAGTAAAATAAGCCGGGTACAAAAGGACAAATACTGTATTCCACTTACAGTATATGAAATACCTATGAAATAAGTAACTTCTGCTCTGTAAAAGACACTTTTAAGAGAATGAGAAGAAAAATTGCAAACTGGGAGAAAATATTTGCAAAAGACATATGCGATGAAGGGCTGTTATCTAAAATATACAAAAAAAAAAAACACTTAAAACTCAACAATAAGAAAGTGAATCACTCAGCTAGAGACAGAGAGTAGGTTCGAGATTATCAGAAGCTAAGGAGAGGGAAGAATGGGGAATGTTATGGGTTGAATTATGTCCTCCCAAAAAGATATACTCAAGTCTTAACCCTCAGGACCTCAGAATGTGATGTTAATGTTAGAAAGAATTGTGCAGATTTAACCAGGTTAAGTCGAGGTCATTTAGAATTGGCCTTATCCAATATGACTGGCGTCCTAAAAAGGGAAATTTGAACACAGAGACAGACACACACAGAGGGAAGACAATGTGAAGATGCAGGGAGAAGCTGGCCATATGACTGCAGTGATGGATCTACCAGCCAAGGAACTCTAAGGATTGCCAGCAAACACCAGAGGCTAGAAGGGGCAAGGAAGGATTCTACCCTAGAGCTGTCAGTGAGAACATGGCAGCTGCTCACCCCTCGATTTTGTACTCCTAGCCTCCAGAACCATGAGACAATAAATTGCGATTATTTTAAGCCACCTAATTTTTGATACTTTGTCATGGCCACCCTAGAAAACTAATATAGGGAGTTATTGCTTAATAGTTACTGAATTTCTGTTTAGAGTGATGAAAAAGTTTTGGAAATAGATAGTGGTGATGGTTGCACAACATTTTGAATGTAATTAATGCCACTGAGTAGTATGCTTAAAAATAGTTTAAATGGGAGATTTTGTTATATGTACTTTACTACAATCTAAAACAAAACAAAAAAAAACATTGAATTATATACTTTAAATGGGTAAATTGTATTGTCTGTAAATTATATCTTGATAAAGCCATTAAAAATTAGTTTGTGTATGGAGAGGCAAAAGACCCAGATAGCCAACACAGTATTGAAGAAGAACAAAGTTGGAGGACTGATGCTACTCAACTTCAAGACTTACTGTAAAGCTACAGTAATCAAGACAATGTGGTATTGGCGAAAGAACAGACAAATAGATAAATGGAACAGAATAGAAAGCCCAGAAATAGACCCACATAAATATAGTCAACTGCTCTATGACAAAGGAGCAAAGGCAATAAATACAATGGAGCAAAGATAGTCTTTTCGGCAAATGGTACTGAAACAACTGGACATCCACATGCAAATGAACAAACAAACAAACAAAAAGAATCTAGACACAGATCTTACACATTTCACAAAAATTAACTCAAAAAATGAACCATAGACTTAAATGAAAACACAAAACTAAAAAATTCCTAGAAGATAACATTGGAGAAAGCTAGGTGACCTTGGGTTTGGCAATGACTTTTTAAAATACAACATCAAAGAATCCATGAAAGAAATAATAAACTAGACTTTGTTAAAATTAAAAACTTCTGCTCTGTAAAAGACACTTTCAAGAGAATGAGAAGAAAAATTGCAAACTGGGAGAAAATATTTGCAAAAGACATATGCGATGAAGGGCTGTTATCTAAAATATACAAAAAAAAAAAACACTTAAAACTCAACAATAAGAAAGTGAATCACTCAACTAGAAAATGGGCAAAAGACCTCACTGAAGAAGACATACAGACCGCATACAAGTATATAAAAAAATGCTCCTGTCTTAGGTCATCAGGGAAATGCAAGTTAAAACAACAGTGAGACACCATTACGCGCCTATTAAAATGGTCTAAATCTGGAACACTGACAACATCAAATGCTGGTGAGGATGTGGAGCAATAGGAACTCTCATTCTTTGCGGTAGGAATGCAAAATGGTACAGCCTCTTTGGAAGACAGTTTGGTGGCTTCTTACAAAATTAAACCTACTCTCACCATACAATCTAGCGATCACACTCCTTGGTATTTACTCAAATGAGCTGAAAACTTATGTCCACACAAAAAACCTGCACATAAATGTTTATGCAGCTTTATTCATAATTGCCAAAACTTGGAAGCAACTAAGTTGTCTTTAGTAGGAAAATGGATAAATACTGTTGTACATGCAAACAACGGAATATTATTCAATGCTAAAAAGAAATGAGCCACCAAGCCATGAAAAGACATGGAGGAACATTAAATACATATCACTAAGTGAAAGAAACCAATCTGAAAAGTCTACATGGTATGATTCCAGCTATGCGACATTCTGAAAAAGGCAAAACTATGGAGACAGTAAAAAGATCAGTGGTTGCCAGGGGTTAGCAGGGAGAGACAAATAGGTGACGCGCAGAGGATTTTTAGGGCAGTGAAACAACTTTGTATGACATTATAATGTTGGATACATGTTATTAAACATTTGTCAAAACTCACAGAATGCACACCACCAAGAGTAAACCCTAATGTAAACTATGGGCTTTGGGTGATAATAATGTGACAATGTAAATTCATTGATTGTAACAAACGTAGCCCTCTGGTGTGGGTTGTTGATAGTGGGGAGGCTGTGCCTTTGTGCAAGCAAGGGGTATACGGAAAATCTTTATACTTTCCACTTAATTTTGCTATAAACCTAAAACTGTTCTAAAAAATAAAATCTACACTAAGTGAAAGAAACCAATCTGAAAAGTCTACATGGTATGATTCCAGCTATGCGACATTCTGAAAAAGGCAAAACTATGGAGACAGTAAAAAGATCAGTGGTTGCCAGGGGTTAGCAGGGAGAGACAAATAGGTGAAACGCAGAGGATTTTTAGGGCAGTGAAACAACTTTGTATGACATTATAATGTTGGATACATGTTATTAAACATTTGTCAAAACTCACAGAATGCACACCACCAAGAGTAAACCCTAATGTAAACTATGGACTTTGGGTGATAATAATGTGACAATGTAAATTCATCGATTGTAACAAATGTAGCCCTCTGGTGTGGGATGTTGATAGTGGGGAGGCTAAAACTGTTCTAAAAAACAAAATCTATCAAATGCTGGCACTGTCCAGAAATTTTTAATAGATTTATTTATAATTGTTTTAAAGTTGAACTACTAAAATAAAAGTTTGGAAGCCTCTGCATGAGGACATGTATGCATGATTAATAGCTCAGATTTCATTAACTTATGATGGAGATGAAAGGGAAGAGACCTCAACTGAGAGTAGAGAATCCCTGAGGACCTTACCCACCTCCCCCCACCAAGGAAGATGGTGTTAAAGGGGATGATGTGGAAGGCTGTGGGGCTTAAGCAAATTGCTTAACCTCCCTATTTCTCCTCTGTGACATAGGGAAAATAAGTATTTAATATTAATTGATATTTAATACCGTGAATATTAAACTGGTACATTTGTGTAAAGTGTTTCTACTGCATAGTAAGCAATGTCTAAGGGTTTGTACATAAAATTCACAATAATAGACATTCCCTCTGATGCTTCCTTGCTGCTGAATGGGCATGGTGGAGGGAAGTATAGGGCAAGAGTTAACATTTACTGAGCGCTGATGATGCTATACCAGTTGCTCGCTCAGTTCTCCCCTGAGTTGAGAGATAGGAACTATTATCCCAGGTTTACACAGGAGAACTGGAAGCTCAGAGCGTTCAAATGATTTGTCCAGAAATCACATAGCTAGGTAGAAGTGAGTGAGCCAGGATGAAAAATGAGTCTCCATGACACCAAACCAAACTCCACTCTTTCTACTATCCTCTGCCAAGTTCCTGGTACTCCAGTTACCAATGAGACAGAGGAGGGATGCACAGGGCCATGTCTCCAACTTGGGCAGATAGGAATATCATAGTTCTCTACATGGGCTAAAGGCCATATCAGGAATTAGAATGCGCACTACACTTGGCCTCAGAAAATGTGGTATAAGTCCCAGGACCACCTACTACTAGTTGTGCAGCCATGGGCAAGTCCTTCACCTCACTGTGACTCAGTTTCCTCACCTGTAAAATGGAAATAATAACTCTCTGGACTGGGTGTGTATTAAAGGAAGCAACAAATCTAGAAATATCTAGCACGGGTCTGGCATACGGAACATACCCAACTGACAGACAGTTGCTGAATGGGACACAGCACTGTTATCTCCCATCACAAGGACTAGAAGAGAGGGCTAGAATGAGGCCTGGGACCGAGAGCCCCCATCATCCCACTGCATGCCATTTCCTTCAGGAAGGGGGCGGATTAGAGTCCCATTCCTCACCCAGTGCCCATCAGGAAGGGAACCCGGAGATCTCAGTCCCTACCCAGCAGCCTCTCCTCACTACATACAAACACACTCCCCTCTGCACAGCCCTCTACAGGGAGGTTGCGCCACAGTGTGCTGTCAGCCATTCTCCAGGGCAAGGCGGAGACCACAGCTGTGGTCCAGCTGTGGAACCCAGCCCAGCCGCCGACTGGCCCTGTGCCAGAGACAGGAAGCCAGGAAGAGCTGTGCATGCCTGCTGGACGCCAGACGGGTTGGACGCCAGGGGCTGAAGCAGTGCCAGGCCTGGTGAGTGCATCGTGTGGAAAGGACTGTATAGGAGAGCTATGCAGGATCACTGTCACCCTTGGTTGCCTGGAGGGCTCTTGGGGTCGGGAGATGAGGATGAACCCAGGAGACAGGAAAGAGCACTGAGTTGGTAGTCTGGAAACCTGGGATTTAGTGAGTCGGTAGTCTGGAAACCTGGGATTTAGTAAAATATTGCCACTATCTCACTTACATTAGCCCCTTCCCCTCTCTGGCCTTCTGTCTTCCGTCATCTATGAAGCAAAATATTTATTGATCTCTCTGTGGCAGACATACGCCATAGGCCGTATACTAGCAGGCAAGACAAAGCCCACTTTCCCCTGGAGCTTTCATTCTACCAATAAATAAGCAAATATGTAATAGAAAAAGTAGTGAAAGGGTCTATGAAGAAAAACCGAGTTGTGTGAAGAGACAGAGAGTGAGGGGTCTGTGATGGCCTCTCTGAGAAGGGGACATAAACAGAGGAAATAAGAAAATGAGGAAGGGGGTCATGTGAATATCTAGGGGAAGCACATTCTGGGCAGGGGAAGAGCAAGTGCAAAGGCCCTGAGACAAGCACATGAGGCAAACTGAAAAACAAATTCAGGAAGCAGCAGCGCTGGAAGGGAATGAACAAGGGAGATGAAGGCCAAAGCAGGTAGAGCCCAGCTCAGGGAGCTTGAAGGCCATTGTAAGGATGTTTCATTTTACTCTGATCAGTGGGCCCCAGGGAAGCTAAGCTGGGCCTGGGTAAAGCCTACCTAATGTTGTGCGTGTGTGTGGTGGGGGGCAACTTCAGCCTCTGCTCATTTACCCTTGGGTCCTAGCCAGGTCCTTCAGGAAGAGGCGGTAATTGGCCAGGGACTAGGGTGAGATTTATAAGGCTTAGAGTGAGTAAGGTACTTGGCTCAGGTGCAAAACTTAAAGGGGTATCAAAATACTCAGTAATCAAGATAAATAATATTTTCCTGCAATATCTATAAAAATCAAAATCGATACCAAAAAAATCCATGATGAACAAAATGCCAGCATTTTGAGTAAAGACAGGATCTAACCCTGAACTTGCAGATCCTAGATCACTTACTTCACCTTAATCCCAGCCCCGGTCCAAATACAATAGGTTCCAATAAAAAATAGACTGGCAGGTCTGTAATTGGCTGATTTGGTTTTTTAAAATATTGGACCACAATGCTATTTATCTTGGTACCCTCCTAAATTTTGTAGCCCAGGCGAGTGCCCCATCTTCCTCATCCTAGTCCTGGTCCTAGATAACAATGAAATGATTGGGTTCCACATCGAAGACCCCAATGTTCATCCCTCCTAAGGCTCAGAGAGGTGAAGGAACTTCCCCAAGGAAATTCATGGGTAGTGCAGCTGGGATCTGAACTGGAGACTCATGCCAAGGCCCATCACCTGGCCATCACACCCTATCATACTCTGTGGTGGAATGTTGATTGTCATGGGTGTTGATTTTTTAAAACTTTTATTCAAGTGTAATCGTCACACCAAGAAAAACACATGTACTTTAAATGTTCAGCTTGCTGAATTTTCACAAACTGAGCACACTTGTATAACCAGCATGTGGGATTAAATTTAAAGCATATTTTACATTTCCAACAAACCAGACATATTAGTTAGTACTGGGCCAGATTCAGAGGACTTTTTTGAGCTCAGCAGGAGACTTTGGACAGTAAAGCTTGGGAACTGGGCTGATCCAGAGTTTGGGGGCCCTGGATAGAGACTGAGAAACGGGCAGGGGTGTAGCGCTAAATGCTGTGGTCGAAGGGGTGCTACATGCAAGAGAGGACAGAGAGAGGCGGTGGGGGCTCCCTTGGAGACAATATCCACCCACCTACCCCCGCCTTTCCTCCCATCCCACCCTCGGAGGCGTGTGAGGCCCAGCCTTAGGGCCCAGGTAAGCCGGTAAGAATGCAGCAGTCTCCAAGCCCCGGCGCGGGTGCGTCCCGGTGACTCAGCCCTTGCCAGGAAGGGGGAGTCCACCCCGTTTCCAGAGCTCCCACACAGCAGCCTGATCGCTGCTGGCTCCCGGGGCGCCAGGCCAGGTCCCCGCAGCAGGCGGCCCGGCCCCGGGAGCAAGACCCCCTCCTCCCGGTCTGGGGCTCCCTCTTTAAGCTGCAGCCACCTGGGCTCGTCGCGGGGACACGGGCGAGAGCGCCGCGGACGCCGTGGGGGCCACGGCGGTCCTGGCCACGACGGCGCCGCGAGGACCTTCGAGCGCAGTAAGTAGCTACGGCAGGGGGTGGGAGAGTCCCTCACTCGATCCCCGCGTCCCAGCCCCCCACTTCCGCGGGTCTAGGAGAACTGTCCTGGCGCCGTTGCCGCCTCCCTAATTGCTCACTGGCCCTCGTGGTGGGAAGCCCAGACAGGGCTACGAGGCGGCCCGGTCAAGTGTGGCCGAGACGCTGTCACCCCAGCGGGCGGCCCCACCCGAGGATCATCTCACCGGCCCGCCCAGTCCCACTCGGCGGGCCGCAGGCTCCGTGCCCTCGCTCATCCTCGGGGACCTGGTCCCGGGGTTACGCTGCGGGTCCTTGGACTCCCTCGTTCTGCCTGGCGGCGGCTCCTTCCTACTCCCATGGCCCTGAGGAGGGACCCAGCTCACAATTCCAGATGTGCCGCCCAGCTGTCCCCGCCTGCAAGGGCCCCTTCCCTTCTCTCTCCCCGCGCGCCCGCAACTTAGAAGGCCTCGGAGTCCGGTCTGGAGCCAAAAGGAGGGTTGAACTCGGAGGAGCTCTCTTCGCCTCCAAAATTGGTTTTCTTACACGAATTCCCACGCGCAGCTGGCAGGGGTTGAGGGGATTAGGGATGCTCGGGGCTGCTGGAGGACGCGGAAGGCTAGCTAGACACTAACCGGATTTCCCGGAGGAACAGCCTCTGGAGGGGTGGGCGCGACGTCTGTGAGCTCCAGACCTCGAGCACCCGGCTTAGGACCCCAAGCGGGACGGAGGAGGTGGACAAAGAGCGCCTGAGGAAATTAATCACTCCTATCTTTGGGACGAGATCTGGGGGCCACAATTATTCAGACAACTGACCAGAGATGGTTGTGTTCACAGTGGTTTCTCTCTCTTTCTCCTGGTTTTCCAAAAACTTTTGCAGAGTTTAAGACTAGCGAAGGAGAATGCCCAGCCCCCCTCTGCAGCCCCTCCGGGCTCTGGGCCTGGAGGGTGGAGATTTGGGGAGACTGGGGCCCAGCTTTGTGAGCGCGGAGGAAACGCGCGGAGCCGGCTTCCTGTGGGGGCTCGGGCCGCGGCGCCCCGCGTACAGACGTGTCCGGCCCAGGCCCC
>NW_006494614.1:42181712-42191941 GCF_000325575.1 Pteropus alecto | reverse complement strand
GGAGAAGGCGAGGAGGGGGAGGAGAGGGGGTGGGTCAGAGAAGAGGGGAAGGGAGAGGCGAGCAGGGGAGGAGCGAGGGGGCTGGAGGGAGAAAAGGAAGAAGGAAGGGGGCGCGCGGCGTGAGCTGGCGCTGAAATGGGAGAATTGAGCGTGTGAGAGGGGAGGGGGTGCGGGGCGGGCACCAGGGAGCCGCGTGGCCCCTCCGCGGGGGCGCCCTGGCCTGGCGCGCATGGCAAGCCCCGCGCGGTGATCCCGGCGGTGTGAGAGAGGAGCGCACAGCTTGCACGAGTAAGTTAGTCGGTGGCCGCTCTAGAACCGAAGGAGGAGCGCGCCTGCGGCTGGATCACCCCCTGCCAGTCCCCCATTTCCCGCACGCGCGGGGTGGGGCGGGGTGGAGAGGTCAGCCCCGCCAGCTGAGCCCTGTTTTCTTCAGGTTCTGAGCCGATGTCCCAGGTGAGTGGCCAGAGCCCCCCTCACTGCGACGCGTCCCATGAAGCCCCCAGCACAGCACCGGGCCCAGGTAGGACCGGGAGTAGAGAGCACGGTAGGTGGCTTGGGGGCAGAGGGGTGTTAATTCTCCCCTTTCCTCCCTAAGACTCTAGGAAATGTTTTCGGGGAACTTAAGTGGAGGTGGTGCGAGGGGTCTGACTATCGCGGATCCGGACCAAGGAGAACCCAGGACTGGGGTGATGGGGGCAGGGCCCTAACGCAGGCAGCCTGCTGCGCCAAGTTGGCTTCAACTCCCCTCAACTCCCAACACCAGACACACACACACACACACACACACACACACACACACACACACACACCCCCCACAGTATCTGTCTGTCCGTCTGGGATTCGTGTCCCAACTGTTTCTGCCCAGTGTGTAAATATTTATGGGGGCCTCGGGAGGGGTTTAGGGTTGTCTGAGTCTATCCTTCCCTTCCCCCAACCCAACCAGAGCCCAGCGCTTCCCGAAAACTTTTGTACGCTTAAAGCAGCCACAGGACCCGGCCCCTCCCCTCCTTGCCATGTCCACTTGCTCCCCTTCCTCCCCACCCGGGCCTGGCCAGTCTCCACTGCTCTCTCTCGCGCGCTCTCTCTCTCTTTTTCTCTCTCTCTCTTTTTCTCTCTCTCTCTCTCTCCCTCTCTCCCTCTCCCTCTCCCTCTCCCCTTCCTCCCCTCCCATCTTTCCCCCAACTTATGGGGTCTGTAACGTCTCCAGGATTCTTGAGGGAGCTTCCCTACTTTGGGAGTGTTTGTGATCCCTTGAGGGTGGGAGTCCTGCAGGCTGTGGTTCTCAGTCCCCCTCACTGTGTAGATGTGAGTGGAGGCTCACAATGGAACACAGAGTCAGAGACAAGTTGGGAACTTCTGGGGTTTGTTCAAGGGCCGGGGAGTGAGGTGCAGAACTATAGGCCCAGATTTCATGACTTTAATCCCAGCTCCAGGTGAATCTAATTTTTTCAGCTTCCTCTCACCCACCCTGACTCTCTCTTTGTCCCCTCTTTGAGCGTCTGAGTAATGAAGGTCTGGTCCTAGGCCTCTGACACTAACTCGCTGCATGGCTTTGGATGAGTTCCTTCCTCTCTCTGGCCTAGGTCTCCACATCCGCCCTTATGGGCTTGTCTGCCTGTTTGGAGAGGCCTATCTCAGCAACCCAGGTCTACCTGGTGAGGACACTGGCACCCTGGATGCCCAGGGTTGTAGAGGTGGCAGGTGGCCTCCAGCAGAGTGAAGACGAGTGGGAGATGCCTGGCCAAGGGCCAGCACATAGGTGACACTGATGTGTCGCTGCACATCCCTGCTAACCCTCAGATTCTCTCCTCTCTGTGGGTGCCTGGAGCAGGGCCTTCTGGGGGATAAGCTCCTTCAGAAACTGGGCTCCTTCAATCTAGAGAGACCTAGAGGCAGGGGGCTAGGAAGGCTCTTTCTCCTCATCGTGGTACATTCTCCCCTCTCACCCCTCCTCTGTTTCTCACCCTCCCATTTCCCTGCTTTCTTCCTCCGCTTATCCATTTTCTCTGCTCTCTGCTCCACTGCCTCTTTCCAAGATCCTCTCCCCTATGCAACCCATTCTCAGCCCTCACAGGGAGAGAAGGGGCTAAATGTGCAGGGGACGAGAGCTAGGTGGGCCAGTGGGAGGGTTGAGCCCTGGGCTGTAACTTGAAGCCCCCCCAGAGAGCCCCCTCCCCAGCCTGGGCCAGACAATGTGGCTTTCATAACAGGAGGAGGCCTGGCTCTGCCGCCTTGGGAGAATGAGGCTGCTTCCCAGGAAGCCCAAACCGCAGGAGACCCAGCCAAAACCCCACAGACGCCTGAATCTGAGACCAGAATCCCCCACGCTCCCTGCTGAGCGCTGACAGAACAGCAAGGCCACCGCGCTGCCCCTGGGGGCCCTGCTGGTAGGGCCAGGGAACAAGCCAGGGAACAAGTCAACTCCTCCTTCCTCCACTTAAGATGAAGATGGGGTGAAGGGGACTCGAGGCAGCTCTGGTTGAGGCAGGTGGCCAAGCCCCCACACCCTTGGCACCCGCAGTGTTCTCTCCCCACCCACTCAGAGGGACCTGAAGCCTGGCTCCCTAATCCACCGCAGATTTCTGCCCAGCACTGCGTCACATTTTTCTTGGTCTAAATTGAATTTCCTGGGGAGTTGGAGCCTTCAGCCCTAAAATAAAACCAACCCGACCCAGCCTAACTGGCCAGCTCAGGCTCTCCAGTGCTCAGCCTGGTGGCCCGGGACTGTGACCAATGTGGCACAAGCCTGTATCAAGCAAGTCCACGTTCTCGCCTTCTTGGGGTTTAGAGGTGGGTGCCAACCCTAATCTTCGTCCTCTCCTTCCCTGACTTGGGACATTCCAAACTCCAGAGCTCAGTCCTCATCAGCAGACATTTGCTGAGTACCCACTACGGTGCAGAGATGAGCACTGACGCCGCCCCAAGGGACTGAGCTGGGGAGGCCGCAGTCTGGACGAGGAGCCAGGACTTCACTACCAAATTCTAATTAGCAACAGGGCATGCCGTGTGCTAATCTCTCAGTAAGTGGGCCACTCAGAAGAGGGACTATTATTGGCTTAGGGGTCAGGGAAGGCTGTCTAGAGGAAGAGGTGAAGCCTGAGCTGTGTCGTGAAGGATGGGTTGGATTTGGGGAGTGGGAGAAGGGATGGTAGAACCTTCTGGTCAAGAGGAGCAACATAAGCACGGGTGGATTGGTCAGAAGGCCCAGTGGTGGCCTGGGGCCATTGAGAGCTCAGTCTGCCAGGAACACAGAATCCCTGTCATTGATTAGGTTGAAGATATAGACTGAGGCCATGACTATTAGGCCAAGGGGAGAGTATGGAGTTCCAGTCACCACTCTCTGAGCAGATCAGATCCTGGTCCTCTCCTTCCAGAGATGGTCAGGGCTCCAAGGGAGAAGCCTAGACCCAGTGTCCACGAAGTCAGTCGAGATGGTTGGATGTAAGGGACCAGGCACTGGCGCTCCAGACCAAGGGCCCTGTGGGCACTTTCCAGGCTTGTAGTGGACCCATCCCATCTGGGGGCGGTCTCCCCGCTCCTTCTAGGTCTAGGAGTACCCCTCCGTCTGGTGGCCAGCAGGCAGAGGGAGCCCATAGAGTACTTGCTCAGGTTGTGAGTCTCAGCCTTCCCTCTTGGGCTGTTGAATTTAAACATGAATTTCCACTCCCTTCCAGAGGTGTCTTTCCAGAACTCAGGGCATTGAACTCAGAACTTTATCTTGTGTTAGAGATAAAAGTATGTCGAGGCAAAGGGGCTGTCGCCTTTCTGTATTTCCTCCTTTGTAGGTGGGGAGGGACCCTTTGAGAGAGGTGCAGGGCTGGGGCTTCTGCTCAGAGACACCCCCAACATGTATGGCCCCCTATGCGCATTAGATACAGGTGGCCCTCTGGTCAGATGAAGCCGGTGTGCAGCTGGCTGAGAAGATGGCACCTCCAGGAGGACGGGAACACAACCAGGGTCGCCAGCCCCACCTCTGACCCCTTGGGAGGTGCCTTTATGTAGAATACAAGTTGCACATACACACAGCGGCCCTTGGCCTTCACTGGCCGCCTTTCCCTCCAGCCCGTCCACATTTCTACCCTCTTGGATATCCTCCGGGCATTTTTCCTCAGAGTTGTTCTCCCCTTGGTGGATGGACAGCAGAGTCTCGTGTTCACGAGAAAGAAAACTGGGCTCTTTTGATCTCTCGATGGTTGAGCACTTGGGCTCTGCCTCTTCTCTGGCTTTTTGTTCCATGTGTTCCTGGCGAGAGCTGTTTCTTGGTCCAGCATCTCGGCACCAGGGACCTCTGGGCAGCATCTCGTTCACAGATCAGGTCTTCCTCCTGCTTCTCATTTCTTCTCATTCTGCTTCCAGGTCTCTGGCACTCGGCAGAGTTTCCTCTCCTGCCCTCAGCATTGCTCCCTCGGGTGGCTGCTGGGTCCTGTCTGCTGCCCCTCCTGACCCCAGGAGAGCTGGCCCTCTGTGTTTCCAGATAAAGATGACTGGTCTGAGTTCTCTTTCCTGGTTTCCTTTCCACCCTAGCATGGCAGGTTTCCTGCAGTACAAGCCTCTTCGAGACTTAGTCTGTGCTGTCTGTAATCACCTGTTCTCACCAGATTTGAGGTCACCAGCCCTCTAGGTGACTATTAAGAGAGACTGCCTAGGGAGTGGTGACTCTGGGAGAGGAGAGCCGAGATGGAGGCCAGTCTCCCTAACCCTCTTTCTTGCCTTTTTCCCTCTTCAACCTTCGGGGCCCAGAGAGCTACAATCTGGCTCCTTCTACTTTAGGACTGATGGGGTCACCCCTGTGTGCCCCATGACCTCAGAAGGAAGCCTATGAAGTGACCACAGGGCCCACCAGGCCCCAGCTATCGTTCTAGGTGTTCTGGCCTCAGCGCCACGACACGGCTATCATTTCCCTTATTCACACTGCAGCTGATGACGCTGGGGTCTTGGTTTCTGCTGCTCTTCTTAAAATGGTCTTTCCCCCTTCTTTGCTGACCGATTGATTATACAAGACCCAGTATGGGCATTGTCTTCTCCAGGAAGGCTTCTAGACACACACACACACACACACACACACACACACACGATAAATGCCTATCTTCTGTGCTTCCACGATTCTTAGAGCTGTCCCTACTGTCACTCTTGCCCTTTGGTGTGTGTGACTGCTCCCCCGCCATGACAGAGAACTCTTGAGGCAATTACCTGTCTTTCTCATTTGGTCTACCCAGTGCTTGACTTATTGTAGGTGCATTGTAGCTGCTTAATAAACGTTAAACCAAAATGCACAAGAAGGAAGGGAGGGAGGGAAGAGAGGGAGGAAGGAAAAGAAGGAAGGAGGAAGGAAGGAAGGAAGGAAGGAAGGAAGGAAGGAAGGAAGGAAGGAAGGAAGGAAGAAGGGAGGACAGGTAGGTGGGTGGGTGGACAGCAGGGTTCATAAATGGCCCTTCAGGCCAGGACACTGCTAAATATTTCATCCATTCTCTAAAACCCTGAGGGATAAGCATCAGGACCCCGTCCGCCCCACCATTTACATACAAGATAACCCAAGTCCTGGTAACTTGCCCAAGCTGGTAACTGGTGAAAACCAGGGCTTGGATCTTACAGCTCCTCATACAGGCTCTTTTCACTACACCACACGGGAGAGTCAGCAGTCCTGGTTCAGGGCCATGGGAGGATGCCTCCGGGCCAGAGACTGGAGCTGAGCAGGGCCCCTCCCTTCCAGGGAATTAGGACCCAAGCCCTGAGCCTCCCACTTTATGTACAGCCTGGGGTCTTAGCCGTGAGAGTCTTGTCTGAGCTGCTGCAGACAGGGCTCAGGGTTAGGCGAGGTGCCATCTAGCAGGCAGCATCGCCCCTCCATGGTGTCATCTTCACTCACCTGCTCCACCTGGTCCCAGCCTCATGATCTTCCAAAAGACATTTGACTTTGCTCTCCGTAACCCAGGTGGTGATGGGAGCTCTCAGCAGGCCCAAAGAGTGGATGGGGCAAGAGGGAACCCCTCCCTGCCTCCTTGGAGCAGCCGAGGGCACCATGAAGGCTTCTCAGCACGTAACTCCGGTGTCCTCCAAGAGTCATAGTAGCCCCAGCCCCTCCCGTCTCCCAGCCCCAGCTCTTGTCTCCAGGCAGAGCCTGTGGTTTCCCTGGGCAGGCATGAGCACGTCTGCTGGGGCCTGCTGTTCTCCAAGCTACTCACCTTGGGCCTCTGGGCCCTCTGTCCCCCTGGCCATGGGAGACTAGGATCTTTGGAACAAAGCTGCCCAGGGCCCAGGGAGGCAGCTGAGCCCCTGGATCATCTCCTCCCTTCAGGACGCCCGCATCCTCCAGGCCTGTGTGCCCAGCCTGAATTGATCCCTGTAATTATCTCCCTTCTCCCCCCACCCCCACCTCATTTGGAGACAGCTCAGAGAAGGACCCCCAAATATAAGCCCCTCTGTTCTCCGTGGTTGATTTGTTTCTAGTTCCAGAGCTAGCCTTTGTCTCCCGATCCCTCGGTCCCTGTGGGTATGTCTCCCTCTCGGTCTCTGTGTGGCGCATTCGCGTAGCTGTGGATCTTTTACGCTCTGGGTTTCCCTGCCCTTTCTCTTCGTCTTTCATGGTCTCCCTGTGTCACTCTCCTCCTTGTACCCTTTTGGTCTCTGTGTCCCCGAGTCTCTTGTTTCTGTGTCTCCCATACTCCCAATATGGCATGTGGAAGGCGGCCTCTTAAGGCCCCTCTTATTCTGACTGCACAACCTGGGGTCTGACGAGAGGCTCAGGATGCACCCATAATTGCCCAGTCTGGCCCTGTGACCCCTCTCTTCACCCTCCTGCTCCCTGCCCCACCTCAGGCCTCCCCGTACCCAGTGACTGAGGGTGCGGGAGCTGGCACCCCTTTACATTTTCATCCTCTATCTCCCATCCCCCTAACCTTCTTCCCCTGGGCCTAGGGGCCCCCGAGTCCTGCTGCCTCAGGAGCTGTGGGTTTGAGGGTGGCTCCGTTCCTTCCTTCCGTCCACCCCAGCACGCACAGAGGGCTGGGCCAGTCACTGTAATTACATGTGGCTGCGGTCCGGTCCGCCTCTTCCCAGGCCTCTCAGGCCGTCTCTCTGTCTCTCGTCCGCTCATAGCCCCTCCACCTTAGGCCCGTCCTTCTCCTCACGCCAGGTTTTCTCTGTCTCTTTCTCTTGCTATCATCCTCTCTCTGACCCAGTTTCTCGCTGTCTGTCTCCCTCTCGCTCCTCCGCCTGTATCACGCTCCCTTCTCCTTCGCCTCTGTCTCTGACCCTGTCTGTATCTCTCGCTTCATCTCTGACTTTTACTCTATTGCTGAGTCTCCTCCTGTCCCAGGCTGTCTGTCACTGGGTTTCTGGGGCTTTCTCCTTCCATGCCCAATCTCTCGCCTTCTGATACTCTATCTCTTTGTTTCTACCTTTCATTATCCCTTGGATTCTTCCTCTCTCCCTGTCACTCTTGATGCCTGTCCCTACCTCTCCATCGCCGATCACCTGTCTGTTCTCTCCTGCTCTGTATTTCTGCCTCTTCTCCCCACTTCCCTGACACCGCACACACATGCGTGCACATATGTGCATAGGCACACACATGCACACATTCACACACCCTTGCTTGCTCATGCGTTGTGGTTTGGGAGTTTTCTATTTGGAGTCTGGCACTGTTGCCAGATAGAGTAAAGATGCCAAGAGTGAGGGCTCATGGCATTCCGGGCTGCGGGAAAGGAACCAGGGCTGGACAAGCGGGAGGGCACCAGAAAAATACACCTTGGTCGTCTGCTTTTTCCCTAGCCCAGACCCCATCCCTCCTGCCTGGGCTGGAGGTAGGAACAAGATCCACTCACCCTACGGAGGCAGCGCTAGAGGAGGGCTCCCTGGAGGAAGTGGCACCCCCCATGCTCCAAGGCAATGGCCCTGGGGCCCCCCAGGCCTTGGACAGCACTGACCTCGATGTCCCCACAGAAGCTGTGACACGTGAGTCCTAGGAAGCCGGGGGATTAGGGTGGCAACATATAAGGATTGCACTAGGGAATTCAATCCAGATGGTCTGGCAAAAATGCAGTGGGTACCCACGGGAGCCTAGCACGGGGCCAGGACCTTGAGGTGTGGCCAGTGGAAAGGTATATGACACTGTCACTGTCCTTTCTGTGTAAGAAGACTATCTCTACATGCAAAATGATTAGTATAAAATTAGTTCAAAACGAGTGTACACAGGCTCCAGACAATATGGTTCAGGACAAGAGAGCGTGAGGATGTATGGAAAGAGTAATTCTACCTCAGAAAGAGAGCAGGGAACCAGGGGCAGGCATCCAGAGCCTAGGGCAGCACCATCCTTCAGGGTTTTAAGGGCAAAAGGAAGGAAAGACGCTGCCCATTGATCTGGGCACAAAGAAGCAAAATCCAGCTCCATTCCCAGGCTCGGCTCAAGGTTACCAAAGAGCTCCTGGGAAGGAGAGGGTTTTTCCCCTGACTCTCACAAGTAGGGGAAGGGGTAGCCAGAATCATTTTGTAATTACTAAGAAGATTTCCCAAATTTATAGACACATTTGCATTTTCTGACTTTCTTTCCCTGAATGATCCCATGTGCTCTCCAAATCAGCCTGCAGTGAGGCAGCAGGCTAGCTACTGCCAGGCCCATTTTACAGACAAAGAAACTGAGAAACAGAGAGCTACTCACCCTGGACAAAAGCTGGAGGAGGACTCAGGTGTCCCAAGCCAGTGCTCTTTCCTATGCCTGCCTGCCTAGCTGAGCTACTGAGTGGGAAGCCAACTTCAGACAGAGCATCTGGGGCGAAGTTGGACTCCCTGGGAGTCAGGGTTACTAAATCCTGCTAGCACACTGCCCCCAGCCACCTCTGGACACGCCCATCAGCAGAATTGAGAGAAAGAGGTCAGCACCGTGGCCACAGAGGAGGGGGCCTGGGTGGGAGCTGGACAGACATTCTTGTGTCTATGGGCTCTGAATGTTTGCTCTGTGACTCAGCCCCCATGGCCACCCCACAGCTATGGCCACAGGCAAGCTCTGTGTCTGCCCACACCCCCTAGGGCCCTCAGCTCACCACACATGCCCGCCCTCTGGTCACTGTGCCCATGTTTAGGCAACAGGGCAGGGGGCACCAAAGCCGGCCAAGGATTCAGCCTAGTCACCCCCATGGGGCCAAAAGGTGGGGGCATGATGATTCAGGCCTGGCCACTTCCCATGGCCTTAACCCTGTTTACCCAGATGCAGGCACCAGCCACACCTCTCCCAGCGTGGAGCCTCTCCAAAGCCCTGTCTCCATCCTCCCTTTGACTCCGCACCTTGTCCTCCACTCCTTTCTCCCAGTCTGCATCCTCTCCCCATCCACTTCCTAGCTGTGGAATCTTTGGCAGGATTTATACTCTCTGGGCTTCAGTTTTTCATCCGTGCAATGGAGTTAACAATAGATCTATCATGATACTTAAAGGAGTTACTACATGTAAAGCTCTTATCACTGTGTCTGGCACCTAGTAACAGCTCGGAACATGTAAACTACTAGTTATAAGCATAGTGACTGTTGTGATAATAGCAGCTTGTCTCCCAGCCTCTGCCCCCTCCTTGCCCCCTGTACTCTGAGCCCCAGTTGATCCACCTCTGACACTTACTAGCTGTGTGACCTTGGACAAGTCACTGTACCTCTCTGGGACTAGATTTCCTCATCTCCAAAAGGAGAATACAGCCCTGTAGAGATACTGAGAAAGTCCAGCAAGAGGATAACTACCGTGTGAAGGGCTAAGAATCGTAGCTGGCATGCAGTAAGCGCTCAGTGGCATGACTGCTACCATTACTAGAAGGCCCAACACCCTCAGGCACACACGGGAACAAGGCCGCTGTCCCCTCTCCTCAGCCTCCACCCTTCCATCTCTTCCCACCACAGTTCAAATACGGAGGTCAGGCCTGGAGGGAGTTGGGGATCCAGACCCCAATGCTTGAGAGATGGATGTGACCTATGTTTACAAAGGTTCTCAGGGCCTGCGGGTCCTGCCCAAAAGTGCCTAGGTCCTGCCCTGGGCGGCTGAGGATCCCAGAGCAATTCACGTCCCCTTCTCAGTCTTCTCCCCTAACACACACACACGCACACACGCACACACACACACACACACACACCCTCATGTCTTGAGAACAGAACTATGCCTTTCAGGTGAGCAAACCTGCACGAGGTGAGAAAAAAAACTGGGTATTTTGGGAGATCTACAGGGACAGCTATCGTGCACCACACTGATAAATCTGGAGT
>NW_006494614.1:42150660-42181012 GCF_000325575.1 Pteropus alecto | reverse complement strand
GGTGTCCCTAAGGCCCACCGGAAGTTGCAATCACACCCATCTCTTGCCAGCCAGGGCAGCAAGAAAAGCAAGGGCAGCACCAAATCGGCTGCCTCCCAGATCCCTCTCCAGGCGCAGGAAGGTAAGTACCCCACCAATCCCTAGGAGGGGCCTCCAAAGCCAAGTTCCTCAAGGGAGGATGCAGGGACCAGCAGCAGCATCTTCACCAGGTTTTTGGTTACAAGTACAGCATCAGCCATGTGCCAGGCCCACTGGATCTGAACCTCCAGGTGGGTCAGGAGCCTACTTTTAACAAGTCCTCCAGGAAATCTGATGCAAGACTCAAATCGGAGAACCTTGTAGAGATTGTTGGGTAAGACACGACACGTCTGCGTTCTCAAGGCCAACCCTTCCCACCCCTGCTCTCCCAGAGTTGCTGTAACAAGTAATGGAGCCATCTGGGCTGATACAGCTTAAGCCACCCTGTCCTGTTTCTGGAAACAAGTTTTCCTCAAGGAGTGGACCATCTGTTTAGTGAAAGCAGAACACCTAGCAGAATAAAATGATGCACCATCAGATGCTTAATTGGGGGTGGGCTAAGGGCTGCAAGGTGCAGTGGGAGGTCAGAGGACCCAGATACACCAGTCATTGTTCCTGCAACACAGAGGTCCTCTGTAGGGCCACACTGGGCAGCCAGCTCCCCCAGCCCCACCGGGCATCAATTCAGCATTGGTGCCAGCTCCTTTAGCTCAGTGGTGCTTGACCTTAACCCCAGAATTTTTAAGTGATTGCTGTTTATGTTGAGGGACTCTGGCCTGGTCATCTGCAGACAGGATTCAGTGTACACATTTGTAATCAACATATTCATAAACCTTCCCACCCTGCAGAGCAGATTCTGCCCAATAATTTAATTTATGAAAGAGGTACTCGTTCATTTAAAGTGTACTGGGCATCTGCTATGAGCCAAGCACTGGGATGTGTGCTAGGTACCCAGTCCATGGCCTTACGAAGCTCTCAAGAGAGACACAACAGGTAATCACCATATGGTGTGATAAATACAGTGATGAAGTCACACACATGGGGATTATGAGAACCCTCTCTAGCCGAGCAGGCTGAGGAGAGCCTAGGAAGGCTCTGGAGGAGTCTGAGCAAGCCTTAAAGCTTGAGTAGGAGGATATAGCTTGTGGGGGAAAGGGGCATTATTAGCACAGAGGTAAGAAATGTCTAGTGTGGCTAGATTACCAAGTTCAAGGTGAGGAATGGTGGAAAGTGAGAGTCCAGGCAGGCAGGAGCTCAGGGGGTTGGGGTGCCTTGTAAACCTTGCAGTGAACCTAGACTTTATCTGGAAGGCAACAGGGAGCCATTGAAGGGTTTTAAACAAGGTAGTGACCTCATCAGGTTAGCATTGGAAGAGCACTTTCTTATCCAGTTTGTCGATAGATAGCAGGGCTTCCAACTGTGTGAGTCCCCACTCCCTCCACATGGGAAAGGGCTGGGCAAGTCAGATCCTCTCCATGGCAGTGTGAGACTGTCACAGGACCAGCCCATGCCAGGGGCCTACCTAGTCAGGGAAACTGGACACTCTGCCCCATAGCCTGGCCCCTGGGAGGGATGCTAGCTCAGCATACTGGCAGCACACTGAGCGCTTTCAAGCATGGATTCCAGAGCCATTTTTTCTGGGTTCAGTTCCCAGCTCTACCACTTACCAGTGCTGGGTGCCCAAGGGTGGGCTCATGCATTAATTCACTTATCATTTATTTACTCGGCACCTACAATGTGTAGAGCACTCTTCTAGGGACTTGTAACATATCAGTGACCCAAACAAAGACGCCTGCCCTTTCGGAGCTTACAGTTTAGTAGGAAGAAAAAGCCATGTAGTGCAGTGGAATGTGGCGAGTCCTATGGAGGACAGGCAAAGCAGACCAGGGCAAAGGGGTGGGGTGCTGGAGTGGGGTGGGCAAGTTGCAGTATTAAAGAGGTGACATCTGGGCAATGAAGGAGGGGAGGGAGTGAGCGGAGCATTTATCTGGGGCAAGAGCATTCCAGGTTGGGGTCGGGGGTGGTTGGAGATCAGGAACATGACCAAGAGCAGCCAGTGTGGCCACAGCAGTGATCCAGAGGACAGAGTGCAGAAGGAGGCCAGATGACAGGGGGCCTTGAGGGCCACTGTGAGCTCTTTATCTTTTACTTCTAGTGAGGTGGAAACCAGTGGAGGGTTCTGGGCACAGCAGAGACGGAATCCCACGGAAGTTTTTCAAGGGGCCCACTGTGTGAGAAGTAGATTCAGGGAGAGGGAGTCACAGGTTGTTGGTGGGAGGCCAGTGAGGAGGCTGTTGCAGTTGCCTTGACAGAGATGAGCAGAGTGGTAGGATTCTGGATATATTTTAAAGTGACTCCTCAGCCTCGGTTTCTTCATCTGTAAAGTGGGGGCTAATGGTAGCCCCTCCTCGTGGAATTATTGCAAGTTTAAATGAGTTCAGTTCATGCCCAGCACTTAGAACAGTGCCTGGAACATGTAGGTCATAACTCTGTGTTTGTTAAATAACTGACTAAGAGGGGTTAAGAGCAGGGATTCAGGATCCAGACTGCCTGGGCTGAACCGTTGCTCTGCAGCTTACCTGGTAGGTGTCTGTATGTGCAAGTCACTCTCTGTGCCTAAGTGAGGCTCCTCACAGCCCCCCACTTAATGGAGCTGCCAGAGGGTTGCATGAGCTTGACTGCTACCAAGCAGCGAGCACTCAGTGAACCCGCCCATCCGTCCCGCTGTGGCTGGGTATGCCACCCACCCTCTCCACCCCGCCCTCCCACCGCAGACTGCTGCGTCCACTGCATCCTGTCCTGCCTGTTCTGCGAGTTCCTGACGCTGTGCAACATTGTCCTGGACTGCGCCACGTGCGGCTCCTGCAGCTCTGAGGACTCGTGCCTCTGCTGCTGCTGCTGCGGCTCCGGCGAGTGCGCCGACTGCGACCTGCCCTGCGACCTGGACTGCGGCATCCTGGACGCCTGCTGCGAGTCTGCCGACTGCCTGGAGATCTGCATGGAGTGCTGTGGGCTCTGCTTCTCCTCCTGACCCGCCGAGGTCCCAGCAGTGTCATCCCAGGGGGGATGGCTCCAGGGCTGTCATGCAAAGCTCCATCAGCCCCCTCCCCTGGTCCTGTCTCCTCACCACCCCCAGTGCCCTCTCAGAACCCCAGCCCAGTGAGAAGAGGGCACACTCCGGAGGCCACGGTCACAAAAGCTGGGCCCACTACAGAGAGCCTGTCCTGCTGCTGGCTACCAGGGACAGACCGGCACCGAGGACCTCGCTGGGGAGGGCTAGGGTGGGAACTGCCCCTGGACTAGCTGCCAGGGCTGCAGAACACTGTGAAAGTTGGGGGAGGCGGCAGGAACATGGGGAGGCAGGGATGGGCGGGGCTGTGTGCTTCTCTACCTCTCACTGCTCCAGGTGCCTGCCTCCTGATGCCACCCCAGGCTTAAAGGACAGCAAAATGTGAAAAGAGACACCCCACCCTGCCCTCAGCCAAGCCCCTCCCCGGTCTCCTTTCCTGGGTCCTTGTCGGGGCCTGACCCATACAGTGACCCGAGCAGGCAGGGCTGGGCTTGGACCTGGGGCGAGGCGGAGGGAAAATGATATAGAAAAGACTGGAAGGAGACAGAGAGGGAATGGAGGGAGGGTCTTGTTCTATTTGTTGCTGTAAATAAAGGTATTTGTTCATCTCAGATTTCCTCAGCACTCGTGAGTGAGTAACGTCCATGGGCCACAACTCTCAAAAGCAAACACTCCCCACAACCCTCCTACAAAGCACCTGAACGGATGCGCTCTGGGACCCCTTCCCTCCCCCCAGTTCATGCTCCCTGCTAAGGAAAGGAAGGAAGGGGGCTACCAACTCCCCACCATCATTTCCCTCTTCCTGCCAAAGGGAAGGGAAACCCAGAAAAGCAAGAGTTAACCTTTGGCATGGAATTAATTAACAACAGATGTGTTCAGGTTTTGATTAATTAATCTCCTGCTGACTCCAACATCTTGAAGCCCTTCCCTGATGACTCCAAGGTGTGGGGTGGTGCCTATGTCAGTGGCATGCCTGGAGAGGGGCACCCTAGGTCTGGCACAGCCTGGGCTTGCTCCTGGGCTGCACTGGGAGGCGGGTTAGGTTTGAGTTGGGGGTCACACGGGTCAACTTCAGTCTTCCCCGACTGCCAGGAGGCTTGGGAAAGAAGAAACCAGCAGGACTGGCAGGAGTCTCAGAGGGCATGTGTCTAGTGCCCTTGATGTGCAGTGGGAGGGGCAGACCTGAGCACAGCAGGGCTTCCCTATGGAGAGTATATGCTGACAGTTGAGAAGGCTAGCTGGACTGAGCCCTTCCCCCCATCCTGGACCTGGAGGAAGCCAGAGTGGTCCAGATGAGTGAGAGGACGCCTCGTGGTCAGACTTGGATTATGCGGAGGAGAAGATAGGGCTGAAGAAGGCCTTGAAAAGTGGAGACCTCGTGGGAAATTGGTAAAGTCTGGAGTGGTCTGGAGGGATTCCAGAGGGAAGGAGGGAGCTCAGAAAAAGGGCCAGATGAAATCTGAACTCTCTTAAAGAATGTCAGAGGAGGGAGCAGCCCACGGCCTTTGCAGTGGGCTGCAGTTGCAACAGGAGGTAATATGAGATGGTGATCGGGACCGCCCCCCACCCCCGCTTCCCTGACTTTCCCACTCACACACACGAACACAGGACTCATTTTGCTAACATCGAGGTTCTCTGCCCTCTAGGACCACACAGGAAACCCTGGACACAGAAAGGAAGTGACCTGCTCAGGGTCACATAGTCAGGATCAAAGCCAGGAAAGAAGCCCCGTCTCCTCGACCCCCAATGTTCATTTATTTATCTGTTTATCTCAAGTTTTTGCTCAGTTATTGCATGCCCAAGGTACAAAAATTTCAAAAGCCTAATCTGTGCATATACAAGCATTTACATGTATGATTTTCCCGTTTTTTAAACAAAAATGCCAAAATCCTATACACATAATCTCGTACCATTTTTGTCACTTAGTCATTTGTCTCGGGGATCTTTCTTTTCTGGAGTTTCATTGAAGGGTGAACCACAGTCCAGTTACCCTGCTCCAGCTTAGTCTTTTCCATTTATTTCTCTGTTACAAACGAGGTTGCGTGAACATGTTTGCATGAAGGAGCTCTATTTAGAATATTCCCAAGAGTTTGATTGCTGGGCCTCAGGGTGCATGCATTTGTGACTTTGACAGGACTGCCCAGTTGCCCTCCACGAGGGTGTGCCAGTCTGTTCCCGTGGCCCTCGGGGAGCATCTACTTCTGGCACAACCTCAGGTCTTCTTTCCCAAGGCTGGGGTCTGAGGGACATTAAGGAGGCCGGAGGCCCGGGATGGGGGGTGGGAGTGCTCCTGACCAACCCAGGGTCTGGTCCAGGTGGGCAGGAAGGCCCCCTCCCTGGCCCTCTCCCCTCTGTGGGGACCATGGCAGGAAGAGGCGCCTCTGCAATCCAAATAGCGATTTCCTGCTGCAGGCTCCAGGCAGGCTGTTTTCTTTAGGACAGTGGCTGAAACCTGAGAGGCTGAGCTGGGTGGGGGCAGGACAGGGGAAGGATTTAGCCTGCCTCCCCCCAGTAGACACACACTCACAGACACACAGACACACACACACAGACACACACAGACACACACACACATTGTCTCTCTCTCTCTCTCTCACACACAGACTCTCCTTACAATTGCATACTCACATAGATTCCACAGTCACACACACACACACACACACACACACACACACACACACACAGAGCACACATACACATACATGCACCCACACACCTCCCATTTCAGCGTCTGCAACCACTGCCAGCCCTGGGGAGCCAGGGCTGTGCTTCTGAGCCCTACGTCCACTCCTTCTCACCCCAGGTAGCCCTCATCCCTGGTGGGAAGCAGACGGTACTTGTCTTAGAGACCACTCGTCCACCGAACCCTGCCCAGATACCCTTCTAGGGCAAGCCCTAGTTCTGGACGCTTGCTTCCCCTCCACTCCATGGCCATTCCCTGTTGGCTTCCAATATCTGCTCTCCAACCAGCGGATCTGATCCAGTTGTCAGTTCCAGCCCTGGTTCTGCCGTGGGCCCCAGGGAAGGCCCTTTCACTCTCTGGGCCTCAGTTTCCTTGTGTGTACAACGGAACAGCAGTGAGACTGGGAAATCTACTGGTGACCGTGCTGTCCAGGGAAATAGCTTGCTGCTTCGGTTTTCCTTGACCTGTGGAGCAGCAGGCCAGCCTCTTTGCCCCGACTTCTTAAGGCACCACCCTCATGCCTAACCCAAGATGGGCATTAATTACCACACTTGTGGGAGGAGAAGGTGGTGAGGCCAAGTTAAGTCGTCCCTGGCCATGACTGCCCATGACCTCTGTGTGATCTTGTACACAAAACCCAAGAAATTCTGCCCCATAACCAAGCAAGTAGCTGAGCCAGAAGCTGGCTTGTGAGGGGAGGAGTGGTCAGCCTGCCCCTCTGCGTCTACAGCCTCCATCGGCTTCTGCCTGTTTTTGGCACAGTTTGTTGACATTTCCTGTGCTCATACCCAGAGCTGGGCAAACAGAGCTTCAGGCGCCACCACACCCATGGCTCCTGAGCTGCCAGGACAGGACCCCTTTAAGCAGCCCCAGGACTGGATTGCCTGCAGCCGGTCAAGCCCTGAGGGCTTGGCCACTTTCCCTGGGGAGACAAGGCAGCAGTAGGGGACTGAGGACTGCTCCCCAGGCCCTCGGGATAGTTGCTGCAGATGTGGGAAAGCAGCTCCGGAGCTCGGGGGCTGGCCCCCTGCAGAGGAAGGGAGGGGATTGCGGGGAGAAGTACGGCAGGAGTCTCAGTCCACACGAGGGGCAGCAGAGGGGACAGAGATCGCAGATCTGACCTCTTGTCTCCACTGAGTTTATGCCCCTTTCCACATTTTGACTTTCCTCGGATGATAAGGAGACACAGGCTGGGATGCTACCTGTGGCCAAAGTTCTCCTGTTGCCCCAGTCATCCCCCCACCCTCCACCTCCTCCCAGCCTTCCTTGCTCCTCACCAGCTTTTACTACCTTCCCTTAACCCTGTAGCAGCCTTATACCCTCTGATTCCTGCCACCTCTGGGGGTACCTCTCTCTGGGTTACAGCCTTATTCCTTTCTCCTACAGACAAGTGAGGGGATGGGGTAAGGGGATGTAGCCACTCGCTGTGTCTACCTGGCCTTGCTCAGTTTTGCCACCTGGGAGCTGGGGGGGTAGGGTGGGGGTGGGTCAAAGTCAGGCACTATGGCTAGTCACTGTGTCAGGGGACTGAGGGTTACGATGGGCCAGGCCTCTGTGGCCAGGGAGGGTGGGTTACTTGGCGATCCCTCCAGAACGATGTGGAATCCGTGAAAGAAAGCTTGCCAAAGGAGTAAGGATGCTGCAACAAAAAAGTGAGTAATGGCTGGCAGATGAAAACAACGGATGTCACTATGGGCTCAGACTACCAAGCACGCCCAGAGGGGGTGCTTGGGTCTTGAGAGGCCTGTCTGGAACCTCACGTTGTCAAAGGTTGCAGCTCAGAGCATTTGGCTAGAGAAGAGAAGTTAAGACAACAGCCTTCAACTATCTGCAGCCTGAGAGGAGAGTGAGGCTTATTCTCAGGCTCCAGAAGGCAGAGGTAAGACCAAGAAGTAGGCATAGCAAGGAGAGGATTCCCAGCTCCAGGCGGGAGAGGCCGCTCTAATGGTGAAAACTGCCGCAGGTGGAATGGACTGCAGCAGCGTGGGCTGGGGGCCTCCCTGTTCCAAGGACTGTTCTGGTGGTAGGGGGTGTAGATGGGATCTTAGCCCTGGTGTTGACTGGTAGCAGGGAGGACAGATGGTGGAAGATTGTTGCAGGTGGCCCCGCAATTCCTGCTAAGTCAGACCTTCCATGACCAAACGATGCAGACAATGACTGTCTGATAAGAGAGAAATAAAGATTGAAGGTAGATGGGAGACAGAATGAGATGAAGAAAAGGAGGTGAAGAGATAGCGTGGCAGACGGGACAGGGAAGACAAAGTGTCTGTAAGGCCCTGGAGACGAAAAAGTCAAGCAGGCAGGCTGTGGGCACACATCCCTCAGGCCCTCCCAAGGTCACCCGCCGCGGGCTGTGGGGGCAGTGGTGCCCCTCAGCCCAAGTCCCTCCCATACCTGGAGCCTCCACAGCACCAGGCGGCTTGGCATTAATTAGGGGCCCGGCTAATGGCTCGGAAGATTGGCCAGTTCCAGGGACACTGCTGAATAGAGACCTCGGTGAGATTTATTCCTAATTATCTCATTTGTCTCCCCCCATTACTCTTTATGGCTGGGATTTATGGGGCCATTAGTAGGGCCCAGCCAGGCCAGGATGAGTATGAGCCTTGAGATGCTTCATAATAATAACAATAACAACGCTCACCCTGGCCAGATTAATGAGGGATTTGCCTTCTTACCCTCCCCACCCTCTGTCCTTGGGACCCCCAATACCCAATGTCCACATGTCCCTCTCCCTTATGGGGTCCCTGGTCCTCAGCTCTAGGTCCTCAGCCACCTGTGGAGTCCAAGCCGTCGGCTCCGTCTGCCCCCACCCCATTCCGGGCCTCTTAGCCCATCTCTGGGGCAACAGATTGGGAGCCTCAAGGTGGTAGTAGGGGGATGTCGGTTCCAACGGTAACGCCTCTGGGACAAGGCCTGTATCAGTAACTGATGAATTTGGCTGTAAGCAGCAGAAAACCCAAATAAATGTGGCTTAATCTGTGAGGACTTGTATTGTCTCCTTAACAAAAAGTGCAGCAAGCAGTAAGTGACCCCAATGTGATCGGGACAGTCAAATATGCCCTCAAGGAGCCTGGTCCATCCTTCTGTTCTGTCCCCTCCACATGCGGTCCCCGTCTCCCCTCCTGGTTGTGGAGTGGTTATTGCAGCCCCACGCATTAAGCTCACACACAGCATCTTCGCAGAACAAAAAAGCCTGCGGGAAAGAGAGGCCTTCTACACCTGCACCCTTTACCAGAGGAGGGGAGACCGTTTCTAGAAGCTCCTAGTGGGTCTACTTACATCTTTGTCCAGATTGGGTCACATGTGATCTGAGGTTGGGCTCCCCCAGAAGCAGGCCCTAGACAAGGCTTTGAGTGCAAGTAAGTTTGTTCAGGAGGGGGTTCCAGGAAACATCAGGAGGGGTGGGGGGAGTGAGACTGGGAGGGAAGGCAGCCAGTAAATGGTGTGCTATCAAATTGGTTACCATGAAGGGTGACTGGAAGACGCGTGTCTTTGAGGGAGCTGAAGTATTTATATACCTAACCTACAGTCCCTGGTGGAGGGCTGTTCCCAAAGGAGTGTCAATTTTCTGGCATTTGCTGCTTGACTGGGCTGCTGAAAGAAGCTAAGGGCCGGAGATGCCGGCAGGCAGAGGTTGACTAGAGAGCTTTTCACTGGTAAGGCCAATGGGGCCAGGTGGGCCCCACCACCCACAATGGCCTTGCAGTGATTGACAGACAGACCAACCCTGACTCACGGATGGGCAGGGAGAAAGGGGCTAGCAGGAGCAGGGTTGCGGAGGCCACCATAGGGTCTGCCACGGCCTTTCCCCCCTTTTCTCCAGGGGACCCTTTGGACTCTACCACCACAGGCCAGGCACAGAGGCTAGTGATTTCCACTTCAGTGTAAGGAGAACGTGAAGATGAATCCTCTAGAGAGAAGGTGAGTTTCAACCTCAGCCCTGTTAGAGTCATTGAGGGTTGAGTGATCGCCTCAGCCTCCTCTACCTGCTTAGCTTAGAAGGAAAGTAAGAGATGGCTCTTCCAGACTCTTCTCGTGGCCGCCCTCCCTACAGGCTACAACTCCCTCCTCTAACCCCACTCCCGGAGTGTCATTAGCCCTGCCTTTCTGCTGCCACCCACTACCAGGGAGAAGTTCAGCGTTTTTCCACCATCTTCCCTATTTTTCCTGTAGGTAGGTAGAGAGCACCCAGCTCACTAGGGTACTGAACGCCTGAAACCCTCGTACACCACCACCAAGGTGTAGGTGCATCTCCTTTGGCAAAATGTACTTAAGTGGACATACACATACCATATGACCCAGCGATTCCCAGATAGGTATATATGAAACAGGTACATAGATGTCCATGCTCCAAAAGGCACAGGCTAGAATGCTCACAGCAACACTATTCATAACGGCCCCTGAATGAAACCCCACCTGTCCATCAATGGTAGAGTGGATAAATAAATTGTGATACATTCACAGGGTGAAATTCTACACGGCAGTGAGAATGACCCATCTGTAACCACACACAGCAACGTGGATGAACCTCACAAACCTGGGGCTGAGTGAGAGAACCCAGATACAAAAGAGCCTACAGTATATCTCACTCTACACAAAGTACAAGGACAAGAAAAACCAGCCCATGGTGTTGAAAGTCAGTTACTGCTACCCATTGTAATTGGGGGGTGGGATAGGGGCGGGCAGGTGGCAAACAGGACTTCTAGGGGGCTGGTAAGCTTCTGCTTCTTAATCTGAGTGCTGGTTAGATGAATGTGTTCAGCATATAAAAATTCACTGAGCTGTTTGGTTATGATGTATGAAATTTATGTGTGAATGCTGTACTTCAAGAAAAAGTTTTACATATATATCGCTGACTCACACGTGAGCCTGGGAAGAGAGAACGGATTTTACATAAGAGGAACCTGAGGATCAGAGGGACAGTGACTCTACCAAGATTCCAGGCCTAGTTAGCGCCCTGGCAAGTTGAGAAGCCAGCTCTCGCAATACCTGGCTTGTCATGTTTTCTTTTACATCACACCTGTGTGACAACTTGTGCCCTGAAGAGGACATGGGATTTCAATACCTCTGAGGATGAGCCTCACTCTGAATTCTTCCCTCTTTTGAATGGCACAGAGCCATTTTACACGGGGCGAGTAGTTAATGCATCCTGAGACCTCACGGGAAGCATTTCCGAAAAGTGAGATTCACGTGGTAGGAGAGAGTAGTACAGAAGAGAAAGGTCTTTCCAGAAAGGAGAAGGAACTAATATTTAGTGAATAAATACTGTATTTGTTACCTATTGCTACATAATTAATAAACCTAAACCTAATAGCTCAAAGCAACAATGGGGGGTCTGTGGGTCAGGAATTTGGACGTGGCTGAGCTGAGGGACTCTGGTTCAGGATCTCTTCTGAGGTTGTAGTCAGGATATTGGCAAGATCTACAGTCATCTGCAAGTTTGATGGGACAGGGGATCTGCTCGCAAAGTTGCTCCTTCCCATGGCTGTCAAGTCCGTGCCCTCTTTTCTGATCTTTCTTCCATTTGCTGCCAAGAATGTGGATGCCACCACACTGGACCATGAGAATAGGGGCCAGGGCAGAGCAGTGAGCTCTGAGAACCTTGAGGAGTAGAGCACTATCCCAGTTCTGTACCACAGTCTTCAAACTTATCTACGTGAGGGAGAACTAAATTTGCTGCAGATACAACTCTAATAAATGCAGGCAGGCAGTCAACACTGTCTGCTACAGGAAGCGATGGCCCAGGTGTCACAGCAAGTTATCAGAGAGTCTAAATCAGAACCCAGGATCCCTGATTCCCAGGGCAGGGCACATTCTGCTTTCTAGGAGGCAGCGTGATGAATGAAGCGAGACAAGCTCAAGCGCTGAAGCCAGTAGACCAGGATCCTGGGTACCTTACTGTAGATGTTGTCCTGAAAACATGAATTAACTTCTCTAAGTCAATTTCCCCATCAGTAAAAAGGGGATAATGATTCCGATCACACAGGTGCCGAGCACCTGAGTGGGCCTGGCGGGTTATAGAAACGTTAATACCGATTTCTAAGAACGACTGAGTGAAGATTAACTAGGTGGTGGAGCCTAGTTCACAATAAATATGGTAACCAACTTCCAAGATGAGTGGGACTTAGAGGCCAGCTCATAACAGACACTGTGACTCCCACCCTGCTCTCTTGGAACACTTGTTCTGGGAGAAGTCAGCTGCCAATGGTGCGAGGACATTCAGTCCTCCGGAAAGGTATACATTCAAGGCATCAAAGCCCCCTTCTAATGGCTAGCACAGACTTGCCAGCCATGTGAGAAAGCCACTTTATGAGCAGATTCTCCAGTCCCATCAAGCTTGCAGATGACTGTAGCTCTGGCCAACATCTTGACTACAACCTCACAAGAGACCCTGAACCAGACACACTCAGCTCAGCCACGTCCAAATACCTGACCCACAGAAACTGTAGGCAAAAGACCTGAATAGACATTTCTCCAAAGAAGAGTTACAAAAAGCTAACAGGTACATGAAAAAATGCTCGACATCACTAGTCACTAGGGAAATGCAAATTAAAACTACAATGAAGTATCAGCTCACACCTGTTAGATCGGCTATCATCAAAAAGACAAAAGATAACAAATGCTGGTGAAGATGTGGAAAAAAGGGAACCCTCATGCACTCTTGGTAGGATTATAAATTGATGCAGCCACTATGGAAAACAATATGAAGATTCCTCAAAAAATTAAAAATAGAACTATCATATGACCCAGCAATTCCTCTTTGGGGAATATATCTGTAGAAACAAAAACACTAACTCAAAAAGATATCTTCACCCCTATGTTCACAGCAGCATTATTTATAATAGCCAAGGCATCAAAACCACCTAAGTGTCCATCAAGGGATGAATGGATAAAAAATTGCAATATATAGCTGTATATATGTGAATTCAAATTATATATATAATGAATATTATTCAGCCATAAAAAGTGAATAAATTGTGCCATTTGCAACAACGTGGATGGATATTGAAGGCATTATGCTAAGTGAAATAAGTCCGATAGAGAAAGACAAGTACTGTATGATCTCGCTTCTATGTAGAATCCAAAAAACAAGAGAGATGAGACTTCTAGTTACCAAGGGCTGAGGGTGGAGGAGGGGGCAAATAGAAGAAGGTGGTCCAAAGGGACAAACTTACAGTTATAGGAACCAAGTACTAGGGATGCGACATACAACTTAATGACTAGAGCTGACACTGCTGTATGATATGTAGGAAAGTTGTTAAGAGAGTAAATCCTAAGAGTTCTCACTACAAAGAGAATTTTTTTCTTCTTTCTTTTCTTTTTATTATATCTATATGAGATGATGAACATTAGCTAAACTTATTGTGATAATCATTTCACAATAGATTTAAATCAAACCATCATGCTGTATGCCTTAAACTTACACAGTGATATATATCAATTACTTCTCAGTTAAATGGGGGGGGGGGGGTTGAGGACTACTAACTGATCTACTTCTCTTCTCTCTGCATTAGTTCCTCTGTGAGAGGAATGATGAGGTTGCCCCTAAGTCTCACTTTCCTGGTAAGGAATCCAGAGAGCTCTATGTTTACCACACTAGTGACAGAAATCCTCTGCAAACCAATTTAAGCAAAAAGGAATTTATTGGCTTTCATAGCTGGAAGAAACACTATGGTATTTGTAGAATAAAAAGAAGATCTCAGCAATCGATAAGAACTGGGATTCTCTCGTTCTTGCTGTCTCACCTCCAGGACTCCCTGTGTGTTGGCCTCGATGTCCCCTATTGCAGACTGATCCTCTCCACACTGGTGGATGGGAAGAGAGCAAGGCTGATAGAAATCAGAGGTGCCAGCAACCCCAGTGGGAAAAGGGACTCTTTTCACAGTTTATCAATCCTAGGACTCTGGGTGGCTCTCTTGGATTAAATGTCCATTTTCTGGATGAGTCACTGTTGCCAGGAGCCTTGGACGCACTGATTGATCAGGCCTGGATCATCTGTACTTCTCCTGGGGAGGCGGCTGTGGTAACTGAGAACCTCATCAGGGATATTGTTCCAGAAGAAGCAAGGAAAGTTCGCTGGGAAGACAAAACATGAACTAATGCTTAAGACACACCCATCTCCCCAAAGACAGGCACCAAGTAGTTCTTTCTACGAAAGCTGTCATGCATCTTGACAGTATGTTGAGTGAAACCAACCCCACTGCCCAGAGAAAGGCTTCCCACTGAAACCTCAGGGGCCACTGTTCACATTAACTCTGTGAGAATGGTGCCCCCTTGAAGCTGGACAGTTGTGGCTGCCCTGAACTTGATCATGTCTGGTTGGAACAGGGATGGGTGGCTGAGACATGCGGGAAGCTAGTCATCTCTAGGGGGTCTTTTCCTAAAACTCTAGCCCAAGGGGCCACTCCAATTTGGATGATGGCTCTATGAGTTGGGACCAGTTAGGAAAACTCAGAGAATTCCAAATTGTGTGGGTGCATTGGGGAGGTGAGGGAGGGTTCAAGACAGGTAATGAGTTTAATGCGTGGTAGAAGAACTGAGAAGCCAATGAGACGGTGAGGCACCCTAGCGATTAACAACACTGGGAAAGGACAGAGGGCAAACAGGAGGAGGACTGTTACTAGAGCCCAGAAACTAGGGCCGTGTGGAAGGAGCTAAACCACAGTGGGGGCTGCCTACCAGAAGCTGAGCTCAGAAGGGCTATTTGCGGGGCAAGAGCCACAGAGAGAACATAACTGCTTCTGGAGAGGCCACTGGAGACAAAAGGGAGACAAAACTCTGACCTTTCCCTTTCTTCTGTCCTACCATTTCCCTCCAGTGACTACCACACGCTGAACTCAAGTGGAAGCCAGCTGATACAGGAGCTGAGAAATGCAGGCCCCAAGAGCCATGGCCCCGTGATTCACAGCACAGCAGAGCAGAAGAAGGGCAAGGAATGGATTTGAGGACAAATGGGCAAATGACGGACACAATGGTCAACTGGCCCCACCACATCCTCTCCCTTAGGAAGAGTGAAGGCCACCAGCGGTCATTTTCATACAGCCTGCTGACTTCCCAGTTCGGGAAGCTCAAAGTCCCAGAATGACTACCCATCTCTGTCTGCAGATCCCTGACTGTCCCACAATGAACCCTCATCCTTGGAAAGTTTCTCACTGTATATCCTTTCAGCCTGGCACCCCTTAGTTCTGGGAGTCAGAGTTGCTTCTCCCTCCAGACCCAGCCTGGGCTAATAGGATTGCTGCCAAAGGCAGAGCATCCAGCTGTGTGGCTGGGAAAGCAGAAAGCAGAGTGTGAAGGAGGGCAAGCTTGTGAAAGCAAGCCCAGGGTTGGAAGGGAAAGAAACTCTTTCATAGCTTTCTAACCTCACCACTACCACGCTCCAGGAAACATTTTGAATTGAACGAAAATGAAAACACACATCAAAATTCGTAAGATTTGGCTAACAGTACTGTGAGGGCAAATGACCCACTAACTGCTTTTATTAGAAATGAAGAAAGATTTCAAATCAATGACCAGAACTTCCACTGAAAAAAACTAGATAAAGAAAAGCAAGAGAAACCGGCTCCCCCCAAAAAAATCAGAAGAAAAGAAATAATAGAGATCAGAGCAGAAACCAATGAAATAGAAAACAGAAGAGAAAATGAACCATAAGCTGATTACTTAACACAATTGATAAACCTCTAGTCAGTCTAAAATGACCAGAAAAACACTGATAATAGCATTGAAAACTATGAAATACTTAGTGATAAATCTGACAAAAGATGTGCAAAACTGGTACACTAAAAAGATTAAAATACATTGCTGAGAGAAATTTAAAAAAAGAAATGGGAAGATATACTGTGTTCGTGGATCAGAAAACTCAATATTGTTAAAATGTCAATTCTCCCCAAAATTGATCTGTAGATTGGTTCAATGCAATCCCAATAGAATTTCAGATTATAACTCTAGTTAACTTCTATGTAAAAATTGACAGGCCGATTCTAAAATTTACATATAGAGAGAAATGACCTACAATAGCCAAAACAACTCTGAAAAATAAGAGCAATTTTGGAGAATTTACACTATCTTATTTATAAATCCATAACAGTAATCAAGACAGATAAATTGATGGAATTAATAGACAAATAGATCAATGGAACAGAATAGAAAGTCCAGAAATAGGTGCATACCATATATGATCAATTTTTTTTAACAAAGTTGCCAAGGCAAGAATCATCTTTTTGACAAGTGGTACTAGAACTGCCTATGCATCTATAAAACAAGGAACTTTGACCCATAAATTGCACTATTTTTAAAAATTAAGTCAAAATAGATATAGCCCTAAATGTAAAACCTAAAACAATAAAAAGTGTAGGAAAAAAAAATATGAGAAAATGTGACTTTGGGTTTATCTTCGATAGGACAAACAAAAAAGCACAAACTATAGAAGAAAAAAATTGATAAAATCAGCTTCACCAAAATTAAGATCTTCTGCTCTTCAACAGATATATTAAGAAAATGAAAAGATAAGCCACAGACTGGTGTGAAATGTATGCAAATCACTTGTATAATAAAGGACTTGTATGTAGAATACATAAGGAACTCTCAAAACTCAATAAAAAGAAGATAAGCAACCCAATACAAATGGGCAAAAGATTTGAACAGACGTTTCACCAAAGAAAACTATGGATGGCAAATAAGCATATGAAAAGATGTTCGATATCATTAGCCATTAGGGAAATTAAAGTTAAACCTACAATGAGATACCACTGCATAACCTATTAGAATGGCCAAAATGAAGACTGGCCATACCAAATATAAGTGAGGTAGTGGAAGAGCTGGAAATCTCATATGTTGCTGGTGAGAATATAAAATCGTACAATCAATTTGGAAAACAGTTTGGCAACTTCTTTAAAAGTTCAGTATACACCCACCAAATGGCCCAGCCATTCCACTCTTAGGTATTTACCCAAGAGAAATGAAAGCATATGTTCATACAAACACTTGTACACAGATGTTCATAATAGCTTTATTTACAAACTTCTAAACCACCCAATGTCTATCAAAAGGTGAAGAGATAAACAAATTGTGGTACGTCCATACAATGGAATATTACTTATCAATAAAAAGGAGTGAAATACTGATACATGTAACACATAGATGAATCTCAAAGTACTTATGTCTACTAAAAGAAGCCAGAGGAAAAAAAGACTGCATAGTGTATGATTCCATTTAGATTAAATTCTAGAAATGTCAGTTAATCTATAGTGAGAGAAAGCAGGCTGGTGGTTGCCTAGGGATGGAGGTGGGTGGGAAGGAACATGAGGAAGGGATGATAGACTATCACAGGAACCTTTGGAGGAGATGGATCTGTTCGCTATCTTAACTGTGGTGATAGTTTCATGCGTGGACACATACATCAAATGTTATCAAATTATACACTTTAAATATGTGCAACAAATGTCGGTTATACCGCAATAACATTTTAATAAGCGGAGAAGGAATGATTTCACAGAGGTTCATGGTTCCTGGTTCAGGGGCAGTATGGCATCGTGCCTGAGCACGTGGCCTAGAGAACCAGACTCTCTAACTTCCTGCCATTGCTCAACCACTTACTAGTCTTGGGCATTATAAACAACACCATGATAGACAACCTTGAACATAAAACCCTCAAGCACATCTTGGATAATTTCTTTGAGGCAAATTCCTATGTTACTTAACCTCTTGGTATCTCAGTTTTCTCATCCATAAAATGAAGATGACATTGATAGCGTTATTATTGGTAGTGAAATTAAATAAACGTGTGTGTGTGTGTGTGTGTGTGTGTGTGTGTGTGTGTGTGTAACCTGAATAGTTTCCTGACACATAGTAATTCTATGTTACCAAAAGCTGGCTTGATGCTATAAAGGCAAAAATACAGATGACCCCATATCCTTGTTGGCCAATGGTTTCCAATTAGATTGCCAGCTCAGGGACCAGGAAGGGGACACAGACCAGTGGAAGACATGAGGGGGACCATGAAGGGGTAGGGTGGGGAGCAATGAGGGATGGGGTTAGAGGCAGAAGAGAAAGCTCAGATCACTTAGCTTGTTTTCTAGGCAAAGCCCTCAAGACAATGAAAACCAAAATGTTGTGATAACGTATTTCTTCTTAAATTTCATCCTGGTACAATTACTAGCCAATAATTACCTAGCGAATTAAAGAATCTACCAGGACTCCAATTAGGTACCCGAGGACATAATTGGTCCCTAATTAGAAAAAGCTGTCAAACTGGAACAATGATCTCTGTTCTGTTTCATTTTCTTTCCTCTTCAAGCCAAATTTCTCTTTTCTCCTCCCTTGCTGGGCCTTCCAGCTACTTCTGTTCCTGGGGGAAAGGGGCGGGGCAGGGAAGGCAGAGGTTCCTTTGGTCACCACCCCTAGTGCCAGCCAGTGGAAGTAGGACTAGGGGCCTGTCCTGTGTTCCCAGGATCCCTATGCCTTCACCACCTTGTCTTCTAAGGACCTGTTCACTTGTCTCCTCTCCCACTAAACTGTGGGCTCCCTGTAGGCAAGGGTTGGTCTTATTTCTCTCCCTGTCTCCAGACTTAACCCAGGCACTGGCTTCCAAAAAGGTTGGAAAAGGATTGTTAAAATGAAATGACAATTCCAGGGCCCAGAGTGATGGCACTGAGTGTCTCCATCTAAGCACAGGGTAGGGAGCTTACCGCACGGCCCCTCGATTACCCTGTCACAGGCCAGAAATGCCATCCTGCCCACATCCGGCAGAGGAAGCCTGGCCGGTGTGACTCCAGCCAGGCTCCTGCAGTCTGCATTGCTCCGAAGTTGGAGACATCACTTCTGGGTTGAGGGATCAGGGAAAGCTTCATGAAGCAGCTGGTTTTGGGTTTGGGGAATTTGGAGTTAAGAGTAAAAGCCAACAGAAACGATTGCACAGGGTTGGAGGTGGACAGCTCAGGGTAGCTCAGGTCCTGGCCTGGCTGAATTATTGGGGTGCACAAGGAAGGAAAGAACAAGGCTGGGGGTGTGATAAATCTTGAAGGGCCACCAAGGAGTTTGGGCTTCATCCTGGAAGCATTAGGAACCATCAAGCAAAGACATTCCTGGAAGCCAGAGTTCTTGCTCATGACGTGAGAGGAGAGACATGAGGGGAAGAGAAAGGGAGCATGAGGTGGCAGCAGGGGATGGTAAAGGCTCTAGAGAAAGGTGGCCGTCAGGGCAGGGATGACCCCAAACAATTTCGGTTAGAGAGCGAAGGCAGAAGGGGGTGAGGAGTAAATCAAACCAAACGCCTCGTCTTTTGTCTTAGCGATTTCACTTCTAGAAATTTACCGTAAAGAACTTCTTCAACACCTGCTTGAAGGTCTTATGTTCAATGATGTTCATCACAGTATTATTTAGAATAGTAACAAGAATGAGAAAAACGTCATGCTAACTGAAAGAAGGCAGTCAGAAGAGACCACATATTGTATGATCCCATAGATGTGAAATTGCCAGAATAGACATATCTGTGGAGACAGAAAGATTAGTGGTTGCGTAGGGCTAAGGGTGGGGGATGGAGGGTGCAATAGAGGGTGACTGCAAATGGGCACAGAGTTTTGATTCGGGGTGATGAAATTGTTCTGAGATTAGATTGTGGTGATGGTCAACACTAAATATACTAAAAACCATTGCATTGTACATTTAAAATGAGTGAACTTTCTTATTTATAAATTATACCTCAAAAATAAACACCTAAAAGCTCAGTAAAGCTGTTCACGTTTTTAAACAAGGCAGGGGGATTCTGTGCACTGTGAGTAACGTGGCTTCTGCCTGACACATGGACAGCACTAGACCCCAAGAGAAAATGAAGCTGCCTTGCAAAGGAGATGGAGCCCCTCTGTGAGGAGAGCGAGACAAGGTGGCAGGGAGGGAGAGCCTCCGGGAAGCAGCTGGCTGGGAGCTGAAGGGTAAGAGGCAACCCCGCTGAGTGTGACACTCCCAAGATGAGTGTGGTCTCAATTGCCTTTGTTGCCGACAGTCGAGCAGATGGGCCCTGCTGTCCAGCATGCCTTGCTCTGCCTGCAGCTTCCTGTCAGCAGGAGGGTAACCAGTGCGGCTCTGTACCCTGCCACCTGGCTGAGTAACGGAGGAAGGTGGAGTGCCTAGGTAGGGGGCAGAGGAGAGAAAAACAAGAAGGAATCTGACAGTCCTGGGGTTGAATCCCAGATTTGCCACCTAACTGGATGTTTGATCTTGAACAAATTATTTAATCTCTCTGGGTTCCAGTTTCCTCATCTTCCTGGGGCGGGGGTGGGGACAGTTGAAGTTACCTTAAAGCAGATGCGGAGAATGGTGTGCAGTGCCTTAAGGACCCCTCCGCAGAAGCTGTGCAGGGGTATCATCACTCTGGGATGCGCAAACCCTGGTGACAGTGAGAACCTCAGAGTCCTAAAATCTCCATGACCAGAACCAATGGGCGTGGGGCCGAGGGTCAATAAACCACTGATCCCAGAACTGGAGGGGGTATAAGAAGAGGAAGTGGGGCTTCCCCCCAACACCCATTGTACCTCTTTGCATCCACTTCCCCATAGCCCCACCTTCCATTCCAGAAGCTTCCAGCATGAGGGTCTTTCAGGCTTCTCTGAAGAGGGAACTAATTAAACCTTAATTGACACAGCACTAATTAGCTTCTTAATTACACAGAACCACATGATTAGCCACGCAGCAGACACTAATTGTTCATTAGGAAGCAGCCTCCTCCTCCCCTTTTCTAGAACCTATCAGCTAAGGCACCCAAGGGACCCATGGTAGGCGCGGCCCCCACCCCCAGCTCAGCCTCTGAGCCTATCCTGATTCTAGAAGGCATCAGCTAGAATAGTCCCCACTTCCCTGGCCTGAAGTCAGGTGCCCTCTGTGATAGCAATCTAAATAATAGCAGCTTCTACCATTTTGAGCATCTTAGATTCAGAACCCTGCAGCCTTCCTCCAAAATCCCTGGCCCAAATTAGGATGGAAGTGTGTGCTTCTGTAACGGCAGAAGCAGCTCAAACTGGTCCTATCCTGTTTCTAACAAGACCTGGAACCAAAGTTTAAACTTTGGATACACCACTTATGAGCAACACTTGCGAACCCTTAATTGCTACCCCCACCAAACCAAAAGACTGGGACGTGACTGGAAGCCTGAACAGAGGCACCCTTCCAGAAGCGAGGGTCTGTTGTCCAGGAAGATCTGGTGCTGAAACCCCTTAAATCTAGCCCCAAACTCTGGGTCAGGGAGAAAGATTTGAACCTTGCCTCCTGTCTCCTTGCCAACCTCACAATAAAAGCTTTTTCTTTTCTTAAAAGCTGGTGTCATCGTATTGACTTCTATGCACATAGGGCAGCAAACTCTTGCTTGGTAACAATCTGGAGCTCCGAGTCTTGGCCTCTTTGGGGTGAGAGGAGCCCAGGGCAGGCCCAGTTCGAAGAGTGAGAAGAGAGGGAACCAGCATTCATAAACACCCACTACCTCCCACAGCTTAGTATCTAGACTTTCAGACACCCAACAGAACAGGTGTTCTCCACGCGAGAAGAGGCTCTGTGAGAGTGAGTAACGTACCAGGATGGAGCCAGATTCAAACCAGTCTGACCCCAACCCGAGCTGCTATCCACTAGTCCTGCTAACTTCCTTCCGTTTCCCGATCTCACAAGGTTCAAGATTGGGACCTGGAGTAGGAAGGTGACTTGCCCCTCCCCAGGGAGCCATTTGCCCCTAGCAACACAGCTTAACTTCTCTGTAGAGCCAGCAGTAGGGTCCTCTGATAACAGGGACAGGCTCCTGGGGCAGGACCCCCACGTCCTGCCTTAGCTGTGTGGCACTGGGCGAGTTACTCTGGAGCTCTCTGTGCCTCAGCTTTCTCTTCTGCGAATTGAGGATAATAATGGTACCGTCTGCCCCTAACGCATGGAAAGGCTCAGAGGAGTGCCTGCCTTGCAAAGCCAGCAGCACTTAATGAGGGCAGCAGTTACCATTGTCTGTAACGGAAGTTGTTGGGACCTCTAAGAGAGCATATTGAGATTTGGGGTCCCCCACCCCTCAGATGTCCTCTCTACTCTTTGGCTTTGGGAGCCACTCTCAACAGCTCCACCTTCCTTGTCTCCAGGATGTCACCTCCCCGTCCTGAGATTCTGCCCCCGGGTGTGAACTTCTCTCAGGCTTCCCCCACCCCAGCCTGTGCTGGCTTCTGAGCAGGCCCCTAGGTGGCCAAGCCTACCTGGCCCATGGGGGCACACAGACACCCCAGCCTATCCTACCAGAGGTGTGGGCAAGAAGAGGACTGACATGGCATATCCATCTAGTGACCACACAGCTTGCTTCTCCCAAGACAGTCCTAGTTTCCACCTATCGCCCTGGTGTAATTATTCACAGTGCCCTCTTCTGCTCTCAGACTATCTTGACTTGGACGATACATGATATGATCCCACAGTGGACATGCCCTCCCCGGCCTGTTGCCAGCCAGGTGCTGTACATACACACCCATGCCGGGGACCCCTCAGCCCGGGCGGTTGGGTTGCTTCCCCCACCTCTCACCTCAACAGAAGAAAAAGCAAAGACATGGAGATATGGGCAGAGGACTTCTCCAAGTTCCCACAACCAGAAAGAGGAAGATTTGGGATGCAAACCCACATTTGGGGGTCCTCAGAAGCCCACGCCCTTTCTCCTTGTCCTGCCGTGCCCCTTCTTCACATTGGCCAGAGGGTGTTATGGAAGAAGGGCCACATGGGATGAGGAGGGCCGAAGCCCCTTGGGGGAGTGTGGCCTCCAAGTTGGGTCTCTGGTGGGCAGGGCTGGGGCACACTGGGATAGGAAGAGAGGAGTTAGGAAGAGGGATCAGTGTGAGCAAAGTCACAGCCAAAGAGATTCGTGTTGTGGCAACTGCACGTCTGGAATAAAGGCTGCGGAGAGTGGGGTGGGGCGTGTTGAGAGTGAGCGCGTGACTGAGTAGATTGGGAGCAGGTGAGAGAGACACCTGCAGAGGGCCGGGGCCGGGGATGTAGGCCAACTGTCCAAAGAACTGGACAGATTTCCCTATTTGTGTTCTACCACAGGCCTAAGGACTTGAAGGATACGGGATGGAGGCCCCGCAAAGGGCTAGACCCCAGAGCTTCATGGAGGATGAGGCACTATGCTGTGGGTATTGAAAAAGGAGCTGCAAGTGGGAATGGCTTGTACAAACACTAAGGGAAAAAACACCTTGATCTCTTTGAGAATGGTGAGTGGACCAGCTTGTCAGGCCCTGGGACAGCTTAATGGACATAAGGCCAAAATGGACATTACGGTCTGTTTGTGGAGAGCTTTGGGTGCCCTGAAAACCAGCTTATTCGTTGTCGAGGGGTCCCGGGGAAGCAGCCCCTTGGGTGAAGCTATGCTGGCTTTATGGTGGAATGGGCAGAGATTTGCTCACTGACCTCACCATCTCCTCCCGCAGCCTCTTGCCCTCCTGAGTCCTCTTCCGGTCCTTTTCCAGAGAACCAGGCCTGGTCTCCAGGGTCAGGATGTGCAGGATGACCCACCTCTTTTCTAGCTGGGTCCTTGGAAGCGGTGGAGGGGGAGGCGAAGATGGCCAGCTCCCGCCCCTGCCCCATGAAGCTGTGGGCGGTGCAGGCTACTCCCCTCCCCCAGGTCCCTGGTGTCGCTGCAAGAGACACAGCAATTAGGTCAGAACGCCCCTCCAGATGCTCACCCCCTTCTCATTATCTGGAAACAGTTACAGTGTATCAAGGAAAGCCCTCTGGGGGTGTTTTCCCATCTGTTGCTCTATTTCTGACACATGCTGCTTTCCCACCTGGAATTCCCCTGCCCTCCTCTCCTCTTATCTAAGCCCTTCCTGTCCTTGGGCAAGTTACAAGTCTCCCCGCACCTTTCTCCTCATCTGTAATGTGGACATGATAGTACCCACCTCCTGGGGGTCACAGAAGACTCAGAGGGTTTATTCAAACAAAGTATTTAGGGCAGGACCCAGCACAGAGAAAGTGCTCACTAAACAGTGGCTACAGTTCTTCTCAAGGCCTAGCCCAAATCCCTCTTCTTCCAGGAAGCCTTCCTAGATCACCTAAGCCTTAGGTGAGCACTCCCTCTTCTGCCTTCCACTGCCGATTCCTTAGGGCTTGTCATATCCTGACATGCATCCTTTGTCATAGATATACACCTTGCCTCCACGTTTACTGGAGGCTTACCACATGTGCCAAGCACTAAATGATTTACATCTGTTAACTCATTTAACCTTCACAACATCCCTATGAAGTAGGTACACTGTTATTATCCCCATTTTACAGGGGAAGAGAATGAGACAGAGAGGTTAAGTAACTTGTCTAAGGTCACACAGCAAGTAAAGTGATGAACCCAGGCCAAGGACCCAGGCAATCAAACCCCAAAGTCCATGCTTTTACCCTCAACTATAATCATAGGTTGATAAACGTTTGGGAGGTGGGAGGATGTACACATGACAAATACCCATGGGCTTTACAGAGTTTCCAGTTTCATTGGTATGTACACTTGGGGCTCTACACCAGGGCCATACATGTGTGTTCATTGTATGTGTACGGCGTGCGTGCGACAAATACCCATGGGCTTTACAGAGTTTCCAGTTTCCTCGGTATGTACACTTGGGGCTCTACACCAGGGCCGTACATGTGTGTACAGCGTGTGTGCAGAGATGCGTCTAAAGGCTGCATGTTGCATGCATGGAGAGCTTAGACCCACACAGTCGGAGTGTGTGCACACGTGTACAATGTCTGTGTGTGTGTTTACCCAGTGTACCCAGTGTGTATTTCTGCAGGGGTTTGTAGGAGGACACATCACACTCCTTTGTGTGGCTGTCATTCTGCTTTAACAACAGTTAAATACCAACAAGGGAAGGTGAGCAGGACTTATTCCCCTTCTTTAGAGACTGAGATGCTAGAGCCTGAAGCAGCTATGTGACTAGTGCACTGTGTGTGCATGGAGTGTGAACAGTTTGTGATCCCAGCATGTGTGCACATGTGTATATCTGTGTGTGCATGCTAAGTACGCCATGTATATGTGTGTCAAAAGTGCATAGGTGAATATTTACACAGGGCGTTGGCATGTGTATTTGGGTATACAGAGGATATGTGTGACCTGTGTATAATAAATATACATGTGTGTGCAGGCGTGCGTGTGTGTTTGTACATGGAGAGGTATATATATATATATGCAAGTATACATAAGAAGAGATGAGGGGGGTGCAAAGATTGCACAGTAAGACAGAACTGAATTCCACTCCCGCCTCTGCCACTGTCTAGCTGTGTGGTCTTAGACAAATCGCTTCATCTTCCAAGGCTTAGTTTCTGCATCATAAGATGAGAATAGTGATACCTACCTCAGAAGAGTCAGGAGGATTAGAGATAATAAACTAAAGCACAGTAGGCACTCAGTGCTCGCATACTATTTGAGGAGGCGTTTGTGTGCAGATGTACGTGTGTGAGCTGTGAAAGTGTGTACATAAAGTGTGTATGGGAGGAGCATATGGGAGAGCATGCGTGTCTATCTAACTGCCCTGAGCAAACTGGGGGTGTGGGCCTAGGCTGTGGGGGTGAGTATGTGGATGGGGGTGAGTATGTGGATGTGTGGGAGTGCACAATGGTGTAACTGTAACGTGTGTGACTATCTGTGTACATGAGGAGGGCTGCACCCCAGGTCCCTCATTCAAGGTGGGGCTAGAGTTGAGGGGTCTGGCTGGGCCAAGTGGGGTATCTCTGGCTGTCAGGCCCGCGGTGGGTGGGGTTGCCCCCGCAGGCAGTGACTGAGCCCCCACTCTCCCACCAGACCTGCCAAAATACAGCGAGACAGGGTGTAATTACCGGCACTTACCGCGGCCATTACCCCCCTCGCCGCTGCATGTGACACACGACCCGTCAGCTCAGCGTTCGCACCATTAAGGGGCCTCATTAGCATCCCGGCTCAGAAGCAAAATTACCCTCACTGCTCATTTCAAGATGTCATCAATTTTAATTTAGGGCCCAAAGATAGTACAATGGGAAGGCCCTCCCCGGCCCGCCGCACATGGAAAAGAATGAGAGGGTGGGGGAGGGGCTGGGGGCAGCCGGGGCTGAGGAGGGCATGGAGGGACAGAGGCAGGAAAGGGGGAGATGGGGCTGAGCAAGAAGGTGATAAAAACGCTGATCTCCCCCTGCCCAGCAAGGTCTGCTCGCCCCCCGCAGGGAGAGAAAAGGAATTGAGGGCAAAGCCAGGGGCAGGCAGGCCGCTTGTCCACCCACCCCCTTGAGGGCCATCTGGAAGTTATGACGTCTGGAGCCACATCTTGCGTGAGATGCTATGCCTAGCACTTCCCTTCCGTTATTCCTTTAACTCCTACAATAGCCCTGGGAGATAGATATCAAAATCCCCCATTATAGGAGGGGAAACTGAGAGGCAGAGAACTCCACCCCCACCCCATCACACAGCAAGCCATGGCACACCTCACTTTTAAATTCGGGTCTGGCTTTGCTGCTTCCTGCCTTCGTGGACCCAGAACCTGTGGCATCGTGGAACAGTCTCCCACTCAACATGCCTGGGCCCCCGTTCGCCAGTCCTTCACCTACTCTGTGCCCCATGCCTGGAATGCCCTCTCCCTTTCTCAGCTTAATATCACCTCTCCCTTTTTTTAAAGCCCTTGCTGCATCCTCATTGCTGTTCATGAGTCTGTTTCCCTGCCCCTGGCAGCCCCTGGGACTGGTTCCTAGAGAGCAGGGGCTGTCCTTTATCTACCTAAGCATCCCCTGCATCCGGCATGGGACCAGCTCAAAGTGGGCAATCAGGGTTTGCTGAGCAAATCAATGACCACTACCTCCCAGGGATCCTCCTGCCCTTAGGTAGAAGCAGGGACTGTTTGCAGAAAGGGACCACAATGTCTCCCCAGCCCGCCCGGCATTGTTCAGAGGAGCAGCTGGGGCTCAAGATGAGGTGGGCGGAGCTTCCAGAAAGGCTATTTCAGTCTGTCTTTGATGGCACAAGTGAGGGTATGCCACAAATGTTTGTTGAATGAAAGAATGATTGAACACATGAATGAATGATCAAGCAGGCGAAAGGTACCTCTCCCCAGGTGCCTTCAGTTCCTTCCAGAAACAGAAGTCTCAGCTAATCCCTCACCAGACCTTGTAGCAACTGGACTTACCAGCACTCCTGGGTGTTTTCATTTTACAAGCGGAGCTTGGGCACATGCCATGCCCTTAGAGAGCCTCTGTCTGCAGGGGGGACCTTCACAGGCCAGTAGAGTAGAGTTCCAGAAGGCATGGTTTGGGAGGTAGGGGGAGCCTTTTTGTTATTTCCAACCAGCTTTGCCACCCTAGTCTGTCTTAACTCATGGTGGGGCTCAGGTAAAGTCCCTGAATCCTGTGGGCCCGAGTTTCTCTGTGTGTAAAGCAGGAGGCCACAACCCATGCCTCAGCTCTTCAGGCCATGGCGTGGGGCTCAGGGACAGGGCAGGAGAAGGTGGGCCAGGGCTGGGGGCACAGGCTGAAGAGAAAGGGCACTGCCATTCACTACACCTGCCCTCACCCAGACTGAGCCCTGCCCGTCTCCCCTGCTACCTGACAGCTCCCAGCTCCCCGGCCACCTCCAGGGTGAGAGGAGAGGGAAGAGCCCCCATCCTTAGCCCCAAGACAGGGTCCTTGCTGGTGGCAGGCACGGCTCCTCGGCCTCACAGAAGACGGATAGCTCCCTTAATCACTCTGGAAAAGAACCCCAAGCCGATATAATATTATAATTAATTAATTCACTAAAAAGGTATTAAATTTCTCTCCCCCCTGTGGATATTATCTGAATTCATTGACCTTTAGAAAAATCACCCTCTAATTGTAACCAGGTCCAAAAGCATTTGCAGCCCATCCCTTTTACATTAATAATATCTTCCCAGACTCGGCTCTGGCTGCTTAAATATTGTATAAATTCCACTGCCCCCCTTGGAAAAGAGAGAGCAAAGAAAAAAGATGAGGCTGGAGGTGCCTGAGAGGGGAATGAGGGCTGGGCCCTAAGAGGTTGGGGCCCCAGGGGGTGAGGGACAGGAGGTAAATTGAAGGGGCTTCTTCTAGCTGCTCCAGCTGACATGCCAGGTGACTTGGAGGGGCACAGGAAGGGAAGGGGAACATGAATGGGAGCAAAAGTCTTAAATTCAGGATTCGTTTTAAGAAGGCTCTCAGAGGTGGAGGGGAAAAGACCATGATATGTATCGGGCTGTCATCCAAGTCTATGGCTCCAAACAGTAAAGGGAGAATCTCTGATTTAAAGCAACAGTGGGTGATGGAAACTTGTGAAAGTCCAAGGACATTCTGAGGTCCTGCTTCTCCCCGTCCAGGCTTCAGTCCAATTCCAACTGCCCAGCCAGCCCTGTCCTACAGACAGTGGAACAGACCTCAGAGGTATGGGTGGACGTCCAGGACTTCCTAATGTGGAGGAGGCAGGTACTAAGGAACAGAGAGCCTGCCGCTCCCGGCCAGGCCTCATCAGGGCCCACAATCCACCCCTGGCCTCTGTCTGAAGACCCAAAGGGGAAATGCCCCACAAAAGGCAGGGTGGAAAACCTTCTTCCATGTGCACACATCAGTGAATGTGTCTACCTCGTTCTGTGAGCGTTGGATCCCAACTCCTTCTGGATACAAGGAGGTGAGAAGCCAGCAGCTGGTTGGGAAAGACAGACAGATACAGGGACACATAGGGAGTAGAGCTAAGGATGGCGGGATCCTCACTCCCAGCACACTGACTCCTGCTTTGGGGCCCCGCATAGAACCCAAGGAAACTACTGCTGCTTGTCTTTCCCCTAGCTAGCTTGGACCCCCTTTCCCAGGCCTCACTCTCTTTTCATAGTTCTGTTTATTCTCAAGGCCTCCAGGGCTTCCTCGGTGAAATGAGAGTGTTGGAGAGGCCCATCTCTTCTTCCACAGCAGGCCAGTTACCTGCTCTACCTTTCAAAAAATATTTCTGCCTTGTGGACCCAAACTCTAAAAAAGGTGTTGTCAAAAAAACAAAGATCATGGATGAAGAATGCATTCCCTCTTTTTTTAATCAGAGATGTTCATAACCACCAGTCAGGAAGCCATTGGCCCAACTCCTTTCCAGCCACACACACTGAGGTTCATGCAGATGAGGCTCATACACAAACACTTTCTGGCGGTTTGTTGAAATGCTGGAGGTAGTATCTGTGCTTGCCTTCATCTAACAGGTAGGATTGCGGGGTCCCCAGGCGGACAGTTTGGAACTTACAGTTAAGCTTTGGCTCCCTGCTACTCCCCACCCTCTCCCCGCCAACCAGGTTGACAACTGCCAGCTCCTGACCCTTCAGCGCCCTCTTGTGAGCGGAACCCCACTCACACCCTCAGCCCTACCCAATGGGCCATCCAGACCCTGTTTCCCAAGAAACCCAGGAAGGCAAGAAGCCGGCAGGCAGGTAGATGGGGGTGATATAGTGGTCTTGAGGGGCTGTGTGAGGAAGCTGACAGGCAGCTTTCTGCCCCACTGAGCGAATCCTCAGGATGAAGAACAAATGGAGTAGGAGAGAGTTCTCAATCACCTGAAGGACCAGCCTTGGGAGTTCCCAGACTCCCACCCTTGCTGGTGCCAATGCAGCCCACGCCTGGCCGCATCAGGAATCTCCTAGCCAGAGTCCAAGACTTGCTCCAGGAGGGACTGAGGCAGGGCTCCCAGGGTGTAGGCAGGTTGCAGGCAGTGGGGGTGTGGTCTGGAACTGGAAGGAGGTGCCAGTGCCTGGCCTGGCTCAGACTCCACAAGGTCATCCACTGCTCCATCTGACCTTGAGATTAATCCTGCAGCCTCTGCCAGCCCAGCACCATCAGCGCCCATGCGCCCGTCCCCCTTTCCTTGTCTCTCCTCATACATTAATTGCTCCAGCGTTGATTTGATCTCTGTTCTGCAGAGGAAATTGCCCTCTTAGCCATTTTCATCCTGGGATTTTTTTTTTTTTTTTAATTAGGCCCCTTTGGCCTCTCAGGCCCCATGAGGGGGAATCAATTTTGGTCTCTGACTGAAGAGACTGGAGGTCAAGGGAGAACTAGACAAAGCCCCCAAAGACCCTCTCCTTCCCCGCCTCCAGACACCTGGGGCTCAAGAATCTGCCGCTCCACCTCTTGATGCCCCAAGCCCATTTCTCTGTCCTGGGTGAGGTTATACAGTCCCAGCATCTTGGAGCAGAAGCCCTTGGGTACTATTGTGGGGTGCGCGAACTGAAGCCCAGAGAGAGAAAAGGATTTGCCGAGGCTGGAGCAAGGAGGAGAAGCCTTGGCACCATCCAGAGCCGTGGGTACCTGCCTCCTCCCAAACCAGTTCACGTGAGTCTTCGTCCCCAAACCCATAGAAGGACACTGCCCCTCAGTTAGTAGGGAGCCTGTCCTGCTTGAGACACTAAGTCAGACAGAGAGCAGAGGGGCTGGCCTTGCCTGTTTTTTTTTCAAGTGGGGTCTCGGCCCACCTAAGGAGGGGGAAGAATCTGGAGAGGTCACCACTAGAAGTGGGGGTGGGAAACAGGAGAAATATGTTCCCTGCCCCAACCAGGGCAGCCTGGGCCAGCAGCTAAGAGCAGTAGATTTGGTTTATGAGAAAGCACCCCCCC
>NW_006494614.1:42138062-42150637 GCF_000325575.1 Pteropus alecto | reverse complement strand
CCCGCACCACCACCCCCATCATCCTGCTCAGTAGGCTCAAGCCATAGCTGGAGGTAAGAGACCAAGACTGCAGCGCCATCTCGTGGCTGTAAGGAGGAACAGTGCCCCCATCAGCACTCAAGCCCTTGAGTAAGGCTAGCTACACTGCCAGCTTTCCATTGGGCACAGCTGGGGAACTGCGGGGAACCAGGTGATGGCTTGTTCCATCCTCTCTGTGTCCCGCTACCCTGAAGCCCCACTGGGGGCATTCGAACTCTGAATCCAGAAAGGAATCCACCGGGTCGAATCCTCTTCTGTTCTCCATCAGCCCCAGACCCACTCCAAAGAGACAGGACAAGCAGGTACAAAGCACAGTGTTTACTAAAGGCACAAAGTAGGGAGCCTGGAGGGGAGCTGCGATTCCAGCAGTGACCCCGCACTCTAACTTGAACCCAGAGCCCCGTCTGCCGGCCACCCCCGCCCTCACACCACCTGGTGGAGAGCTGTTAGCACCAAAGGGGGGTGGGAATGCCCCGCCTGTGTGAGGGGGGCAGCCAGGCTGGAGGACAGGCTTGTTGCTATCCAAGTCCCAGGAAGGCGAGCCTGGGCACCCCCCGGACCAGTTGCTGCCTCAGAAAAGGAACTTCCTGAAACCCCTGCTCCAATGTGTCCTTCATTGGCAGGGATGGGTGTGGGGGAATCAGGTTCAGAAGACAGGACCCTCCTGGGACCTCTTCTGACCTCCAGCACACCCCCGGGAGCCAGGCTGAAGGCCTATTCCCACCCAGCTCCAACAAGAGGGCTGCCCTGGGGAGTACTGAGCCAGGTGGGGGGCTTCTCCTGGCCCCACAGGCTGCCAAGCGGGCGCTAAGTCCAAACAGGGGATTGACAGGGAGGAGTGAGGCAGGGCAGGTGGCTACTTCACACACAAGTGCAGCCTGAATGGGCAGAAGGAGGTGGCCCCGGCCCTCCCAGCCCCAAAGCCTGCCCCTGTTCCCCAGCGTGGGGGCAGCCGGGGTCACAGTACATCGCCCTCTTCCATGCTGAAGCTGCTCCGGCGGCTGCTGGCCTTGGAGGCCTCAGGAGACATGGTGGAGAAGAGGGGGTCGGAGGCCAGTGGCAGCAGTGAGTTGTCCAGGAGCATGAGGTCCAGGTCCTTCTTGGACAGGTTGGGGAACATGGAGCCATGCTCTGGCCCCAGAGGTTCGGGATAGCCTGGGGGCCCTTCATCGCCCCCGACCCCAAAGCTCAGGCTGTTACTGAAGTCCATGGGGGTGGCGGGGCCTGGGGGGGCAGAGCTGGCAATGACTCAGGGTCGGGAACCTCGGCCCTCAACAACAGGGCCTCCCCTGGGCCCTCTTCGCTGGGCAGCTCCTGCTTCACCACCTGTTGGGCCAGCTCGGCCATGTTCATTCCCGATGGCGAAGTGGTGGGGAGGCCATGCACTCGAGCCTGCATCTCCAGTTCCTGCGGGTGGGGCAGATAGAGGGCTAAGGATGCACATCCATGGACACCAGCTGCCTCCCTGCACCCCCACCCCTCGCTCCTCCCCTCGTGGTACCCAAGACCACAAAACATCTCAGCGTAGGGTAGCTCTAGAGTCTAGACCTGTGTTTTATCAAACTACAAGTCACAACTCATTAGTGGGTTGCAAAACAACTGCAGTGAGTCTTGACCAGCTCTCTATTTTCTTTAATTGAAATAGACTAGCCTAGACTAGACTAGACTATAAATTACCAGAATGCATTGCATCTATTAAGGATGAGGGTTCTTTGATGAAACTTTGATTTTTCACCCTGAGTGTGGCTGTGTGTGCTGGATAATAATATAAATTACAGTATCTATTATGAGAAATAGAAAATAGAGAGATAAAATAGGAAAGTTTAAAAGCTTCAGTCCAATTGCCCTTTGTATAGATGACCAGCCTCAGATCCAAAGAGGACAGAGGCCCTCAACACAGAGCCAGGACTAGAACCCATGGCTCCAAGTGACTCTTCCAAGTCTTTCTTCTTTAGTTTGACCCCCCTCTCCATGGTGATTCTTAGTACTATCAACCAAATAGTTCCAGCTCTCTGCTTCCCACACATGGTAGACTTGCGATTTTATGCTCCCTTGAGGTTAGGTGTACACGTGTACTTGCATTGATCAAGAAAATGTAAGGGAAGTGACGTGTGTCACCTTAAGAATAACATAGTTTTAAGATGTACTTGTCCATCACCCTGGGTCCCAGAATGAAGGTCTTACAGAACAGTACTTCCAGCTAATATTTGGGGCTTAAAGTTGCTGGGGATGTTTGTTATCAAACCATAACATCCTGACTGATATAACCTCCCTTCTTATGGCATCATTCCCACAGCTTCAGTGTAAGCACTGCCCTTGGGGTAAGAGGCCAGGCCAGGGGGTCAGGAGTCAGAACTACCCAAGAAGTCCAAGGGCAGAGGCCAAACCTGGATGCGGAGCCAGAGCTGCTTGTTGGTCATCTCCAGGCGCCGAGAGTGGTTCTCAAGCTCCCGGGACTTCTGCAGGTCCTTCTGCATTCTCCGGATGTAATCAACAGAGGCCTTGAGAATGGTGCCTTTGTTCCAGCGCACGTCCCTGCAAGCCAGCAGAATCAGAGGTGCACGTTCAGAGTGGCCAAGTATTTGCCATGTGCTTGGTGGGTAGAAGTGAAATTCTGCTTTGGTTTCAGAAGCCAATGTCTCCTGTCCCAGCCCACAAACCCCAGACCCAGCCAACCCCTATTTGTGCAGGAGGCTAATCTCCATGTGCACAGAATAGGCTCTCCCAGGTGACTTCATTGCCACCACCCACTTCATTAATCCCATGGAACCAAGCAATCCAGAACAGCCTCCTTCCCTGGGCCTTCAATTTCTGCCAACAACACCCATACTTGTCTTTGGCCCTCCCTACTCCTACCTGTGGACTAAGGACACCAGTCCAAAGTCCTCGTCACACTTTCCCAGCATGACTCCTCCTCCAGGAAGCCCCCCTCCCCAGCCTCACTTTTGGGACCTCTGTTCATCTGTCTTGAGTTTCCTGATTTGGACAAAGGAGGGACCTTCTTTTCCCAAACAGATGATAAGCTCTTAGAAGGCAGCAATTAAGGGATTCTCTTCCCTCCCTTCCCCCTGGCAACCAATACTGGGCTGGTTGCTCCTGCCCCTATGCTTCCCCCAGAAACGCTGCTCACAGGTCATTAGCCTTGGGGATCAGCATTCCCAACTCCTTGATGCGGTCGTTGATGTTGAACCTCCGTCTCCTTTCAACTAAAGGTACAAAATTCCAGAGGAAACAATTAGAGGCATGAGGACCCCAAATGGGGAGAAGGGCCCAGCTCAAGAAGGGGTGCCTTAGCCCTTCTGGGAAGTATTGAGTGACCAACGGAATGGGATTTCTATGGGGTGAGGGTGTAAGGGCTCTGCAAGGGGGGCAACGTCAGCCCTGGTCAGGCTGTTAGGCAAAGCTGCCTGGGGTGGGACACCCCGCCCCATACACACACACACACACACACACACACACACACACACACTGCCCAGAACTCCCTCCCAGAGGGTCACCTAATCTATTCTGGCATTCCCAGGTTCCGCACCCTAAAGAAAACAATCTGATAAACTCATTCACTCCGAAGTGCTGGGGATTTCATGAATACCTCCTCCCTGGAGCCCCCCTCCCACCCTTTCCAGGAGAGGGCAGTCTAAACTGGCCCTGTCACACCAAAGACTTGGGGAGAGAAGACTTCCTAGAACCTGTGCAGGTCAGGGTGGCTTTCAGCTAGTCCAGGTGAGAGGGTAGAGAAGGAAGCAGGGGGCAGGGGTGGGGTGGGGAGGACTCACTTAGGTTGTGATTGTCCTTCTTCTGCCGTTCCTTGGCCAGGGCCCGGCTCTCAGCATCTGTAGGCCAGAAGAGAAAGAGAGGAGCTGGGAGGGAGTGGAGGAGGGAAAGGAGGGGGCCAGGGCACAGGGAGGCAGGAATGTGGTACCTGTAAGCTCACGCTTCTGGGTCAAGTCGGCTGGGCAGGAGCTGCTGGTGACACCCACCAAGGAGGCTGTGACCTGGGGGTCACCACTGTACACGTTCAGGTGGCTGCTGGACAGGGGCAGCTGTGGAGTGAGGTAAGGAGAAGGACCTGGTGAGCAGCCCCATCTCCATGAGGCGCCCTCCCCAGGGCCCGTCGTCCCAGGAATAGCCATTCCCAGGGACACCTGGGGGAGGTTATACTGGTGTTTCCTGGGCCACAGATTCAGCTTTAAGGGGTCTGCAGCCAGCACCAGGGATGTGAGAATTCACCCTGGGCCTCTTCAGCCAGCAATTCCACCCGAAAGTCTGCAGAGTCCAGAGCTGAATAAGATGCAGCCCCTTAGAGTTCCAGCCTAGAGTCACTGGAACCACAGAAGAGTGATCAACCAGGTTGCTAGGGCTGGAGAGGATGTACACCCTCTGGCATTAGCAAATCCAGGGGAGGGTCACCTAATCTATTCTGGCTGTTCTGGAAGGTTTCCTGGAGGGCGTGGAACTTGAGTCCCAAGCAAGAAAACTCCGGGGGTGGGGGTGGGGGGCTGAGCAAAGAATGAAGGCTGGACAGAGTGTGGTGGTCACAGCAGCTCAAGCTGTAGAAGCAGCACAGAGTGTGATGAAGGCTGGGCAGGAGGTGAGGCTGGATTCTGGAGAGCCATGTTCAACTTGCAAAGACCTTGGGATTTTTTTTTGTGATGGGCAGCCAGTGGCGGTGTAAGCAGGGGCCTGACGGGAACGGATGTAAGCTCTGGAAAGATCTTCCCAACTCCTGCCACAGAGCAAATCACAGGCCCAGAACCCTGCATGGAACACAGGCGCCCTATGGGGTACACAGAAACTACTAAAGGGACCACACATTTGTGCCCTGCCTCCTTCCCTCTCTTCCTTCCTGGCCCTCGATGCCCCTGCTGGCAGTAGGTTCAGACCTAAATGGCCCTGGCCAGCTCCTGCTGAGCTACTGGGCAATGTCACCAGGGCCGTGGGGATTGAGGATTGACTCCTTGACTCCCCACTTTAAGAACTGAGGACTTTCCCTTGGTGGCATGGGCTGGGGCCAGGATCTTGGTTAACAGGCTCAGGCCCAAGGAGCTGAGGTTCAGGACCTCCAAAAAAGGGGTGGAAACACCTGCAATTCCACCTGCTCAATGTAAAATACCTGTTACCCTCGTGTGGAGCTAGCCCCCATCTCTTGCCTTATCTAATCTTCCCACAATCCACAGTCCTGTGGGTAGAAGTTATCATCCTTATTTTGCAGTTCAGAAAACTGGGGCTCAGAACAGTTAAGAAACTTCCCAAGGTCATAGCCAAAGCCAGAAGCCAGGCCTCTTGATTCCAATCCTGGCTCCTTCCCACCAGCCACCTCCCCTCTGCCCAGAAGGCCCAGAGAGGGGTCACACTGCCAAGAGGCTGCTGGAGGAAAAAGACAAAGCCAGCCTCATGTCACTTGCCCCACAGAGTAAGGGACACAGGCCTATGTCTGCTGGGCCCTAGGCTCAATAGAGGAAGGGAGCCCCAGATTCCAAAGGAACTCACCAGCTCTAGGCCTTCCTGTGGCCACACCGTTCCCTTCCAGAAATGGTCTTCCCACCTCCCCTCTGCTTAGGCCCAGCACCAGTGCCTCCTGCCACCACCCCACCCAGGAAGCCTTCCGTGATTGCCCAGCCACCAATCTTTGCTGAAACCCCATCATGCATGCAGGCTGAGGCACATCTCTCTGGATTCATAATTCTGCTGGGCTCTGGGCCCTCATTACATGATGTGATGGAAGCAACTCTTGCCTCTACAGCTGAGGACGTAGTCTCTACCTCTCTCCAGACTCAGAGCCAGGTAGGACCTCTGCCCTTCCCCTCTGACACACCCACCCCACCGTGGCCCGCAGTACCGTATTGGGCATCTGAGATTCAGTATTGATGAAGCCCAAGACATCGTCCAGACACATAATGTTGTCGATGACATCAAACTGAAAGAGAGAAAAGTCCATCTAGGGAGAGTCTGCCAGGGGAAGGGTGGAGAAGGGGCACTGGAACAGCCACTGACCTGAAGGCGCCTAGGAACCCACCTCACTCAATCTGCTCTTCTAGGGGAGAAGGAAACAGGCTCAAAGAGAGGATGAGCTTTCCAGGTCCCACAGGCCTCAAGCCCCAGGCCGAGCCTCTTCCCAAAGAGCCAAGTTGCCCAGGGAGATTGCTTTATATACCTTCTGTCTGGACATGGCTTTGCAGGTATGCTGGGCTTTCCTGTATGAGTCTCTGTTTGTTTCTCTCTAGCAGAGCTTTCAGAAGTAGGGATGATATCACCCCCTCAGACTGGGGCCCCCTGAGGGCAGGGCTGTGTCTCCCCGTCACACTGGGGCTCCCTGAGGGCAGCACCTTGCGTCCACCATTAGACCAGGAGTCCCAGAAGCATAACACGTGGCACCAGCTCTGCTGGTGGCAGCCACTGACCAGCTCCTCACTCACCTCCCTCTCAGGGTTGGAGCCGATGTGCAGCATGGCCATGGGGCTGTTGGGCGCACTGTTGCCGGCTGAGGAGGACACCACATGGCCAGCCCGCACCCCTGGGGAGGCTGCTGGCAGAGGCTTCGGGGAGCCCTGGGCAGGGCTGATGTGGGCAGCAAACTTGTTCCCATAGGTCTCGGACAGGTACTCCCGCACCTTCTGGTCCCGGGACTGCTGCAGGTGGTAGGAAGTAGGGTTCTCCAGGTAGGACTGCACCTGGGAGGGGGAGAAAGCAAGGGCTCTAGGACTTCTGAGGCCTCTGGTGGGAGGGAACAGGCCTGAGCAGGCCTTACCTTCAGCACCTCCCCGGGCACAGGTGGCGGAGACTGGAAGTGGATGGGGGTGTTGATGGCCGGGGTGGGCGGCCCCCCCAGCTGTTGCTGCTGCTGCTGCTGTTGCTGCTGCATATAATGCATGACGGCCTGCTGCTGCATGCGCTCCCGCTGCTCCTCCTGCTGCGCCTGCTCCCGCATGAGCTGCATGCGCAGCCCGATGCGCGATGCCATGGCGGCTGCTGGTGTGGCGCCCTGTGGACAGGGGCAGGTCTGTGAGGCACGTGTCCTCTTCAGAGCACTGGGGCTTGGGGAGGGGGCGAGGACAAGCGGGATTGTACCCATGGTATAGGAGAAGACACTGAGGCCGAGAGAAGGGAAGGGACCTGCCCAAGGTCACCGAACAAGTGGGTGACGGAGCTGAGACTTGAATCCAAGTTCCCTGGTTCCTAGAGCAGAAGCAGAGACTCCCTCTTCTTCACTCACTGCAGCTTGGTGTCAACCTCACTCCTCTCTCTGTCACACCACATGGTGATCTTGCCAGATCTGACCTCAGATACATCCTTGTCTGCTACCACCTTGCTGCCACCAGAGTGGATTCGGCCTCCACCAGACCCTTTCTGGCTTCCTGAATGAGTCTCCTAATGTTAAGACCCGCCCCCCTTTTCTTGCCCTACAACATTCTACTCACAATTCAGTAATTAGAGGGATCTTGTCCCTCCCTCTGCTCAGAACTCTCCATGGCTCCCACTTCACTCATAGTAAAAGCCGAAGTACTTACCAGAAGAGGGCCTCTAGGATCTGTACCCACCCTGTGGACCCCTCTGACTCCACCCCCTGCGTACTCTCCCCCAGTCCACCCTCTCTGGCTACCACCAATCCCTCATACCCTCCAGGCACGCTCTCACCTCAGGGCCTTTGCACTTGCCCTTTTCCCTCTGCCTGGGATGCCCTTTATCTCCTCCAAAACTCAAACGTCACTTTACAGAAACCTTCCATGACCACGCTATTTAAAACTGCAAAATCCCTACCTGGTCCCCAACATTCCCAATACCCCTTCCCTCTTTTATGTTTTTCCATATCACCGATCGACATCTTAAATATTATGCATTTTTGCTTAGCTCTTTCATTATCTATCCCCTCCTCCCCGGGAATGCAAATTCCCCTGAGGGCAGGCATTTTGTCTGTCTTGTTCCTGCCATCCCTTTGGCCTCTAGCTCGGGGCCTGAGACGGGTAGATGTTCTGTGAACATATGCAAGGAACGTTTACCGCTTATGAACCAGGCGCTAGCCATACAACATTAAGCTTACTGTGTCCCTGAGCTTGTGGGGTCTACAGTCCAGGAAGACAGAGACAAGTCCTCAGGCTACTACAAGTCTGTGCGGGGAGGCCCGCTTCAGGGCACCTGATGCTGCCAGGGCCCAGGGCGGGCTTCCTACCACCCCGTACATCAGCCCTGATCTTCGATGGGTCTCAGTGGGACAGGGGGACTAAAGCCCCCAGATCTAGTCTGGAAGAGGACAGGGCAGACTATGTCCTGCAGCTGGGCCCACACTGTCCCTCGCTTACTAAGTGACCCTGGGTACATCCCTTCCCCTCTCTGAGCCTCCATCTTCCCATATACAAAATGATAAGGCTGGACCAGGTGATTGCTAAAGTCTCTCCTAGCTGGATTGGGCTGAGACTTTCTAAAAAATGTAAGGTCCCTAGGGGTGCTCAGACTCCATACAGGTCCTGGCAGGGGCTGGAGGGTCCCATCTCAAGGATATTCCAAGAGGCAGCATGACTCTGTGGTTGAGCAAATGCTATCAACAGGGCAGGCCTGGACTTGAATCCCAGCTCTGCCACTTCTTTGCTGTGTGCCCTTGGGCGAATCACTTAACTTCTGTGAGGACTAGTTTTCTCATCTGTAAACAGTTTCTACTTCAGAAGATTCTGAGAGCATTAAATAGAAATAATGTGTCTTGTGCAGCACATGACATTTGGTAGGCTGAGTGGGTGAGTAATGGATAAGCACGGACTGACAGAGTCAGCTTCAGTGTAGACCAGAGGCCAGAGCTGCACCCAAGGGTCCTGAGAATTAGACTCAGACCTGTGCAAGTAGCCAAGGAAAGCAGCACAAGCTGACATGTTCTGCCGAATGCCAATCATTAGTGGAAGGTACTGACAAAGATTCAATGAAAATCACCAGATCATGGAAGTAATCATAATCTGCATCTATTTAAGCATTTACTGTGTGCTGGGCACTGTTCCGAGCACTTTAACCTGAAACATGAGGTAGTTTTGGTCATTCTCCTTTTACAGATAAGAAGAAACAGAGGCACAGGGAGGTTAAGTATCTTGCAGCGATGGGGACAGAAGCTGGGACAAAATCCCGGGGCATCTGGCTCACCAGGCCATGCTGGGGCGAGGTAGGGAGAGGGTCCAGAGACCACCACGTCTCCATGCAGAGCTGAGAAGGAGCTTGTCCCAGGTTGCATGTCTGATTGATCCAGGGCCAGGAACGGAGGCCAAGCCAGCTGACCCCCGACCCAGGGCTCCATCTACCACCGCAGTGGGACAGCAACGTCTGCCTTGAGGTCTGAGCACTCTGTGGCTCTCCCTCACCTCCTTCCTCCCTTTGCTGCCCTGCTAGACCAAGGATGAGTAACGGGGCTGCCTCAGCCCCAGGGGTCTCTGCCCAGCTCCCTATAGCACAGACTTCAAGGAAAGAAGGACAGACACCTCCCTTCTGCCCCCTTCTCTGTCCTGTAGCAGGGACACAGCTGCAGCCTCCACCCCTTTCCTGTTCCCCTACAGAGGGGCAGCCTGTCTTTGACCCCCACTGCCCACCTTCCACACCGGACCCCATATGCTCTGACCCCAGCCCAGCCATCTCTCCTCACAGACGCATCCACACACTCACACAGCGGCGCTGGGGACCCCTTCACCTCAGGAACAATCTCACTTCAGTTGGCCCCTGGCGGGGGGAGAGGGGACCGGGCCTGGCAGTGCCAGCCGGTACAGGGAGAACTAGGGGAGAACGAGCCCCTTGTTTCTCTGACAAAGGGCTGGGCTAGAGCTGATTCTGCCACAAGAACCTGGGCTGGGCCCTGCTCAGCCCTGCACTGGCTGCGACAACCTCGATTTGCTTATTTGTAAGACGGACTCAGGACTTCCTGCCCCACCACCCGCGGGGTCTGTGCGAGCCTCCTGGGAGAGGATACCAGAGATTGCGAACGGCAAGGGGTTTGTGACCGAAGACTGTGGGTAGCCTTAGCCTGTCCGCCGTCGTCTGACAGAGGGTGGCTCGAGTGGTGGCAGAGCGAGGCTTTCCCAGCCCCCACCCCCACTATCAAAGCTGTCACAGAGCTGCTTTTCCCACTAAGTCCCACCCTCCTCCCCTGGAGCCCCCGGCCTACATGGGATGGATGTGGGATTGAGGGAAGGACCTGAGGGGATCCGAGGGCAGACAAGGTGGTCCAGGAGAGACCCTGGGCACCCATACCCCACCCCCCGAACCCCCAAGCACATCTGCTCACTCTCAAAGCCTGAGAGGCCACTCAAAGCCTTCCCCCAATGCCTGGTCTGGGCAAAAAGAACTGAGAGGAGGGACACAGGAGAACCAGAATGCCCCTGGACCCCTGCCTACCATCTGACCTCCAGACCCACCAGGCCTGGAGGGGACCCGACATGCTTGTCCTCAGGAACACCAGGAGCCTGGGTGTCCACTACGTGCAGATCCTGGGTCTGGGGTGTTTCCTTGAAGAGACTCCTCCCATGCCCCCACCCCCAGGGAATGCCCTTCTCCTGAGGGGAGCAGGGGGTCTGATGCCCCAGAGAATTCCTGCCTCTGCCCAGTCCCATGGAAAATGTAGCAGGGGCTGAAGTTTCAGCCAGTGACAACCAACCCACATCTGCTCTCTCAGAACCTACAGGCTGTTTCCTACTGCTGTTTACCCAGAACCTCCCACCAGACTCTAGCTCTGCTCTGAGTCTGGGTTCTAGCTTAGTTGTGACCAAAATAAGTTTCACAGTCTATCAATGAGGCCGAAGTCCCCGCTCTGCCCACACTGGTTGGGTGACTTTAGGAAAGCCACTTAACCTTTCTGTGCCTTGGTTTTCTCCTTGGTAAAATGGATCCAGTAGCATCACCTCCTCTCGGAGTTGTTGTGAGGATTCAAGGAGACACAGTAAGTGTGCAGAATTCTCAGCTGAAATGTCAGCCCCTCCTATGTTTTCCATGGGACTGGAGAGGGGCAAGAATTCTCCAGACCAGGCCCTTAGGCCCTCAATAATAGGTGGATACTAGGCTCCCTTCCAAAACTATGTGCTCCTCTGGTCAGGGCCAGAGCTGGTTTCATACCAGCTTGTGTGCGGGCCTCCTTCATCAGTCATTTACACTTCAGTATGAACAGGCTGGTCAGAAGCTTTCCCGAGGGAAGACGTGGACAGAGGGAGAGGGAAAATAAGGAGAAATCACTGGATTCCCTAAGAGACGGACAAAGAAAAAGAAAGCTCCAGAACAGGAAAGTCTCTTATATAGCAAAAAAAGACCTCAAAGATATAGCATTGAGTGGAAAAAGCAAACTGCAGAATAAAATGTACAGCCTTAGGCCATTTAGGCAGGAAATGGGTAAATGTGTAGAAAAGATTAGAAGGATCAGAATACTTCTTGAATGCTTGCCATGGATCAGGGCTGGTCTATGTGCTTTTCAAAAATTAACTCATCTATTCTTCACAACAGCTGTACGAGGTGACTATTATTATTGCCCCCAATTTTCAGAAAGAAACAGAGACACACAGAGAGGTGAAGTAATTTGCCCAAGGTTTCACAGCTGATAAGCAAAAGAATGAAGATTTGAATCGGGCAACCTGCTTCACAGCCCCCACTCTTTATCCACTATTCTGGGCTCCCCCAACAGCCCAAACTGTTCAGAGTGGTTACTTCTGGGGAGGGGAGGGCAAGGGGAGCGGGAGGGGATGGTGGAGTTGGGAGTGGTAAAGAGGGCTTTTTATAGTTTCTCTATTTTTGAATCACTTAACTCTTAGGATATGATTATGCGCTATTTGTGTGATTCTTTTAAAACAAGGAAAAAGGAATCAGGGCAGGTTTTAGGGGTTTGTGAGGGGCCCAACCTGCTTCTAATCATGTCCAAAGTTAAGGTACCCCCATGTCTACCTGGAGTCTGGCCCAAGCCTTGTCCTGCTCAGCACAATGGTAGTTAGGCCAGCTGAGGACCCTGGGTGAGGACGATGACTGGCCACCAGAGCCATGGGGCCAGGGTTGGAAGCCACATGCCAGCTGGAGCTCTAGGGTATGGACGCAGGGTCCAACTCAGTTTCTACTATAGCCTCTGGCAGGGACGGGGCGCAATCTTCATGCAGTGCCCCTCAAATTGCCCTTACCTGAGACAGATCCCTTCAATTGCTTGAGGGGCCTGAACTGCCATGGGAATTTTTCTGCCTTCCAGGTGATCCTTTAAAAATTGGAGCTGGGAGCAGAAAATACACATACACCACGGGCCTGCAATTCCATTCCGAAGTGTATGCCCAACAGAAAAGCATCCATGTGCCCCGGAGAGCACATGCACTAGAATGGTCACAGCAGCACTACGGATAGTAGCCCGAACTGCAAAGCACCCAAGAGTCCATCAGCAGGTCGAATAGGGAAGGGCATTTCATTATCTAGGGGTAATGTCAACTGTGCCATTCCAGCAAGTTCATTTTGATGCCACCCAACTCAAAATTAAACTTTCTCCAAAGCTCACATGAAGATTCCCTGTGGCAGAGGTAGGGAATGTGTACATCAGGTCCATTCACTCCTCCGCG
>NW_006494614.1:42131354-42137959 GCF_000325575.1 Pteropus alecto | reverse complement strand
ACAGATCAGGAAGCGTAGTACGTCTAACACTGGAATGCCCTTCACAAGGAGAGTAAACCAGCTACTGCCACTCACAGCTCGGATGGTTCTTACAGACGTGATGTTGATCAAAAGAAGCCAGACACAAAAATGCATACAGTGTGATCAATGTACATAGAGTTCAAAAACAGGCTAAAGGCACCTTCTGTGTTAGAAGTCAGGATCCTGGTTATCCTTGAGGGGAGTGACTGGGAGATGGCACGGGACGGGTTTGGGGGCAGCTAGGAATGTTCTCTAATTCGATGTGGGTTTGGGGGACCTGGGAGTGTCAAAAATGCATCCAGTTGCTTACCCGCAGTTAGTACATTTTCTCTGTGTTATACTTTCATTACAAAATTTACATAAGAATGAGGGCAAATAATTTAAAAGAAGAGTTGAACAAATTACCCTCCCATCCAAGTGTGACTAAGACTTTAAAGCGCCTTTAGTACCAGGCAGCTTCAACGCAACTGCCCTAGTGAAGCTGGGTACATCCTCTTTGGAAAAGCAATTTGGCAATATGTAGCAAAGCCTTAAAAAATATCCAGTAGCCCGAGAAAGTGATCCTAATGCAGAAAATGCTTTTCTGCATAAAAATGCCCATCACGTTATATAGAGAAAAATAAAAAATAATCTCAATGTCCAGCAATAGGGTGGTTAGATAAATTATGGTGTGCCTCTTTCGATAGAATGTTACATTTACAATAAGTAACATGGGGATACCGTCAAATGACAAAATGTACGAAGCAAGATTGTATACAAAATCTGATCATCACCATGTACAAACATATGTAGTAAAACCTCTCTGAAGGAAATATACAAAAATCTTACTGACATCTTTGGATGATGCATGAATGTCTTGTTTTGTTTTTTACCTTTTGGAATGTTGTTCTTTTTCTATAATGAACATGTATATCTAATTGAGGAAAAATATTTTATATGAATAGCTAATGTTTATGGAGTACTTACTATGCTCCAGGTATTATTCAAAGCACCTTATTTAATTATCACGATTACTTCATGTGTGATTGCCAGCACCGCCTGCACTTTACAGATGAGGAAATAGGCACAGAGAGGGTGTCAGTTACCAAAGGTCACAGAGCTAATGAGTGGTGAGGCTGGATGGACCCTGGCAGTATGGCTCCACCACCCTAACCCTCAGACTGACTCTGGCCTTGGTCCTGCACTTTTTATTTTAGGGATTTCCACTGAAGAAACCCCCCTACGATCGAAGGGTTGCAGCTGATCTCTGATCTCTTTCGTCCAGCCCAGGGTGCCTATGATGATAGAATGGTCTGGAAACCCCAAACACAAGCAGAAAAAACTCTGCCCTTCCTCAAAGGGCAGAGATAATTTCCTGTATTCCCAGAAAAACATATGTCTGGCGGCTGAAACAACAAAGTGTGCAAGCCCAGAGGCCAGGACGCCTGTTTAAGCCATTTATTACGTTCTGTGCCTCTGTGGTCGGAAGAAGCTGTCTTCTGATCCAGTCTGTTACAAAGTACCAGTTGTGCGGGAGCCGTGCAGTGTAGTTTGCAGTGTAGCGGAGGGGAAATCAAACTGACCACTGAAAGAAGGCCTTCTAAGCAGGTGCGGAGGCTCCCGGAGGCAGGGGAGGGACTCTGTGACCAACTGGGCAAGCTTTCAGCCTTGGGAAGAGAAGAGAGGGGAAGATTCCAGGACTGGGATTTGTTTTGTCTTCTCTGATCCCCCTCTGGCCGAGGAGGCAGCAAAGGAAGGCCTGATGAACCAGGAAAAGGAACAAAACTATCCACACAAACCCATGCCTTAGGACAAAGCCATTCCAAATTACCATGGCAGTCACAGGTCTCTGCAGGGCCTTAGGGCATCAGTTGGGCAGAAGTCAAAGAGTACTAGCAGTGGGAAGATGTCATAAGATTCCCAGGAGCCAGCAGTCCTGCCCATGAGATGCTGTGGGAACTTGCCATCAGAAGTCTTAGGCGTGACTCAATGTCTGAGCCTAGCCTCGGTCTTTCCATCAGTCAAGTGGAGCTTACCAGCTGCGGTCCCCTCTCCCACAGAGCTGTTGTAACCTAAGTTGGGATGCCCCTGCAAGGGTGAAAGCATGGGCACATATCCCCATACAGTTGCTATTTACCGTCACTTTGTCCATGCCCACTGGGGGGCATCCCTGGACGGGTCGCCTCTTCCTGTTCCTCTTGAGTTTCTTTTGAGACAAGGGTCCCATCCATTCTCTCTCCCTCTCTCTCCCTCTCCCTCTCCCCCACCCCTACACACACATACACACACATACACATGCACACATACCCCATATCAAGGCCTCAGGATGGGGCAGGGCATCCTAGTGTTGACCCCAGCTCTGTCGCTCCTTATAAAATAGGACAGGACAGCCGCGGCCAGCACCTTCTTTATTTCCTCTCCAAAAGCCTTGGGTTTTAAATTTTTCTTTTCCAAAACTTATAGATAACATAATTCACTGCACTGCTATGAGAGGTGGATAATGATGCCCACCTTTGGGTTCTAAAGAGATCATGAGCACGAAGTGCAGTGCCCACACACTGGAGATACTTACTAACACAGGTTATTATGTTATCTGGCCCAGTGGTTCCCCAGGGGTCATGAAAATCAACAGTGGGGCCTTCTGGCTCCTTCCAATATTGAAAAAGAGCAAGTGGAAGTCACACTCGCCCCCTGGTAAGTTTGATTAGAAGGCATTTGGTACCAGAAACAGGAATGAGGTCAGTGGTATGTACTTTTAACATTTTTATTTCAATATTTTGGCCTTTTTCTTTTTTATTGACGTATAATTTATCCCGGAAAAATGCACAGATTTAAAATGTACAGCTTGATGAATTTTTACAGGTGCATACCCACATGCAGTCACCACCTAGATCAAGATGGAGAAAGTTTCCATTACCCTGGAAAGTTCCCTCCAGGACCTCCCTGCAAAAGGGTCCACCCTGAAGGGACCCTCCAGTCTGACCTCCATCCCCATGGCTGAGTATCACCTGACCTTGGACAGACATAAAGGCTATCATGTAAGACGTGGTCCTCTGTATCTTTTATGCAACATAATCATTCTGTCAAGTGGGAACACTCCTGGCACAGGCTTATTGACCTCTGTTTGTGATGAATAAAGGTTGGGGAACGAACAGTGAATTACAGGAGGAAGCTAAGGCTCCAAAGGGTGGTTTGTGTAATGTGGCAGCAGAGCAACACTTGAACCCAGGACGCATTCCATTCCACCATGCGGAGCACCCGCCTTTCCAGGACCCAGTTGTAGGACCTCGCAGGAGGCTGCAGGGCTGGGGAAGGGGGAGAGCAGTCAGGGGCTAGTTTCTGAATCTCAGGTGAACACAGGCAGGAGGTGAGAAAGAGGGAAAGGAAGGAGAGGGGAGCTGGGATCTCCCGCTTAGTGGCCTCCAGTGCCCACAGCTCAGGCCCAGCAACCACACATCCCAGCTCAATCCCACAGGAAACGGGGTAGGAGCTGGCATCTCCTGGCTGGCTGGCCTGTTGGTCCCAGGGCAAGGCAAGACAATTGTGCAGCCAAGGGGGCAGCTTTGAAGTCAATCCCAGACCAGAGAGACATCTGTCCTGTCCCATTGGGACTAGCTGGAGTCTGGCCTGAGGCCTGCCCCAGGAGAACTGCCACTGCGCTTTGAAGGACAGGGTGATGGGAGGATATGCAGCTGATGGAAGCATGAAAAGGAAAACCCAGAAAACCAGAAAGGTCCTGGGGGGTGTCCATCCTTGTGATATGCACGGATACTGCTCAGCCACACATGTAATCTCAATCTTAATCTCAATCTCTCTCTTTCACATAAACACACACACGCGCGTGCGCCAGATCCCTCTCACCCTGCCCCTCAGTGGGCAGCTGCCTTTCTCCTGGGTTGAACGGAGCAAGGGGACTAAAATTGCTCGTTCTCTTGCTCCCCTGCACCCCACTCCTGGATGCTTGGTCCACTTGAGTGTCCTGCCTGTGTCCACACTGCTTTGTTCGCTGATTGTTTCCTGGCCACCTACCAGTCTCCCCAGGTCCAAGAAAACTTCCAGAGAAGTCAGCTTTCTTCTTTGGAACCTCTACCCCATCCCACCCCTTAGACTTCCCAGAACGAGACTCAGGGCTGCTTATCCAATGACCCAACCGCTCAACCATCACCCATTCTCTCATGCAGCAAACACTCCCTGTGTCCCTCCTATGGACCAGGCATTGCGCTCAGCGCGTAACTTAAATCAGACCTCATTCGTCCTCCACGAACACTTCACAGGACAAATAGCATCTCTGGCAGATGAAAAAACAAGGGCTCAGAAAGGGTAGGTGACCTGTCCAAGGTCACATGGCAAGAACACGGTTAAATGGGGATGCAAGCCCAGGCTTCTCTCAGGTGCGTGACCACCACCAGGTTCAGCACAGAGGAGGAAACCAGGACCCACAGGGGAGACCCATGGACATGGATTATCGTGGCAACCTTGGGGACCCAGCCTTTGTTTTTCCGTCTGTGGGCTTCTTGGCCAGGGAAGGGTCACTGATTCCAGGTGTGAAAGGATGCAGGCACGAGGGACACAGAGGAGCACGCCCCCACCACAGAATGGCCTCTGGCTTCTCTCCTGGCTCTCAGGCTGAGGCTCACTCCAAACCCCGCCCCAGTGCCTAAGCTACACCACTCCATCCCTCTCTGCCCCAGGCTCCATGGAGCTCTGGACCCACAGTGCCTGCTCCTACCCCTGCTCTTGGCGACCTCCTCTCCTTCAGCGCCTGCTGCCCCATCCACACCAGCCTCTCCAGTCTCCCTGTGGCTTGTACACTGCAAATGCACTCCTACTATTTGGCTCCCTTTATAAAAGTTTAATCTGCCTCTGAGTACTATGAAAACAACTTCTTTATAACTGAAATATCCAGGTTTTGCTAAATAAAAGAAGACATTGGAAGAGGAGAGGGGAACACGAAAGAGGGAAAATACCTACGACCAGGGACAACTGTGTTAAGTTCACAGAAGGTGGCCTATTATCTCCCAGGTACAAACCAACAGGCATTCTTTATTTCTCATACCGACTGCTTACTATGCCACAGGTACTGTCCTGAGTTGATATATATTACTGATTTAATCCTCAAAGCAACACCACTCACCCATGAGGAAAGTAGTAATTTATGCCCCATTTCACAGAGGGAGCAACTGAGCAACACAGAGGCAGACAACTTGCCCAAGGTCATCTAGCTTGTAGGCAGTGGAACTGGGGTGCCTGGCCAGGGACTCTGCACACCCAATCTCTGCCTGAACAGGCTCATGAGTGCACAGAGCACAGCAGTGTGCTGAGCATTGTGTGTGGGGTCCATCTGGGGAGGCCTTGAGGAGGCAAGTAGGGAGTCTTAAGCCCATTAGGGAAGGGGCTCTGGGCTAGGCAGGTAGGGCACAATGTCAGCCCCACTCAGCTCTGGCCTCCTCCAGCATTATTCCCCAATCCAGCCCTCCTTCCCCTCAAGGCACTGCTCTCCTGGCCCCAACTCTCCATACCCCGCAGGACTGCCCCCTGCAGTTCCCTGCCAGCTGCGTCCATCCCCTCACCCATCCCCCTCAGCTGCATCTGGTCTTTCTGAGTCTGGTCTGAGGCAGACAGTTGGGTTTAGTGAAATGTTCATGTGCTCTGGAGACGGACCAGAGTTCAAGTCTGACTTTGCCCCCTACCAGCTGTGTGACTCAGGACAGGTACCTAACCTCTCAGAGCCTCAGTTTCTCCATGTGTAAAACAGGATGACACCTCCCTCAGAGTAGGTGAGGGGATCAAAGGAGCCAAAGTGGGTGACGTGCCTGGCACCTAGGAGATGGTCCATGAGTGTTAGTTCCCTGGCTCGATGAGCAGCATAGATCTGGATGGAGTTTAGATGGGAGAGGACCTTTTAAGTCTTTGCCACTCAAAGCATGATCCCCTGTCATCGCATCCCCTGGAAGCTAGTTGGAAATGCAGACTTTCAGGCTCCAACTGAGACCTACTGAGTCAGAATCTGCACTTTACCATGGCATCCTAGGAGATCTGTGGGCTGCTAAAAGTCACTTTACTTGCAGCCTTCTGGGGCTTTGGTCATCTGGTTCAAAACATGAAAACTGGTGACATGTGGAGGAGACAGTGGGAAGGTATAGACTCCTGGTAGGGAGAGATACTTTAAGGGACAGGCAGGGCCCTTCTGAGCCTCACACTGAACCTGAGCAAACAGTCCTAACTCTCAGACCTAGAAGCCAAGGTGGAGGTGGGAACGTAGGGCTCCAGGCTGGTTCTGCCCTGGGCACTCACTGGGTGCAGAAGGAAGAACAGTCTAGGTCTGTGGGGAAACAGTCTAGAAGCTGATATGGTTACCAGGGGAAAAGCAGCCCAGACAGGCCATGTAAGACCCACACATGCGCGCGCGCGCGCGCACACACACACACACACACACACACACACACTATTGCACACATGCATACTTGCCATCCCATACACACTGTCCCAGGATCTACCTGCCCAAAGAATAGCTCCAGCAGAGAGCGGATGACCTGGAGGGACATTGTGTGCCTATGTACGTGTACCACATGTTCCCCAGGAGGCAGGGAGGTTGGAAGCCCACT
>NW_006494614.1:42117736-42131334 GCF_000325575.1 Pteropus alecto | reverse complement strand
CTCTTTCCTTCACATTGCTTCGCCCGTCCCTCTCACCTGCCTAAGCCCCAAATCCATATGAGCAATCAGAATCCCAAGTCCTGCTCACCTGAAGTTGATAAGGACTCACATTTTAATTGGTCGCCTGCAACATGCCTGCTGTCCGCCCCCCATGCATGAAACCCACCACCCCAAAAAGCAAGGTGGAACCTCAGGGTCCCCCTGGGAGGCAGCAACACACAGTGGAGGCTGTGCCCGTCTCCCACACACACTCACACACAACAAGAGCAAAGCCCTCCCTCTCCCCAACCACATAGCTGCAGGAGGGGCAAGGACCCCTATACCCCTACTCACAGATGGGTGACAGCTCCTAACTTTACACCCTCATTTTCAGTTCAGAAACACACCCTACTGACTTCTTTCATCACTACAGGCTGGACCGATAGGGGTCCCCAGACTCGTGAGGGTTCCAAAAAAACCCTAAAGTGTGGATTGGAACTTCAGGCAGGCCTAGGATGCCCAAGAAAGAACCATGGACTGGGGGAGTCAGTTGAGGCTGCTACATAGTATGTGATGTCCTGGGCTTTGGAAAGGTCTTTGACCCCAAAATATCTCTCCTCTGAGTTCAGAAATCCCTCCCAACCCTTTGAGAGTCACTGTGGGGAGAGGCTCCTCAACCTGAAGCTCTTGTCAGTTCACACTCCTAGGAGAGGCGGCTGACAGCTGGCCTGAAAATGATGCCCAGGGGGAGGGTGAGCGCCAGAGGGGCAGTGCTCAAGCTGGTGATCATCATCTCCTCAAGGCTGCCCTGCCTGTGAGCTCCCACCGGAAGGGGGCACTAGACTCTCAACACCCCAGAAGGTTGGTTCCCCAGAAGCCAGTTCTCTTGGCCATGAAGGGAAGGTCCAAGGGGAGGGGCCTTGAGCACCCCCGTCCACATTTGTTCCAGGGGAAATCAAGTCCTGTCTTAACTATGACCCCATGAGGAAGGCAAAGTGCTGGCAACCAGGAGTGGGTGGGAGCCCTGAGAGAAGGGAGATGAGTAGGTGGATGGAGTGGGGGTGGGAAGGGGAGAAGAATTAACCAGGTTCCAAAATAGCACAGTTGGTTCTGCCTCGCTTCACCCTGCGCAATGTCTGGCAGCTTCTGCTTTCGGTCTGACTCACGCCTGGTGGGGGCAGGACAGGGCAGCCGGCACAGACAGAGGCCTCTGGATAACCACAGACAGTTCTCCCCTCACTACAGGCACCTATGGCGGGACCTCCTCTCGCCCATGAGCTTAGGCTTCTGGGAATAGTCACTAGGGGTGCATCACCCAGGGGCTCCCTCTCCTGAGTCCTATCCCAGTCCTCACCCACACCAGGGCTTCTCCGGCCACGGCAGCTGCCCCAGCCCCAGAACTAGGGTTTGCTCCTGCCCTACCCAGGTACACTCCACTGGCACCCATCTCCGATCTCCATCAGGGAAGCCAGAGGAGACTTGCTCTGAAGACTAACTTCTCCCCGCACAAGAGAAACGACCTTTGACAGCCATGGTCCCACCAGCTAAAGGAGCGAATGAGCTGCTCCACCTGGCCCTATCGCCCCGCCCCCGAGGTATGAGAGAAACAGCACAGTATTCCTTTCAAAATGCACACAGCAGCTCATACACCCCTTTTTTTCCCCTGTCCTTAGAGTCCACAAGCAGCACTGTGCCCTTGGCTGAGCAGAGAGAAGAACCAAGCGCTCTGGGTTCCGTTCGTGTTGGGTGGGGGAGGAGCACCAGTAACTCCGCTCTCTCCTTTTCATGATCTTCCACCATATGACTCTCCGAGTCCTACTCTTCCCCAGCTTCCCCCATAGGAGGCAATTGCCTTATGCTCTTCCCTGGATCAAAGACGCTGAAGCCCCAACCTGAGACACCAACAGAAAGCCTCATCATCATCGACTTCACCTTTCCGTCCTTACGCAAATCGTCTCCATCCTTCTCCCAGCCCTCACAGCAACACGCCTGCCCGGAACAAGCAGAGCCACCTTTCCATCCAAGTGAGGCAGGTACAGGATGGCTGTTGGCTCTGCCAGCACCAGCCCTGCCCATGGGCTGGGGAAGAGATGGCATTAGTAACTAGGGGAATGATGTCAAAGGTAATGAGATTGGCCAGCACAGGCAGACACACTCCTGCCCCCACCACCCTGGCATGAACACCCTGACCAAACCTGGTTTGAAAGTGAAAACATCAGGGGGGAAGGCTGTGGGTGGTAGCTAGAGAGATGAGTCAAAGGGACCAGGATTTGGCATGCCTGCTTGCGCAGCCCAATAAGGAGTTTTCAGTGTGAATGTACTGGCCAGGCTCAGCACCTGTCTGTCCCAACCCTGTCACCTGCCCTTCGCCATCTCCCACGCCAGAAGGCCTTACCTACACTCCACTTTCCGCTCTTAACTCTTCCCATTCCCTAGGCCACAGAAGGAATGAGACTGTAGCAGTGTGAGTCTGTGGCTGACAGCAGCAGTCAAGAGGGAGGAGGCCTCTCTCCAAGAAGCAGGTACCAGGCAGAGCCTTCATCACGGACAAAGAAGGGTGCCCCTGAATAAAATGACCCCCCCGCCCCGCCCTGTGAATTGTATCTGGTTCCCTACAGAGACACGGGGGCTGGGGAGCGGGGCATTAGAAGGCTCAGTTCCCAACTAACTAAAAGGCAGCCGTGAGGCAGCCATGGGGCTGGCTTGTGGTCCCAGGAGGGGAAGAGGCAGAGGCAGTGAGAGAAAGGAAAAGGAAGTCAGAAGAACCGCTACAATCACAGTCTCAGGATACCAGAGCTGGGAGGGAACTTGAGGGTGGCTCCAGGCTATGTTCTACCCAGCACATCTGTCCCACTTCTAGGAGAGGATGCAGCACAGAGAAGTCCACTTGCCTCAGCTGGGGCCTGAAAAGGGCTGCTAGAGTCTGGCCCATAGGAAGGACCTCATTTGCGCTACCGTGAATGCCTGGAGGGATCCTGACAGCTTCCTCTTTTTCTCCATGGCACCTGACACGTAGTAGGTTCTCCTTAAGGATCTGCCGAACATAGTGAATGTGGTACTGGTGAATGGCCCCAGTGGGAAGGGTCTGCCAAGGCAGCTGGGGATAAGGGGGCGGCAACTTCATGGGCATGGAGAGAAGGGTGCTATAGGAAGAGGGCTGCCAAGAGCCACACTCCAAGGAACTGGCCAGACCACCAGACCTGGGTTTACTGAGTGCAGCAGAGGCTGTGAGGACCCCAGCCACATGCCCAGGCTACTCATAGTCAGCTGGCCCACCTGAGCACTTCCAGCTGCCAGCACCCGCATCTGTGCCAGAGCCAATGGAAGTAACGCTCTGCCCTCCCCTAGCATCTCTCAGCCAAATAGTGAGGGGAGAGAGTGAATAAACACTCAGTTCCCTCGCCCTGCCCAGCCATGGGGTAACTATAAAGCTCAGTCTACAGAGGTCCCCAAGGAGACTGAGCCTCAGGTGCCTGCGGCAATCACTGATCTCTAACACACATTTTATTGGTTTCTGTCCCCCCCGCCCCATCTCCTTAGTCTACCCCACTACTGGTGCTTCCTGGGGTCACTCTCCAGGTAAACTACTGGTACTCACATCCTTGTCTTAGCCAATGAGGCCTGAGGAGACAGTTTTAACCTGAAACTGAGCGGCTAACTCTAACACTCAGAAAGAAAGGCCAGTAAAGGAGTCAAGAGTAAAATGGGGGCTGGCCATCCTGTGGTGAAGCTGAGAAGCAAGTGTGTAAGAGCCCAATCAACTGGCGGAGACTGGTCAACTGGCGGTGAATGCAATGGCCCAGTGTGTACCTAGAACTTTCTCTCCTATGGGAGATAAGACTGCACTCTGAAGCAGAGTTGGTAAGATGGAGAGAAGACACAAAGATGTACCAAGGTTGCAAGCTATATGATGAAGAAGCCTCCATTCCAGGGTGGTAATGACAACATAGGTTATTGGTGGCAAATGCCACTAGGACTAGAAACTTGGCGCTACCTCCCACCCCCAGGCTGCAACTAGAATAGAACTATAGAACTCCACCATTCCAGAACTTCAGCAGGCCCGTTCACTCGGTAGCAGAGCTGTTATGTTCTATGCTCAGAACTAGGCACTGGGGACACCAAGGGAGGCCATTTGATTCCACACTAAGAGCATGTGTTTTGAAGCAGGTAGATCTGAATCCCAGATCTGTTGCCTACTGTCTGCAGGACCTTCAGAAACCTTCTTAACTTCATGGGGTCCCAGTGTCCTCATGTATAAAATGAGAATAATATCCATCTCAGAGAGTTTCTGTCAAGATTAAATGTAAAACATCAAATATAGGTGCTCAACAAATATTTGATGGATGCGTAGATATAATGGATGGATATAATGGACGTGTGGGTGAATATAATGCACAGATAGATGAATGCATGGTCGGATGGATGGATGGATAGATGCATAGATAGATGCATACATACATGGATAGGTGGATGGATGCTTGAAAAGAAAAGAGAACAGTAGTTGTCTGTAGTCTGATTCCCATCGGGGTCAATATCCCTTTCTAAATTGAATAACAAGAAAACAAAGGCCTATCACTCTAATTTTTCTGTTAGAGAAATCTGAATCTCCATTTATCATGTTGAGAAATGCAAAGTAAGATCTTCCTGATGAGCTTTAGCCACATTATTGGGGGAGGGTATTCCCTGAAGGGTACAGGGATATGTCAGAATAGAGGGTGTCCTCCTGGCTCAGTCACCATCACACCAGTTCCCACCATGTATCTCTTTCCCCTCAAGTCCAATTCCACCCAACCTCTACCCCAGGGAAGGTGGGTCAGGGGCCAGGGAGAGGAAGAGGAAGCCAAACAAAAGCAGGGCAGAGAGAATAGGCCAGATCAGTTGAGCAGGAGAAGCCAAGACCAGAGTGTGGATATGTGGGATGGGGATGAGCAGGGATTGGAGAGAAGAGATTAAAGAGCAGAGAGAAGGGCTTCTGTCTTTGGAGAAATAAAGAAAGAAAATAGGCCCGAGAGAACAATGGAGCAGAAACAAAATGGACTGAGCAAAAAGAAAGAGCATTCCCTGCTCTGTCATCCCCAATGGCTTCTCATTGTCTGCCAGATAAAATCCAAACTCCCTAGTCAGGCCTTCAAGGCATCCAGGGTCCCCATCCTTAAACAAGCCTTGGGCTCAGCCCAGGGGCCATTCTCACTCCCTCTCCCCAATGCAATCTGGGCCTCGAGATGCTGCCCCATCACCCTTCCACAGACTGTGCAACCCCCACTCATCTCTAGAAGCCCTCAGACATGTCCACTCCCATTGCCTTGGATGATGACGTGTTGACTGGTTGGTGGTAGTGGCATAAATGGAGAAAGGTGAGTCCAAACAGAGTGGAGAAGGAGGTGAGGCTCCAGGGTGGGGTAAGAGGAGAGCCAGCCTTGGTGTCCCCTTCCAGCTTCTTTCTTCCCCACCTGTCCCCATGGCCCAGCCCTGGTATTGCACAATCTTGTGGTCACTGCAAAATGCCTGGTCTGTTTGCTAAGAGGGCTGAGGTGGCACCAAAGGTGGGAAACAGGCCTCATGCCCAGGACAGACAGGGGACAAGGAGGGTGGGCCAAGGAAAAGTGAGATGCTTCAGCTCTACCCAGCCCCAGGGGGTCAGGGCTCATACAGTGGGTAAGCTGAGCCCCAAAAGTGAGAAACGGGGCAGACCCCATAAAAGTTGTGTCTGGACACCCTCCATCTTGGCCTGAAGGGCATGGGTTCAAGGCAGAGGTGGGATCCTCTCACATACTAGAGCTGGGCTGCCCCCTCGGCAGGTTCCCCAGGAGCCTGGGAAACCTGAGGAGATGGGGCAACTCAGGACGGACTCTCAGAATAGAAACAACCGGAGGCCTTATCACCCCCACTTCCAGGGGGGTCTAGGCTGGGGAAGGAGGGGCTTCCCTGCCAGCCTGTGGAGGAAAAGGAGGTGAGGGTCCAGGCCCCAGCCCTGGCCACACCTCACCTCTGCATTCCTGTGCCCTTCCAAGGAGCACAGGGGATATACAGTGCGGGTAGAACAGGAAAACTGAGGCACAAAGCTGCCTTCCAGCTCTGGAGACCTGCTTTGCCTGCCCAGCCACCAGCATTGTTCTTAGCAATTAACTACCATGCTTCTCACAAGCACATGGGGACTCTACACCCTGCTGTTCCAGTATCCCCTGCCATCTGCGGGCATATGCTTTCCAGAAAGTGGCCCGTCTTGAACTCCAAAGTTGGGCTATAGAAAGAAGGAGGCTTACCTTCTCCTGAGCCCTGACCTGGAGGTTGGGTGTACAGCATGGTAAGTGGTACAGAGCACAGACTCTGGACCCAAGGCTGCTGGGCTTGCCACCCCCAGCTCCACTACTCGCTAGCTGTGTGAGCTTGGGCAAGTTACTGAAGCCTCTCAATGTTTTGATTTCCTCACATGAATGGGGGATAATGCTCCCTGCTCTTGTACTTCAAGGTTGATGAGAGAAATAAATATATTCCTTGGGCTCCTCAAGTATCCGAATGGTCCCTCCACTCAGGACACACACCCTAATCTCCAGTCCTCCTTCTTCTTCTTCACCAGGGGCCCAACGCCATGGGCCCAAGCAAGGGGGTGCAGAGGAGCTGACGGAGCCACTGCTGTTGATAGAGCTGGTACCAGGCCCATGGCGGGCACGGGGCCCAGGCGTACAATGGGGCTGTGTGTGCACCCAGCGTTACCCTGGAGCAGAGCTGGGCAGGCTGGCATCTGGGGTCAGGCCAGGAATTCATGTCCCTCGAGAGGGCCTCCCTACCCCCTCCCAGGCTGCACAGCCCTATGGGGGGTGGGAAGGCAGGCCCCACCCTCTCCCCTAGCGAGCCCAGGCAGTGGAATGGGGACATGCCTGGTGGCAGGCACTGGGGAATAGGGACTCCGGAATCCAGCCACTGGACTGGGCTGCTCACTTGTGAGGCATTTTGGACCATTACGTAATCTGGAGCCATGGCCTTCCCTGAGGGCAAAGGGAAGATGAAGTCTGTGGTGCCAAGATAGGGTGCAAGAAAAGTCTGCTGGGACCCCCTTCCCAGACAGAGGGCCTCACTCCTCACTCCTCACTCCTCAGACAGATGGGGGGACCTGGGCTCAGCACTAGGGCCCCAGGGTGCCCCGGGAGAGAAGGTGGCTCACTCCCCAGGGGAATGAGTCACCAGCTGGCTGCAGCCAGGATGTCAAGGAGATGGTGGGCAGGTGGAGTCTCTCCTCTCCCCTCCCTGGCAGGTCTTCTTGAGCTGGAAAACCACTCGGCTGTGATGGGGTACTGACCACAGCGTCCCAGCCCCAGCTACTGCAGGCTACTTCCTCTGGTGCAGGGGATTACCTAGGGCTTGGATGCGGGGTCTTCAAGACCTCCTGGCCCTCTGCTAACTACCACAACTGTAGGCATGGACCACCGTGAAATGCCTCTGAGAGTGGTACCAGACTGCATGCAGGTCAAGGTACCTACTTACCCCTGCCTGAGAAACTGGATCTGATGCAAGCGGGGAGAGGGGACATAGGCCTCTGGTGTGCGGGAAAAGGGAGGAAGCCTGGCCACCCTATACCTAGGATTGTGGCCAAAATGTGGAGATGGAGCTCCTTTACATGAATCACTTTCCATTCTGCTCAGAGCCCGGGAAGCTCCTGGCAACAGGAGATAACCACCCTTGCTCCCTCCCTGGCCTGATTCACACACACCCTCACATCCAGTCATAACAACACAAATATGTGCCCCTATGGCTACTGCCCACACTCCTAGAAGGTCACACATGAAAGTCACAGTGGTGGCCCCAGCCCAGTGGACACAGTTCGATACCTACCCTTCCCCTCACACCCACAGGCCCCCACTGCCCAGCTGAGCTACAGCTCAAGCACACCACATCCTGGAGGCCCCATGAGGCCCCACGGCCCATGAATCTTCACCTCCAGAGAACCTGAGGACTCCTGCCTAGGAGAGGGATCAGACCTTCCACGACCAGGCCCACCAAGCCCTTCACATGTGTGCGTGTATGCATGATTGCGTGCATGAGTGTGTGTGTGTGTGTGTGTGTGTGTGAGAGAGAGAGAGAGACAGAGACAGAGACAGAGACAGAGACAGAGACAGACAGAGAGACAGAGACAGAGAGACAGAGAGAGAGAGACGGGCCTGCCCTGAGAACAAAAGCTGTAAGAGCCAGAAGGGGCCGTCTGAAGCTGAGCCAATCACTCTCATTTTACTGATGAATGAACTGAGGCTCAGGTAGGAGAAGGGTCTTGTTGAAGTTTCTGAGCAAGGCTGAGCCTGGGCCCCGGGGCTGGCTGGAGTGGCTTAAAGCTGGTCAAACAAAGCAGTGGATGTTGAAGGCAGGGTGAGGGGAGAGAAAGGAGAGGAGGGCGCAGAGGAAGATCCGCCACAGTGTCAGAGGGACCACTGTTCTGGGCTGCTTAGCTGGTACCACTTCATTAATTACTTTCAAATACTCCTTAAGCACCTACTACATGCCAGCACAGCGGGAGGGGCTTTTCTGCCCATTTTCAACCCTTGTTCCTTCCTGGAAGATTTTGCTTCTGGGATTGAGTTTTGTCTTCAAGGCACCCATGTCCTGCAGGCAGCAAGGCTAAAGCAGCGCTCAAACCTCTCCCCTGAGGAGCAGCCTGGCAGCCCCCTCTGTGCCCCCACACCCGGTGGGGAGCCCTAGTACTATCTGGGCATCAGTTCACAGGGCACTCCAGAGCCCCCCTGCACAGGCCACCTCCCAGAGTCAGTGCGGAGTCAGAGAGCACAGACATCAGATGACAAGGAGCTTGGGAGGTCACCCAGCAGTAGAATCCCATTTTCAGACAAAATTTACCCAGAGCTTTGATATGTAAAACATGAGAATGAAGCAGTTCTCTGGGGAGGGGAGAGGGCTGGACCACCTGACCTCCAACTGGGGGCCCCCAAAGCACCCCCTGAGGTTCTGAGGAAGAGTCTGAAAACCACAGTTTTCTCTGCCTTCTTGTTACGGAAGCTGAGGGGAGGTAAGTAACGCATGTGGATCCCACAGTTGAGGCAGAGCTGGGACCAAAGCCCCTCTCCAAGCCTCCAGGCCAGACTCTCCTCCCCAGCATTCAAGGCAAAGGTGCCCTATCCGCCACATGGGGAAGGGACACAGCAAAGAAAAGGCTCATGGATTCACCTCCTGCCGTGTGCCCAGCACTGGGAAAAATGCCCCACAAACATCGAAGCTTTATTTCCCACAATAATTCTATGGCCTACATATTATCATCTTGTAGATTAAGAAATAGATGTACAGAAAAGTTAAGTGACTCATCCAACTCGTGAAGGGCAAAGCCCACATTCCAACTCCTGCATGCCCCTGACCCCTCTCTGTAGCCTTGCGGAAATGGCCACCATCAAGACGCCTGCGTATTACCACTCCCTCTGAGCCAGATCCCAAGCTTCACCTCAGTCAGAGAAAAGCTGAGAAGCCTCCTACCCAACTCACTCCAACAACACAGCACATACACAGCTTCTCATTAGTAATAATAACAATAAAAATAATAAAAATTCCACCACCTCCCTATTATATAGCACTTATGTTTGGATGCTTCATATATTATCACTTTATTTAGTCCTCACAACACTATACTCCCATTCTCATCTCACAGATGATGAAGCTGAAGCACAGAGAGGTTGATGACTTGCCCAAAGTCACACAGCTTAGAAGCAGCAAAGCCAGGACTCAACCCCAGGTAGTCTGGCCTATAATATCCGCTGCTCCTCCTTCGGTGGTAGCTTGGGGCTTGCCTCCCTCCTCTGAGGCCCCCCTCTGCAGGGGTCAGAGGCCAACTGGAATCCCTGAGGGCTAGATGTGGGAAAGCCTACCTGATGAGTACCACCAGCTCATGTTCTCCAACTGGATAGTAACATCCAACCCACGTCCCCCTACCCCCACCCCCCGACTAGGAGCTGGAGCTAGAATGATGAGATCATGGGAGAGCAATCAATGCACAAGCATAAATTGTCTGTCTACTGCATACCCAGCTTCAAGCTGTGGCAGGTGCAGGAAGTAGAAGTCTCTGTCCTTGCTCTCCCACCAGAGGCTCCAGTCCCTAGCAATGCCCAAAGGGGTCACCCCTGCCACCCCCACCCCCTTCGGAACTGGCTGCACCAGATGTTGGCAACACTTAGAACTTAAAATAGATTCTATAATGAGTCAGTGCTAAGAATAAATCAGGCAAACAGCCCTCCTGGATAGGACACTCTCTGCCAGAAAGGCACCACCTCCTTCCACCTCCCAACCCAGCCTGGCTGACCCCTTGGCCTTTCACTCGGAGCCCCCCACAGTCCCCAGAGGACTTGGGGTATTTATACCCCAACTGGCATGTGGACAGAGCCGTGGGCATGGCCACATGCTTGCCCAGGTGGCCAGCCCCGTACATGAAGGGCAGGGGATGGAAGGAGCAGATCTGGAGAAGACCACCCTGCTCAAGGCAAAGCTGCTCTGAGGCACCAAGACGCCAAGACACTTGGGCTTTCTTCTCAACTCTAACACCAACTCCCTGCAGGAAACCAGGCCTTCATGCCCCAGCTCTCCTGCCCTCATGTCTCGCCTGTGAAATGGGTCCCTAGGGTCAGCCACACTGGCCCACTCTACTCTATAGGTGATTGGGGGAACTGAGCCAGGAGGGATAGCAATCTACCAAAGGGCAGCCATCAAATGTGGGGATGTGTTGGAACTTAGGAGTCCAAACCATGCAAGATCCCATGGCCAGGGGTCTCTCTCATTTCCCCATGTTCTTCTCTCATCAGCCCCAGAAATGATAAGAATTGTTAAACTCATGGACATCTGCACGTGAATTGAAAATCAATAGAGCACAGTCACATACGATGTTAAGCTGAGCCTCTTAATAACTCCAGATGATAGACAAGAGGATGAGTTTCATTACAGAATTGAAGAGACTGGGGCTCAGAAAACGGAATTAACTTGCTAGGGACCCTGCTGCAACTGGCATGAAGCCTTACTACCACCGCCCAGCCAGGAAAGTATCTTCAGGAGCCCATATGCTGGGTACAGCCGCATCTCCCAGCAGTGCCCAGAGGGAATGAGACACCCTCTAATGCTGCTGAGAGCCAGAGGGAGGGGGCCAGGAAAGGGTGAAGCACCTTTAGGAAGGGAGCAGCACTCACACATTTCTCTGAGAAGAAGGGAAAGCAGGGAGTGTCCTGAGCAGAGCACTGGCCCCGGATTCCGGAGCCCTGGGGTCTAGTCCCAGCTCTGTTAGAAGAAATAACCGCATGATCTAGGGAAATCATTTCCTAGGCTACCTTCTAGATCTCTTCCTCCATCTGGAAAATGGAGCTTTGAACATCAGGCCTTTGAGATATCCTGGGGTATACCAGGACCATATATTGGGGGTACATAATGAATATTAGTGTATCAAAGGCCCTGAGAAGTCCTGCATCAAAAAAAAATTTTTTTTTTCTTTTTTTGACTCATACTCTGCCATATCTGTCTGACCACCAAACCCTTCTACCATTAGGAAATGCCTGAGTAACTTTGGGGTCTGCAATTCAAATGCCTGCGGGGGCCAGCAGGAAACATGAAAACTTGAAGCAGGCCCAAACAAGATGCAACAGGACCTTGCAATTAGCTACAGGCCCTGGGGGTTTGGGGAGTTTAGCGCTTCTGTTCTATGAGGGCCTCCCTCAGGACCCACCCAGGTCTTTAATCCCATCTGATCCTCAACAAGCCTATTGAGAGGGGCAAGGAAGGTACCAGTACCCTATGTCACACAACTGAGGAGACTGGGACCAAGGGAGAGCAGAAAACTGACCCAGGATCACTCTGCAGGTAGGAGAGATGGTGAAGTAGATCACACTTATTGCTCCCTTATTATGCACTAAGCTCTTTACCTCTATTATCTCATGTAATTCTCCCAACAACCCTTTGAGGAATGCACTGTTGTAATCCCCATTTCACAGAGCTAATGGTAAGAAAGATTCAGTCACTTGTCCAAGGTCACGTGGCTAATAAGTGGTACAGCACAGATTTTAACCCTGGCAGCTGGAATCCAGAACTCATGCCCTCAGCCCAGCTCTGCCACTTACTAGCTGGAGGGATAACCTTGAGTGAGACACTTAACCATTCTAGCCTCAGTTTCCCCACTTATAAAACAGCATAATAAAAGACCCATGTATTAGGTTATTTTGAAGATCATATTTGTAAATATAAAAAAGTGCTTAACGAAGTGCCTGGCACATGGGAGGTGCACAGTTTATGTGACCTATCATTAAATACCACACTCTTCTACGGGAGCTCCCACCTGAGCCTCTGGGCTCCAGGCTCAGCAGGCTGGAAGCTACTCTTGGCCTCCTGGAAACTGGCCTTTGCCAGCCAGTCCAGGGCACTGCCTCCACCATCTGGCAACACTGACCTCCAAGCTGGGGCTCCTAAGGTGTCCCATGTAGGTAGGAATTCTGAAATTTGGGGTTCCCAGACCCAGGCAAACCTGGATCTCATCCTCTGAAGTCTCTAAGAGGCCACTACTCCCACAGAGCTGGGAATATCCCCAGCTCCGCATGGGTCACAGGCCTCTCCCCACCCTTGCCCCACAGCCTCAGGTCACAGGGTAAGAGGCAGGGGCCTCTCCAGCCGGGCAGCTGATGTCCTCATGATCTTCTCCAGCTTTCTCAGTGTTAGAGATGACAATAACAACCCACCCAGGGCCCTCTATACTTCCTACAGACAGCTCATCGATGTTAGGTCACAAGACGAGCATCACTACCCATAAGGCTGGCTGCTCAGGGGATAGTGAGCCTATTTTACAGGCAAAGAAACTGAGGCCCTGATTCGCCCTGGACACAGATCTAAGTAGTATAAAGGCTTCCGTCTCCTGGACCAGGGCTCAGGGCTAAGTCAAGTCCCAGGCCAAACCTACTAGACCAGCTGGGGCGGCAAAAAGGAGGAGAAGGCTCAAGAGACTCCCAGGGGCCAAAGGGGTGAGGAGGAAATGGTTGAGCCATGGGCCCTGGATCTCATCCAGTCACTTTTGATCCTGCAAGTCTTGGGTATATGAGAGCATCAGTAACCCTGAGTCTTCCTCTTCCCTACCCCAGCCAGAGGAGATGGGTACAGCCTTTGCCCAGAGCCCTGAGATGACCCTCACTCACCCCTCTCTCTAGCTAGCATGGGCACCTCCGCCAGGTCTGGCCTTGCAGCACTCCACTGACAGGGAGCCCCACCACCCAAGGTGCCAACCATTCACTTCAGCCATTGTCTCCTCTCACTGGCCCCATCTAACATGTGTCATCACCACTAAAGCACTCACTGACCACCTCACCCTCTGCCTCTGCTGACCCCTACAGGGCCCACTCACCCACATACGCCTTGCTAAGAACTGGGCCCTGACTCCCCAGTCTAGTCCCCGATCTGCAGTGCTGGGTCTTGCACTCATAGGTGCTTCATAAACACTGCACAGGAAGGAGACAATCTCTAAGGCAGCAGCCCCAAATATTTTGATCATGAAAAATATTTTTTTAATTTGATCCAGTACATACAGAGAGAGAGAGAGAAAGAGAGTGAGTGAGAGAGAGAGAGAGAGAGAGAGAGAGAGAGAGAGAGAGAGAGAGAGAGAATGTATACAC
>NW_006494614.1:42104695-42117176 GCF_000325575.1 Pteropus alecto | reverse complement strand
GAGGTCAACCCTCACAACCCTTACAGGAGACCCTGCTCCCTCTTCCACATCCACCTCTAGATAAATGCAGAGAAGGGGCTGGGATGAAGATAGGGGTCCACCTTCTTGCTAAGGGGACCATTACGCTGTCCCTCCTCACTGATATCACTGCCCGAGGCAAGTCACTCAATCCCTCTGTGCCTCCAAGTCCTCATCTATGAAATGGGGGTGATAACAGCACCCACCTCACAAGGTGACTGTGAGGGAGGGGCTGATACAGGCAAAGCATTTGACACAGCACCTGACATGAAGTATGGCCTGGGAAACATGAGCTCTTATTATTATCCCTAGTTCTAACTCAAATCTCCACCATCAAAAATAATCGCCATGAACTCTGGGCAGCTTTTTGCTGTCTGCACGTAAAATGTGTGGAGCGTTTGTTTCCTCACTGGTGCCAGGCGCTGTTCAGAGCATGTATTCAGTCTTTTGATCCTCACGATGAAACCACATGGTGGGTGCTATAATTGTCATCTCTATTTAATAGAAGAGGAAACCGAGGCAACAAGAGGCTAAGTAACTTACCAGGATCACATAGCTGCAAAGTGGCAGGGCCAGGATTTGAACCCAAGTGGGCTGGCACTGCACATCCAGCCAGGCGCTTCCAGTTACTGCTCCCAGTCTCTGATGTAAGCGGGCGTTTTCTGTGGCCTGGCCAGTGTCGTACTATGCACATTTTCTGTGCCCATTACCTTCTCACCAGAGCCCCCAAACAAGCTTGGGAGATGAGAAGAGGCAAGAAGGGTTTAAACAGCCCAGGGTTGCACAGCTCCTCAAAGATGAGGCTGGCAGCCAGCTACTATGACTCTTGATTTCACACGCCTTCCACCATCCCGGGCTCAGGGGAGCCTTGTCTTCTCTTTTCTGAACCCAGGCAGGGGCCCCTCCCCTGGGCAACCTGCTTCCCCAGCCCTGGCCCTGCTCAAAAGAGATCCCCATGCCAGTATAGCCTGTGAGCTTCATCCCTACTCGCCCATCTCCTCAAAGACACCCACCCCCCAGCACACACACACCCTCAATTTCCACTTGTGGGAAAATGCTCTTGCTACACATGCCTGGGAGAGGGCGACCCCCTGGAAGGAGGCCCCCTGAAATGCTCAACTTCTCAGGGGGCCAGAGCCCAGGACCATGCCCCTGCCCCAGCCCCAGTTTCCTCATTTTCCCCAGCACTGTTTCTCACCCAGCCCCCCTGCACCTCAGCCTGAGAGGAAGTTACACAATCCCCTGGGAGCTGCAAATGTGGCCATTACTCACAGCACACAGGGAACCACACGCCCAGAAGGCCTCTCTCACCCAAGTCTACCCAACACAGACAGACTCCCAGCTCCAATCTCACCAACCCAGGACTCCGGGCCACCTATAGTGTCCCTGCCTCCTCCCAGATTGAGCCTCTGACAACCACTCACCACCCACACGGCCTGGCCTCACAGAGCCCCAGGCCACATTGGCCAGCCACTACATCAAGAATTTGCAGGAATCCTACTAGGCCCAGTGCGGGCCTAACCCTAAGCCACCTAACCTCCCAGCCCCTCTGGGAGACATGTGCCCTCTTGGCAGGAAGCCCCACAGTTCACCACCTTTCTGACTAAACCACATATCTGTCACCTCAGCTTTGGGCCTTCACAGGCCCTCCAGACACTCAGTTCACAGTCTTACTATAGCCCGCCTTGAAATGGACTCTGAGACCAAGCGTATTCTCTGAAGCTCTGGGAAGATCTGAGCCACCAAACAATTTCCACTTGTGGGAAAATGCTCTTGCTACACATGCGATTTCAGAGGTTCATCGGTTCCCAAAGTTCTTCTCTAACAGCCTGTCAAAGACACTTGACATTTGACTAGCGCTTCTTTCTGGTAGCTAAGGGATTCCCGTCTTTGGTAGGTAAATACCCCTTGTCAAGAAAGGCTACCAATCATTAAGCTGTTGTCAGTCACCTACACCTCAAGATGGATGACTTTACTAGGCCCTTTCGTCGAGAGTATGTTTCAGGAAGGGATAGCGTAGCAGAGGGAAGATGAGACAGGCCATGGCTCCTGGAGAAGGTGGGAGGTGCCACTGAGATGAGGTGAGCCTCAGAACAGGAGGTCAGAGAGGCCCAGGGATCTCTGACCCTGACTCTGGGCCAACCCAGGGCCCCTCCCTGGAATAGCAAATTCTGGAAGGACACAGAGGGTGATGAGCAGGATGCTGACTTGGGTATGCAGAGCCCCGAAGAACGACTTCTGGCTCCCACCCTTCAGTGCCAAGACTTGCAATGCGGCCTCAGATAAAGAGTATGATAAGCACCTCTTATTGCCTCACACACCCTTGGACTCCCACCTAGCCAAGGACAAAGTCAGAAATGGTTTTACCTGGGCCCCAGGCCTCCCCAGAGAGCCCCTTACTTCTGCAGCCCTCATCAAAAGGCTGGGGCTCTCAGGGCGGTGCCCCCATAGCCCTTTGAGGCCTAGAGTTGCAGGAAAGAGGACTGAGGCTCATGGCTGGTCACCTGACGCCTCCAGCTCAGCAGAAAAGGGAGCATAGTCGAGGGGGCAGGGCTGGTGCTGGGAAAAGCCCTCCCTCCCCTGGAAATACCAACTGCAGGCCCCTTCATAGGATGCTTCCCAAAACGCCATGCAGCTACCTTCTCCCCTCTTTCCACACAGCCCTCCCTCCCCTGACAACAGCCCCATGAAGGGGAGGGGGCAGCAACCCTTGCCACTCTCGTTTTCAGACGAGGAAACTTAGGCTCAAAGCATTTAGTGCTTTCTCTAAGGCCATGCAACAAGTTCATGGCAAATCTATTTCCTGGCTCTTTTCCCAGACCAGAGCTTCTCAGCCTCCACACAACTGACACTTGGGACCAGATAATTCTTTGTTGTAGGGTTGTCTTGAGAATTTTACTATATTTAGCAGCATCCTTGGTCTCTATCCACTAGATGCCAGTAGCATTCACTGAGCTATGACAACCAAAAATACCATCAGACATTGCTAAAAGTCACCTGGGAAGCAAAATCCCCCCTGGTTGAGAACTACTGCCCTAGAAGCCCCTGAAAGATGAGCACTTGCCAATTTGAAATTCAAAGGTATCTGCTGGGGCTTCTAACCCTAAGCCTCCCTCCTCCTTTACCAGATGTACCCAGCGGGAGGGCCTGAGGGTGCTGGTGAGTATTCGGTGGGTTCAGTACATTCTGGGCAGAGGCTGCCCTATTGGCAGGCATTGCCATTTGAGGATCTCCTCCCAAGACCACCCTCCCACCCCCAATCTAGAAACTACCCCCATCCCCGGCACTCAATATCACAATGGTCTTTCAACTATTTTGATCATGCACTCATCTGAGTAAAAACTTTTGAGCACCCCCAATATATGCTTTCCTCATAAAGTGCTTATAAATACCAATGCATGAATATATCATGCATGTCAGCAAACATAAACAAAAATAGTTCTATAAATAAAAGGAGAAGGGAAATATAAATTATGCCCATGATGAGGCACTGTTACACACTTCCAGCAAGGGAGAGATTAAACAGTCTGCCAATACCAAGTGTCGACAAGGATACAGAGCAACAGGAACTCAGGTGCTGTGTATAATCACTTACCACAATATTTACTAAAGTTGAAATATGCTCTAGCAATTTCACTCTGAGTAATATATACTCTGGAAAGATGTATACACCAATGCACTAGGAAGCACATACAAAAATGTTCTTACAGTATTGTTCATAGTAGCCAAAAATGGGAAACCAACCCAAATGTCCACAAGTAGCAGGATGGATACAAACATGGTAGCAAGTTCATGCAGTGGAATATTACACAGCAATGAAAATGAACACACTACTGCTATGAATCTCACAAATAAATGGCTGAGTGGAAAAACCATGACAAAAAAATATGTTCAACGTCATTCCAGTTGCATTAAATTCAAAATCAGACAAAATTAAACTCTTTTGCTAAAGCTACAGACATAGGTGGTTACATGATAAAGAAAAGCAAAGAAGTAACTATTAGAAAGGTCAGGATTGTGGTTACCTCTTGGGGAGGGAGGGCTGTGACCACAGCAAGCACACAAGCTTACTGTGGAATGCAGGCTACATTCTGTTTCTTCATTGGGTTGTGCTTATCTGAGTGTTCGCTTTCATAATTATTTATTACATTACAAATATGTTTATGTTCTTTCAGCAATATTCTATACTTCACAATAAAAGGGGAAGAATGATATATAAATAAATAGAAGTTCTAATATTTTCTTCTCATATCTGGCTTTGAAAATTAGACCAAAACTATAATTAGGCCAAACAAACTGATAAGAACCTATAGTTTGTCAGAGGTCTGGAGTATCTGGTGATATTTGGGGCTGTCTTAAAGGGATCCCCCAGCTGGCCCAAGCTACTGGCTGCCCTTCAGCCCACAAGGGCTGGGCACCACAGCCGCTTTCATCTCTCACCCTCCCAGGGCATCCTAGCCACCAAATGCCCCTAACTGCCCAAGGGCAGGGCGCTGCCTCAGGCTGGGCACCCTCCCCCCCACCTCACCCTGCCTTAGGCCATTCCTCTGGGCCCTTCGAAGGGCCTCCAATACATGTGGGCAAGTATTGGAGGAGCAGGGTGAGCCTCAGACACACTCTGAACATACTAAAAGAAGGAAGGAGGCAGGAAAAAGACATAGAGTATGAAGACTTGGGGACAGAGAGCAGGAGAGACATACATGCATTGAGAGCCAATGCTCCAGATGCAGTGGAACTAAATGGAGGGTTAGAGAGATTGGTTGAGGGGAAGAAGGAGAAAGGGGAAGGACAGAAGGTGTTGGAGTTGGCAGGGGCAGGGGAGGAGATGTATTGCCCGAGGATGCAGGCCTAAGTCTTAGGGCTCGGTAACAGGCAGCTCCAAAGAGGCCTGAGCTGTTGGGCCCAGTTTAGCATCATATCCCCCATGACCCAGGGTTTCCAAGTGGCAGATGGTGGCTCAGGAAGCCTCCATGTGGCCTCCTTCATACTCAGCAGCCTCTAGTCCTCCTGGAAGAAAGGATCTGTCCAGGAGGGAAGGATCTCCCAGGCCTGCAGTGGCAACCCCCAGGTGAGAGGCCCCAGGGGGCAGTAGTGCTATGGGGCCCTGTGGGTAGGAAGGGCTGAACCAAGGTCACCATGCTGGCACAAGCCCTTTTGTAAAAACTCTCTCCAGACCAAGGAAGAATGCTCTTCAGAGTGAAGGGTCAGATGTGGACACATTTACATTCATTCAGGACACTATTCTCTCCAATCTTACATCACTCTGCCTTTCTCTGTCCTCTGTGGTTACTGAAATTCCCTGCTAGGCTGTCAGCTTTGAGGAGGAGCCATGTCCTTATTCCCATCACCCTTCTGGGCCAGCTCTGAGCCAAGTACCTAGGAGGTACTCAGTTCATGCCTATTGACCCCAACAGTGCTACGGCCATGGGGTGCTGGAGCGGTGCCCTCACTCTCTCTGGGCCTTGGTTCCCTTCCCCTCGACACATGGGGACAGCACCAGCTGGCCTCTAAGGCCCCTGGTTCCATAGCCCCAATCCACCCGCAGCAAAGCCAGCCAGCAACCGCACTGGCAGAGGCAGCTGAGAGTGCACCTGGCTAGAGCCAGGAGGGGACGAGAGGCAGCAGGGGGTGGACAGTATACTGTGTCACTCAGCACCCCTCAGAACTGCCGGGGGCTGAGGCAGGTGCTGTCCCCAAACCAATTATAAACAAGGCAGAGGACAGGCTGTGACTTCCCTTAGCAAACATGAGAAAACAAACCAAGCCCCACCCCACAGACCCACTGGTAGAACTGGGTAGTGCTGGCAAAGCCTCTGCGGGGAGGGACAGACTATGAGCCCCACACCAGAGTGAGGCCGGGCAGAGGCAGGGAGCTCTTTCTTAGTGAGCTGTGCACAGTCCCTGAGTATTAGATGGTGAAGCTGATACCTAGCCTGCTGCAGGGCAGAGACCACGGGTACAGCATCTGTTGTGTCCTCATTTCTGGGCACATGATGGGGGCTCAAGTCATGCTCACTCACTCACTCCGCAGAGAATATTGAGCATCCACTATATACTAGGATCTGTTCTAGGTGCTGAGGGTACTGCACTGAACAAAACAGAACCAAAACCTGTGCCCAGCGTGCTAACATTCGAGTATCCCATTCATCTGTTGACTGATTGGCTCTGACACCAATCTCATCCTGCCTCCCCCTGCAGGGCTGAAGGGCCTGCTACCACCTCTTCTTACCTTCTACCAGGCTTTGCCCCAGCTCCCCAAGCCTCTAAGGAAGACTCTACCCCACCAGCCAAGGGTTGAGCCCCAGGGTCACCCAACTATCTGCTGTCCCCAAGGCCCGGGATCTCTTAGAAGGTGATGGAGACACCCTACCTCCAGCAGTGACTCTCCCGCCCCTACCCCTCCGAACATTTCCAGTCTGGGTGAGGAAAGGAGAAGGGACCAGCTGCTTTTTGTACATTTTAGCATTTTTATTATTAACAAGAAATACATCGAACAATAATCCAATACTTGCCCTCCACAGGGTGGGAAAGTAAAATAACATGATGAGTCTTTCTACGGCCTCACTACAACAAAGTGGGAGGCCACTCCGGACACCCCCTCTATCCCTATAATGCTACTCTGGCTCCAGGCACATTTGCAAGCATTTTAGACTTCTCCTGTGTTCTGATGACTGTCCAGGCTAGCGCAGTCCTTCGTTGTCCACCTCATCCCTTGATCAAGCAGCAAATATTTTCTGAGCACTTGTCCCAGAGGGTGGGGCCAAGACCACAAAGCTGGACATGGGTCAGTGTAACAGGAAGCAGGGGCAGAGAGCCAGGCTGGGGAAGAGAGGGCTGACTATACCAGGGGCTGCGGGGAGGAACAAAGAGTCTCAGAGTGGTCCCTGCCCTGGGGACATGGCTTCGAAAAGGAGACAGGCCTAAGAGGCCCAAAGCAATCAGAAAGCTCTTGCCTGCAAAGCTGTAGGTTCTTCTGTGGTCTGGGGACCAGCAGCATTAGCGTCATCTGAGAACTTGTCAGAAATGCAAATCCCAGACCTATGGATTCCAGACCCACTCGATCAGAAATCCTGGGGATGGGGGCCCGGCAAGCTGTATTTTAACAATTCCTCCAGTTGATTCTGATGTTCACTCAAATATGAGAACCACTGTCTTAGAGAAAAGGCATCAGAATCATTTGGGGGATTTTGTAAAAATATTGATATCTAGGCCCCTCTCCCAAGACTCAGATGCAGTGGTATTTTTTAAGAGCTCCCAGCAATCATAACATCCACTCAGGGCTGCAGTCAGATAGAACAGTCCCTTGGGTCTCCTGGGAAGGTGTGCTTTGATGGACAGAGGATTTGGTTACAGGGAGGGGAGCAGAGGACAGGCTGCCAGGAGAGGAAACCAGCATGGGGGGCTGGGAAGAGGGAATATGGACTATGGGTTTCTGGAGAGTCTATTGGGATTCCTGGATTCATCTCTATGGTATCAAATTTTCCTTTGGGACATTCTCTGTATGAATAAGAGTCAAGAAGGAGGCCTTCCTCCAAGGAAGCTGGACAGGGGTTGGGATGGCCAGACTTCACTTCTCCTCCTTCGTATACACACATTTAAGGGCCAGGAAAGAAAATTATTAATGACTCTGCCTCTTGCTTCTGCCCCTCTGGGCTGCCCTCTGCTCTCACTCACTGCCCCATCACCCCACAGCAAAGTACTTCCTGTAGGCACAATAATCCTGCTCTATCACTGGGATTGTAGCTATCTCTTCAGTGACATCACAACCAAGGGGATCTGTATCTCTGGCGCAGAGTGGAGGAGGGGCAGGGCAAGGCGTCAAGAGTGGGTAGTAAATGACCAGGTCAGATGCTACCCAAGGAATCCCAAGGGACAGGCAGGGCAGGTGGAGATGCTTTAGGCATTGCCAAGTCTCTTATGTTATCCTGTTAAATGTGAAGACTAGGCTATGTGTGGTGCGACAGGGAGTGGTGGGGACTGTGGCCAGGAGTCTGCAAAGCCCTGGGAAAGATGCAGATGGTAGATTCACAAGGGAGTGGGGTGGGGAGACTGTTTGCAACCCATAGATCATTATTTCTTCCATAGAGCTCTCTAAGCTTCTATTTCCTCACTTGAGAATAAGAATTAAAAAAAAAAAATGAGTTATGAGAATTAATGATGATAACATTTTGAACATAGCACTATTCTGAGTCCTGTACATGCAACATGCATCAACACAACATGCTTATCCCTCGCTACAACATTATTAGGTATGTGCTACTGTAATCCTCACTTCCTAGGTGTGGAAACAGGCAAAATGAAGTTAAGCAGCTTGCCCAGGGTCACACAGCTCGTAAGTGGCAGAGCTGGGATTCCAATGCAGGAAGCCTGGCCCGGGAGCCTATGCCCTCAACAACCCCCTGCCTCAATGACACGTGGGCCAGTGCTCATTACATGGGGGCTATGGCTATGTCCCAAGAAAAACTGGCTGGTTGCTCCACCAGAGCCAGCCTTTAGCTAAAGCTCTATTAAGTGGCCTTCAGCACTTCGCCACCTCCCCAGGCACCCCACTTCCATCCCTTTCTGAAGCCTCTTTTGTTTTGGTGCCTTTGCCAGAGATCTGTAGGAGGTTCGCATTGTAGGGGATCCCACAGATGATCTAGGTTCAAAGATTTGGAAACAGGCTGAGAGGAGCAGGGACCTGCCCCAGCCGCATAGCCTGTCCGAGGCAACGTGGGATCTCTGAGTTCTTCTCATGACTTCTGCTGTTATCTCATTCTCACCCATTAGTCCCCACAGCCTTTCTTCTCCACACCTGATTAAACAAGTGCCTACTGAGGGCTTTACTGTAAGTTAACATTTGTGGTCTTCAAGGAGACCCAGGAAGCCTGGTTTGAATCCGTCTCCTCCCCAGGCCAGTCAAGAGAGTTCTCAGCAGAGGTCCTTTGATCACCTGTGACGGTGGCTCAGAGGAGCAGCCAGGAGACAGATGTGGTCCTGGGGCAGGGAACTCAGCAACTTCCTACTTTGCTCACAGCAGGTGACCTGAATGGAGAAAAGAAGGTTCCCAGACCACCACACCCCCACCTTTGAAGAGAGAACTCCTGGGAAACCCTGAGTGGTCTTTAGAGATTGAGAACACGGGTTTGGGGGTCATTTGAGCCTGTGTTAGAATCCCTACCACTTCCAGACTGTGTGACTTCAAGCAATTTGCTTCACTTCTCTGAATCGGTATAATGAAAATAATAATTCCTACCTCATTCTAAAGAGTAAATACACAGTAAGTGTTGGCAGCTATTATTTATAACTAAGTTTTATTATAACACTATTCTATTACAGCATAAAAAGTTAAATATTCTATTATTAATACAATATTGTTAGACTCTCATAGACACACATATACACAATTCATCTATACACAAATAACTAGATACTTATAATGTCATAACCACACATACAAACTCCCATCAATTACACACACTCCAAGGACTCACCATGAACCAGGCACTGCTCCCCTCTGATCCTCACAACAGCCTCTGAGGTGTATGCATTTTTATTTCCCTCTTTTTAGATGACGACGCACACATTACACACATATTCACTCTCTGCATCCTGGGATGTAGACACTTCTGATGGCTCTGGAAATCCTGAGCTCCCTCCCTCTGTATCAGAGGAGGCCAACTCAATTTCCACAGTCATCTCCAGGGCAGCCCCAAGCTGGGCCCCAAGTGCTGACTGCCCTCCATCCCTAGGACAAAGGCCCAACCTGGCTTTCATGCCAGCTGCGGTTGGGGAAACCCCTGCTGCCTGCAGAAACCAAGTTGACTTTGAAAAGGAAGAGACAGAAGCCAGGGGGTGGCTGGGCCACACCCTGTGGGGGCAGGTGCTAAGTAACTCTATAAACTCTAGCCAATGATGCAATTACAGCCATAAAGAGAGCCCCCAAGAGGGATCAGGGCCAGAGGCCAGACCCTCAAAGGGCAGCCCTGCCTGAGAAGAGGGAGGTCCCTCCCACCTACTTTCCAGCAGGGGACCTGATACTCCACTACTCTAGGACCCTAGATGGGTTCCTGCCTGCCCTGGCCCACACCCTGCCCACTTCTGACTGTGAGTCACCCTGCCATCAGCCCTCTGAAGCCCAGCTAGCTCTCCCTGGATTGAGTGCTCACCTGCGATGTCCCTGTCCCAACCCCTGCATTCCTTCCATGAGACCTGGAACCAGAAGACCTGGGTTCCCATTTGGCTGCAACTCACAGAGCTGAATTAAGACAAAAGAGCACTGCAGCTGTAATAGGCCTTGTACACTGTAAGCAACATTGGCTCACCTCTGGGAGAAGCAGAACAGTCATCCCAAACAGTCCCTCATTTCCCCTTCGGTTCCCACTCTCTGTCCCAGCAGCCAAGAGGCAGGTTGAATAAATAGGGCCAAGTCGGTGGCTATTCCTCCCACAGCTGGGGAAACTGAGACTTGGTATGAGCATACCAGCAGACTACCAGGTAGGGCTCTCAAAGTGGTAGGCCCTTCCCCTTGCAGTGCCTGTAAGGAAGGCCTTTAACTATTGCGGCTGTCTCTTCCCCAAACTGATCTCCCTGAGGTTAAGCCCTGGGGGCTGCCTCCCAGAAAAGGCCTCAAAGGAAGCAGGCCAAGAAGCCAAGAAACTACATTCTGAGCTGAGCGCACCGGCATCTGGCCGCCTTAGAGGAAACCAGACACCAGCCCCCTACCTGCCACCCCCACCTCAACTGTCCAAGAGTGCCAGGTCTTGGGTCAGTGGAATCTTGGCCAGGGCAAGTGCAAGGGCCTGAGTACACAGCTCAGAGGTGTCACAGGGGACCTGCACCACCAGCCTTGTATCCTCTCTGCTCGACTAAGCACTCCCTCACTCAGGGTGGGGAGTGGAGGCTGGGCTGTAATTAAGTGACACTTCTCCATCCAACGCGAATCCAAAGCACTGCTCTCAAATTTAGTCCAGAAACTGTCCCGCGCAGAACCGTCCCCAGAACAGAGAGGCGAGAGGACGACGGCTGGAGTGGACAGGGGATCCGGCAAAGACTCCGCTGTGAGGGACTGGCAGGGAACCGGGAAGGGGGAGCCCTGGGCAATGCAGGCACTCGAGCAGACGAGCCCCGCCCCAGGCGCCCGCCCTCCCTCCCCCAGGGCGCGAGGCTGGGGTGCACCAGGCGGCTGCGGCGCGAACCTGCTCTCACAGCCCGAAGCAGCTCGGAGCAGCCGTGCGTGAAGCCAGAACCCTAACTGGGAGGGGGCCGAGGGGCGGGGACCGAGCTGGCATCAGCCTGCTCCCTTCTAGGAGGAAAGGGCCCGCGCTGCGGCCAAATAGCTGACCCGGGTCCGGGGGGCAGGGGGAGGGTGCGCTGACTTGGGAGGCGGGACAGCCTGGGGTTGGGCGGTGCGGACTCAAGGAATAGGGGAAAGGGGGCGTGTTTTCCGGGATTTGGGACCGAAAAGTGGGGGGCGGATACTCGGGGGACGGGCAGATGGCTGGGAGATCCAAGGAAAACAGAGAGAGGGGCGCGCGGAGGGTGAGCTCTGGCGTTGGGGCTCCCGAGGTAACGGAATAATGCAAGGGGGAGAAAAAGGCTGCGCTCAGTGATACCAAAGACGCGCGCAGAGGCGGCTTCTAGAGACCGAGCGGGAGGAAGGGACGGGAAGGGAGGGAGGGATGGTACTTCTACCCGCCCCCCCAGCAGCCCAGCCCCCGGGGCGTGGCGCCGCTCTGGCCCTCCCAGACCATCCCGGCAGGGCCTGGCAGGGCCGGACTCGGGCCCCCCCGCCTACACCTCCCCTACCTCCGGCGCCCTCGCCGGTACAACCCGCCCCCGCCGCGTCCGGGGAAGAAGAAGTGGGCGCAGGGCCCACCGGTCCCTCAAACTTCTTACAAGTTCACTCCCACGCCTCCCGCCCCTTCGACTCCCAGCTCCCGAGCCGGGAAGGCCCATGCCCGCCCCGGCCCCTCCCGCCTGGTTACATAAGGTCGCAGAGAAGCCGCCCCCGGCCCGGGCCTGAAGGGAGGGGCCGCCGGGGCTCTCCCGCTCGGCGGGTAGCGCCGCTCGGGCCACGCGCCGGGCGTCCGGGACTAGATGGACAGCGGGGTGGGTGGCGACGCAGCGCACACAGTCCCGCTCCCCTCTCCAGCCCGCACCCCCATCCACCCACCTGTCTCCCAGACCCACGGGATGGGGGCAGGGGAGCCTGAGTTGGAGATTCTTGGCCCTCCGCGAATCCCTTGCCCCCCGGCTCCGCTCACCTAGCTCTGAAGGTCAATCCGTCCGCCGCCCGCTCCCGGGGGCTCCGGCAACTTGTCCCAAGTTCAGGTGTCCGGCCCGCGAGCTGCGCCTGCCTTCCCCTCCCGAGCTCCTCCGGCTCGGCACCACCAGAGAGGCCCGCCCTGTCCGCCCTTCCCGCTGCCGTCGGCGCCGCCGCCGCTCCCTACGTCCAGCCAGCGGCCGCCGCCTCTGCTGTCAC
>NW_006494614.1:42097885-42104675 GCF_000325575.1 Pteropus alecto | reverse complement strand
CGCTGTCACTCCGCACCCCCTCCCCGCCGCGCCCGGCAGAGGGCAGCACCCACTCCCTCAGCCCCGCCCCGCCCCGCCCCGCCCTCTGTCGGCCTGCCGCCACCCTCTGGGAAACGTAGTCTTTGCTGCTCCTCGGCCAAGCACGCCGGGATTTGTAGTCCGGCTCTATGGGCCCAAGCCTGAGTAGGGAGACTTGGCATTTAACTTGGAATCTTTGTTCCACTTCGTTTCTGCCCCTTTTGTAAGTTTTCTCTCTTTTCTTAGTGATGTCCTGAGCCAGATCTCACTATGATACACCCTGTGGCTTATCTGACCCCAAGGAGAGGCGTACAGCAGGCTTTCTCAGAGTCTAGGAAAGATTTAAGATCCCAGGTGGTGTGCTGTTGCCATAGGGACTACTCAGTGGCCACTTCAGTTTCTCTCCTGGTTTGCAATGGGGTAACGGACCTGGATCTTGCGCTTTTTATCCCTGCCTCTGTACATAAGGGGCAAGGTTGGAGTCAGTCTAGTGGAGGACGGAATGAAAGAAATATGACTGTAGAATGGAGCCCACCTCCCCTCCCATTATGAGTTTTGCATTTATACCTCCTCTCCACCTAGGCCTCATCAGTCTGAGCTTGCTGATACCCCCACCACCGCCATCAAAAATCAGAAGTTTTCTGATCTCTCATATCACCTTTCCCTGTTGGAAGCTACAGGGCGCTGAGCCATCATTCTCTGCTTTGTTCTTTCTCCTCCTCCTATACCACGTTGCCCCAGATTTCTGGCTCTTTTGCTAGGTGGATCCTAAGGAAGACAGGGATGACTCCAGAGAGACAAAATCTCTTGCTCAGTCGATTGGAGCAAGTGGGCTTGATTTCCATGTGATTCAAGTAGCTCTTCCACTTGTCCATGGTTGAGAGCCAGCCCATCTTCCAACACAAGCCCTGGGATTTAGGTGTCTGGGTGAAAATATGATCAGCTTAACTCAGTCCAGGCCTTCAGAAGCCCTCCTGGAAACAGGTTCTGGTGGCATCCACCTCCTCCCTAGAGGACCCATTACTGTTAAAAGTACACATAGGCATCCGAGGCATCTGACATTCTTCAGGGAACTCCTAGTGCAAACCCGATCCCAGAAAAGGAAATAGAGGCCTAGGTTTAGGATGCAGTGGACCTCTAGCCACACTGCTAGTGGACATGCATGGAGTAATTCTGGTGGTAATTTGGTAAGTCAGGTCAGCAGAGCATATCAGATTGTCAGAGTAGGTCCCCTTTGTCCTTCACAAAGAAAAGCCCTGCCTCAATGTCTTCCTTCTCCAGAAAGAAGCTGTGAACAGACTCCAAGTTCTGAGAGGTACAGGGCCCAGCCACAAGCCCTACCTTATGTCTCATTTCTCTTAGAATCTCAGTACCCCACCCAGAAACCTACTAGAAACTCAAAGAGAACATGGTTCGGCAAAGGCAAAATTTCCCCTGACTCCACTTGTTTTTAGAGGGCAGCTGTGGCCTATAAGGCTGCTCCTGATCTCAGGGAGTAGGGAGAGTGGGAGTCAGGGGCAAGTTGGCCAACTTGTTTTTAGAGGGCAGAACTGTTTATTAAGAGAGAAAGTCCAGAGTCCAGAAAAGGAAGGTTAAATTCAGAGAAGAAGCACAGAGAGACACCTGCAAGGCAGGGAACCAAGAGGAAGAAGGAAGTCCGGGCATCGAGGCCTTGAGTCTAGGCAGCAGTGGCGAAGCCCGCTCTGTTTTTGCCCATGTCATACACGGAATAGTAGGACCTAAGGAAGATGTCCCCGAGGATCCACAGGGGCTGGCCGTTCTAGGAGGGCAGGTAGGTGGGCTCGACTCCCACAGTGCAGTAGCCATCATCCTGCACAACACAGAAGAAGGGCAGCATGCATTTATTCGCTCACGTGTGGACAGGGCACTGCTCAGCCCTGAGCCCTGGGCCAGGGGCACAAATGCAGAAATGAGTGAGCCAGGGTCTCCGCCCTTGAGGGGTCACAGGCTAACTAAGCTGCTGGGCTCGACTCCCACAGTGCAGTAGCCATCATCCTCTGTTGGGCCAGGGACACAAATGCAGAAATGAGTGAGCCAGGGTCTCTGCCCTTGAGGGGTCACAGGCTAACTAAGCTGTAGAGCAGAAGCTGGTGGGAAGGAGTTCTGGAATGGCTGTAGTGGCCCTCTTTAGAGTCTCCTCTCCCCTCATTCCCCTGACTTCCTTCCTGTTCCTGATTTGGAGCAGGTCAGCCTGGTGGTCAAGCCTTGAAGCTAGACCAACTTCAAACCTTAGCTTCACCCTGACTAGCTGTGTAGCCTTAGGTGAGTTGCCTAGCCTCTCTGAAACCTCCAAGTGCACTTATAAAATAGAAATTAGTATCTCCCTCACTGAATATTGTGACAATTAAGTGGGATAGTGTAAGCAAAGTGCTTCGCACAGTGGCTGACCCTAGTAAGTGTGCAAGAAAGAGCCCAGTGTCTCTCCCCACTAATTAATAACATAATTGATAATAGATGACACTCTTCTATTTCACAGCCTCATTCCAGAGAAGGGGGTTAGAATCAGTGAGTGGAGAAAGTAAATCAGTGCTGCCAGGAACTGGGAAATGTCACAAGGTGAGGAGGAGGATTTCTGGCTCCCCACACCTTCCTCTCACCCCTAATTATGTCCCTGCTGGCCCAGCCTGCAGGGACCAGGACTTACATTGAGGGTGTAGGGTGGCAGAGGGAACTGCACACCACTGATGATGAAGGTGAAGGTGGGCAGGTTCTGGATGTTGTTACAGTTCACAAGAAACTGCAGAGAGAGGAACAGGGCCCAGGTTACCTCATCTCCCACCTGACAGTACCTGTCAACCCTGTCACCTCAGCCCCTCTGGTCCCAGGCATGAGTCCCAAGACTGCTTTTGAACTGAAGGTGGCAACACTAAGGGCAAGTCGTGTGTTAAATGCCACTGGCATTGCTCATGTGGGCTCACGTACAACGGGTGGGATTTGGGGAGACCTGAGTATCACTCCCACCCCAAAAACAGTACTCTTGCCTGAATTTCCCTCATGAGAGATTGAATCTATGCCCAAATCTCTGCTAAGTTCCTTTGAAAACACACAAGTCTATAGAAAGAGTAGCCCATTGGTCCCCCAAAGGTCGTGGGAATGCATTAATTAGGCAAACCCCTTGCTCAGCTCAGGAGAGAGGGGAGCAGAGGGGCTGGCACGTAGATTAAAGGATTATCCCTTGTTGCTCACAGGCTTGGCCCCACATTCCAGTTGTTTCATTCTTACTTCAAAGCCCAGCAAGTGTTCGGCCTGTTTCCTCTGAGGGGCTGAGGCTCAGAGGAACTTCTACCCAGTAGGAACCTCCCCATAGTCCCTCAACACAAGCATCTGCCCCACTGAATCAGCCTTCAGGCCCCTGCCCCAGTCATCCCGGGGCCTCCCACCTCCAGTGCCTTGAGCATCTAGAAATAGGAAGGCCAAGAATCTGGCTATTCCTGTGCTCCCAGGAGAAACCAATCAATGCCTCCGAGCTGGCCTCTCCTGGGGAGGGAGACACTTCCACCAGACACACCCTCCATACTGGTCCTTCTGGGCCCTCGTGTCCTGCAGAAGGACACTCATGTACTGCCGGGGCACAGTGAGCAGATATGTGCCTGTGTCCACGATGGCCTGGCAGCCTTGGGAGCACTAGCTGGAGGCCTTGCTGCCAATGCTAGTGGTGAAGAGATGAGAAGCCATGGCAACCCCAGCTCAGGGCAGCTAGGGAGTGGGCTTCCCCCTCCTGCATGGTACTCTTAACTGTAAGATTAATGTAAGAGTAGCAACTTAAATTTAAGTAATAATAATATTTCTATCATAGAATTGTCACAAGAATTGAGTAAACATATGTAAATTACTTAGAAAAGTTCTTGGCATATGGTTAAGTAAGCAATAAAATATAGCTATCATTATTAATTCCTCCAGTGTTTCTTTATCCTTTCAGTTCATCCCTGTTTTTATTCAGCTTAATCATTTTAATCATTTCAAAGAAAATTCTGTAAAGATGCCTGGCTCCTTGTTACTCAGTTCTTTCATTATGCCTTTCTTAGAAAAGTCATATTCTGAATGAAAACATATATGTCCACAGAGAAAATCATACAAATATTCAGAAAAACCAGCATCATGATACAGCCAGTGTCACCGATTAACTGAGTTCTCGAGACTCCACAGTAACAATGGGATATATTTCTTTGGCCAACCTCCCACTCTTCCATTCTCCAGAGCAATTATTTAAAACTTTCTTCTTTTCTTCTGATTTCCAAGCCATTTCTGTTCCATTTTTTTATCTTCTGCAGATGTGTGTGTGTGTGTGTGTGTGTGTGTGTGTGTGTGTGACAAAAAGCGCCTCAAGCCTGCTACAAGAAAGTCCCCACATCCCCAAGGCCCCACCACAGACTTACTCCTCAGTGCCATCTGCCAGTAGAGCATCTGGATGACAGGGGCCCAGTAGATCTGTCCCCGGTACAAGCTGTGGTCTGCACCTCCAAAAATGACTGCCCCTTCGTTCTGCAGGAGGCGAAGGGAAAGGTGAGGCAGCGAGTGGCTGTGGAAAAGGACACCCCTGTTGAACAGTCGCCCTCAGAGGAAAACAGATGTCCTGCCCTGGCTCTGGACCGGAGCTCTCTGAGGGCGGGGCTGTGTGTCCCCCCAGACTGGGGCTCCCGGGCTGGGCCCCTCAGAATTCCCAGTGCCTTGGGGTCCTGCCTCTGCGGAAGCTGCTGGTTGTGTGCCCCACCCCGCTGCCCCACATTCCTTTTTCCTTCCCCTTCCACTTCACGATGCTGGAGGAGCCTGATCCAGGGCTCGCTTTTTTATTTAGGGAGAGCCTGGGTAGAGAGGAGGGCAGGACATTCTGTGTTTGTTTGAGAGGCCTCCCCTCGTAGCTGAACTGAGTGCAAAAACTCTGGGGGACTCCTAAAGGCTAAACTCAGAATAATTGCAAACAGAGGTAGCGAGTAAATCAGCAACGTTAGTAACAGGGAAATGTTCAAAGCCAGATACAAGTGATTAAGCCTCAGATAGTAGATGCTATCTCTACAAGGTGGTTGGCTAATTCTGAGAGGAAAGAAGGAAAGTCTATTCCAGGCCACAGGTACCCCCTCCCACCACCTGGCTCCCAGGCCCATCCACATAAATAACTGTGTTTGCTTGTGTTTGTGGTAAGGATAACAACTTGTTAGGAGCTAATGGTGGACTTAGACCAGAAGATTCCAGGACCTGACTAGAACAATAAATTAAAGAACATGACGCAATGGATTACTATACAAAAGGGGCGTCTAGGTGGTAAAAGTGTCACTATGTCAGAAGGAAGTGAGCTAACTGGAGCTCTGGGTAGGAGGTAAACCCAAGAGGAATTGAGAATCAGCAGCAAACTTAAAGCAAAAATCAGCCAGAAGAGGGAGAGATTATGTCACAGATTATGGCTGAGCAATGCAAAGAAAAGTTAGAGTGGGTTAGGGACAGAAGCAAGGATCGGGGAGAGGTGGGAGCGGGGGACTGTCAGAAGCCCAGGAGAGAAAGCCCTGGGACAGAAGTGTCTGGGGCCAAATGCCTGCTGGGAGGCCTCCAAACCCCAAAGTGTGGAGCCTCGATCGGTCAGGGTTTCGGGGGACCGGGTGGCACTGGAAGCTGGATGCCCTCAGGGTTCCTCATTAACTAAGGTAGAAGCTGAAGATAGAGCTGGTGAGGGCCTCCTCCTGCAGCATGCCCCACAGGGCTGTGGTGGCCCCATCCACGGCCAGGGCGGGGTAGGCCATGCCTGTGATGCCATCAAACTGTGTGTAGACAAAATTGGTGCCCAGCTCATTCTCATTCAGACCAAACTCCTGGTTGGGACCTGGATACTCTGGAGTGGGAACAAAGGATGGGAGGTGACGTGTGTAACTTCACCTACCTCCCCCCGACACCCCTCAAGGCTCATTCTTCATCTCGTCTTCACCTCTGTTCCTTTCCTTCTTGACAGGTCTTGCAAAAGCCACTTTCTCTTCTGAGTGGCCTTCTCTAACTGCTGCAGCAGCCTTTCCCCAGTGAGGTGGTCCAATGAGCGAATGAATGAGCCTGTCCTGCACAGTAGAGCATGAGGCGTTTTCCTATAGTTTTCAGGGTCTCTATTTCAGTCTCCTCTTCAGACTCTGAGGCCTGTGAGGTTAGAACCTAGCTCACAGCCCAATCTACAGTCCCCGCGTCCTGGGGTAGGGAGCAGCAGGTAACATCATTCACCGTCAGAGTGTTGTAGCCGAAGAAGCCGGTGAGGCTGCTGCTGCCATACTGCAGGGAGAAAGTCTGTCCGTTGGTAGAGTAGGTGGAGGACTGGCTGGGGTCAAAGTGGTTGTGGGGTCAAAGGATTTGGGAAATTGAGCTGGGCTGCCTGGGCTCTCAGGCCTGTGGGGATTCCCACCTGTCTCCCAGCCTGTGCTCACATCCTGGGACCTCAGTACCCCATGCCACCCATCAGGAGGTGGCTAGCCAAGGTTCCCAGCATCCCAAGGCCCATGGAGCTGGTCAGCGGTTCCAAAGAAGCCGCCTCTGACCGTGGGGAGCCCTAGGACTGTGACCTCCCTGTAGGCAAGTTGCTTAAAATCCATGGCCCCCCAGGAGATTGCCTGGCACACAGTGAGTTCTGAGAAATTACTTATCGGATGAAGGAGCGAATGACCCTCCAAGGTGTCCCTGCTTTGCCTGACCCTTGCCCAACAGTCAGGAAGCTGGCCATACCGGGATCCTGAGATCCCTTAGGGCGGGACCAGTAAGGGACCGTCTGAACTAGAGGGGTCAA
>NW_006494614.1:42089126-42097092 GCF_000325575.1 Pteropus alecto | reverse complement strand
CACAGTCCCTCAACCCAAGCATCTGCCCCACTGAATCAGCCTGCAGGCCCCTGCCCCAGTCATCCCGGGGCCTCCCACCTCCAGTGCCTTGAGCATCTAGAAATAGGAAGGCCAAGAATCTGGCTATTCCTGTGCTCCCAGGAGAAACCAATCAATGCCTCCGAGCTGGCCTCTCCTGGGGAGGGAGACACTTCCACCAGACACACCCTCCATACTGGTCCTTCTGGGCCCTCGTGTCCTGCAGAAGGACACTCATGTAGTGCTGGGGCACAGTGAGCAGATATGTGCCTGTGTCCACGGTGGCCTGGCAGCCTTCGGAGCACTAGCTGGAGGCCTCACTGCCAATGCTAGTGGTGAAGAGATGAGAAGCCATAGCAACTCCAGCTCAGGGCAACTGGGGGGGGGCCCCTTCCCCTCCTCTGATGGACTAATAGCTGTAGCCACAGAAACAAGGTACACCTTAGGAAGGCAAGGACTCTGCAGGGGTTAATTCAGTCATCCCCCCACTTCATACCACACCGGAGTCTGTCTACGGCCACCTAAATGGCCATGGAATCTCTTCTTCGAAGTTCCAAGGAAAGTTCGAGAAACATTAAAAGCCAGGGCTACTGATTCGTTGTAAGTACTTTGACCAAATTAGTCCCCCTCTGCCACCACACACCCCAGTTTCTAATCTGTAAACCTGTAGGGTGGGACAGCGGGATCTGAAATGTTTGGGATTCCAAGTCCTGTCCCTTCCGATGTTGTCCCTCTCCCACTTTTCTTCTCCAGGCTGAGATGGGCCTTGAAACTCCAGCATAGGGCAGAACTGAAGGGGGGCGGGGAATGCGCTCCCCAGAAGGCCAAGAATCTGGCTATTCCTGTGCTCCCAGGAGAAACCAATCAATGCCTCCGAGCTGGCCTCTCCTGGGGAGGGAGACACTTCCACCAGACACACCCTCCATACTGGTCCTTCTGGGCCCTCGTGTCCTGCAGAAGGACACTCATGTACTGCCGGGGCACAGTGAGCAGATATGTGCCTGTGTCCACGATGGCCTGGCAGCCTTGGGAGCACTAGCTGGAGGCCTTGCTGCCAATGCTAGTGGTGAAGAGATGAGAAGCCATGGCAACCCCAGCTCAGGGCAGCTAGGGAGTGGGCTTCCCCCTCCTCTGATGGACTAATAGCTGTAGCCACAGAAACAAGGTACACCTTAGGAAGGCAAGGACTCTGCAGGGGTTAATTCAGTCATCCCCCCACTTCATACCACACCGGAGTCTGTCTACGGCCACCTAAATGGCCATGGAATCTCTTCTTCGAAGTTCCAAGGAAAGTTCGAGAAACATTAAAAGCCAGGGCTACTGATTCGTTGTAAGTACTTTGACCAAATTAGTCCCCCTCTGCCACCACACACCCCAGTTTCTAATCTGTAAACCTGTAGGGTGGGACAGCAGGATCTGAAATGTTTGGGATTCCAAGTTCTGTCCCTTCTGACGTTGTCCCTCCCCCACTTTTCTTCTCCAGGCTGAGATGGGCCTTGAAACTCCAGCATAGGGCAGAACTGAAGGGGGGCGGGGAATGCGCCCCCCAGTAGTACGTGTGTGTGTGTGTGTGTGTGTGTGTGTGTGACATAAAGTGCCTCAAGCCTGCTCCAAGAAAGTGCCCACATCCCCAAGGCCCCACCACAGACTTACTCCTCAGTGCCATCTGCCAGTAGAGCACCTGGGTGACGGGGGCCCAGTAGATCTGTCCCCGGTACAAGCTGTGGTCTGCACCTCAGAGTAGGTGGAGGACTGGCTGGGGTCAAAGCGGTTGTGGGGTCAAAGGATTTGGGAAATTGAGCTGGGCTGCCTGGGCTCTCAGGCCTGTGGGGATTCCCACCTGTCTCCCAGCCTGTGCTCACATCCTGGGACCTCAGTACCCCATGCCACCCATCAGGAGGTGGCTAGCCAAGGTTCCCAGCATCCCAAGGCCCATGGAGCTGGTCAGCTTTGGTTCCAAAGCCTCCTCTGACCGTGGGGAGCCCTAGGACTGTGACCTCCCTGTAGGCAAGTTGCTTAAAATCCATGGCCCCCCAGGAGATTGCCTGGCACACAGTGAGTTCTGAGAAATTACTTATCGGATGAAGGAGCGAATGACCCTCCAAGGTGTCCCTGCTTTGCCTGACCCTTGCCCAACAGTCAGGAAGCTGGCCATACCGGGATCCTGAGATCCCTTAGGGCGGGACCAGTAAGGGACCGTCTGAACTAGAGGTGTCAAGACCCAAACCCCAAGGCTTTGGCAGGGACCAAGGCAGCCTTAAGAAAGTGAACATTGTCTGTCTCCAAATATGACTACAAGATGGGGACGACCTCCTGTATTATTCTCCCATGGGCCTTGGAGACACTCAGAACTTAGTAATGAGTGGAGCAGAGTGCAGTGGGCTGTAGCAGAAATATGTATTGGTAGGGAAGGCAGAGGGGCCAGTCAGTTTCAGGGCCAGCTTCTTCCCTTTAGCTTGGGCATGCCATGTGACCCTGGACAAGTCCCTGGGCCTCTCTAGGACCAAAGCTCCCCGCAGCAATCTCTGTGAAGCTTGGCCCTTGCCCAGAGGGTGTCGATGCCCTCCCTTGCCCAGCCCAGCACTCACTGCAGGCCTGGCTCTGGCAGTACACAAGGGCACCCACAGGTTGGAAGAGCCAGTATCAAAAAGGACCAGGAAATTCTGTGGTGGAGTCCCAATGCTGATCTCACCAAAGTAGGCAGCCTGTGAAGGTGGGAGCAAGGTGTAAAGCAACGTGTAGAGCAGGCTGTTCGCTCTGAAGGGATCCAAGGACCTTCAGGCCCAGCATCCTCCACAAGCAGAGCAGGAGAGGGACCAACTCCTGCCCTATGCCCACACCAGGGGCCTGAGCCTTCTCTCCACACTTGTCCACAGACCCCCAGCTCGTGCCTGTCCAGGGTGGATGCAGAGATTTTTGTGATCTGAGCTGCCGAGTTAACAGGGGCCCCTCCCATGCTCTGCCGGGGGCGGGGAGGAGGCTAGGGGGGCGGGGAGGATGCGGTTCAGGCTTGCAGATCTAGGAGAATGGAGCAGGTGCTGGGTGAGAGAGTGTAGAGAAGATGGATGCAGCTCGCTGCCCGGGCCTTGCCTTTAGCCTGTGGCAGCAGGGAGAGGGGTACCCCTGGGAGGGTCAGGACTCACATCCATGTAGGCCATGGGCTTGTAGGTCACACTGAAGTCACTAAAGTGGTACTTCTGGATAGGGTCATACGTGTGAGTCTTCAGGAACTCCTCCAGTAAGCCCTTCTCCCTTATGGTTTCACAGATGGACTTTAATTTCTTCCGACGGACTTTGCAGAAGGGCTGTGTGTAAAGTCAGGGTTCTCCCTCTTTCCTACAGGGCCTCAGTGTCTCTCTGTGTCTCTCTGTGTCTCTCTGTCTCTGCCCACCCACCCCTCCATCTCTAACTGTATACCTCATTCTCTCTGCCCCTCTGTACCCCTGTGTCTGTCACTTGTGTGTGTCTGTGTTTTTCTTTCTCCATTTCTGTTTCAGTCTCTGTCTCTTTCTCTCTCTCTCTGTCTCTCTCTTTCTTCTCCTCTCCGCTTTCTTTCAAAACTCTTCTTAGGACTTGCTCCGAGATTCAGAAAACAGTTCCCTTCATCCATGATGCCTTGCCCCATCTCAAGGGTCGTCATCCCACCCTGGCCCTCTGCTCTCAAATATTCCATAAATTCTTTCCTGAGAAGGGAAGAGGGACTTCAGGCATTCCCCTTTGCAGGATCTGTAAATTTTTTTAAAGGTTTCAGAGACGGCAAAGTTCACCTGAAAGAGAGTACTCTCGTATGTGGCCCTCCCTCAGGCACCTGGCACCGGCCGAATGTGACAGAGCATGGGTATAGGGGAACTGCACTAAACTGGGACTCAGAAGACAGGGTTCCAGTTCTGCCCGTGCTGCTAATTGTCCGGCCTGGAGCCAATCACTGCTTTTCTCAGGACAGGGTGGCAATGGGAAAATTGGCCTGGGTAGTCTGGAGCCCAGATCAGCTCTAGAACTGGAACTTATGAATTATGGGTTTCCACTCATGTCACCTTTGGTTATCCTCCCAGACCTACTTGCTGCCATTGCCTAGGGGGTGTCTGCGGGTCCACCCAGGCCTCACTGCAGACACCGGCCTTCCTGCTTTTTCCATTTCTTTCTTGTCTTGATCCCCATTCCCTTAGGACCCTGAATTCTTACTTACTCCAGAGGTTCAGAAGTTCTCCACTAATCCCATTCACATTGGACTATGAAGACTGATAGCCTCTCTAACCACTCCCACATAATTTGCATATTAAAAGAAGTTTGTAAGAGGAGCCTTCACTTCACCTAAGGATTCACTTTAATGCTGGAATAGCAGCAATGGGGCTGACAGGCCCCAGCCTTCCTGACATCCCATGAGCCAAATCACTCACTCCCTTTTTCCTGACACCTCGGCATATAGAAATTACATTAATGATGTTTCTGCTTAGATGATTCTGTCACCTGCCAAATAAATTTGGGCCCTAAGGAAATTTTCATCAAATGTCACCCTATCCAGAGATAATTGTTCTTTTCTGTGAGAGGAAACACAGTCACCTTTCAGGGTCTGCTTGGGCAGTAGTCACCTCTGCTCTCCCTATTTTAGATCTATCTTTTCTCCTCAGATAGAAGAAGGGACAGAGCTTCTCCCTTTGACTGGAAGTTTCCTGAAGGCAGAGGCTGTGTCTCTTTTCACCTCTGAGTCCTGTCGTGCACTGGCTCAGGGAGCCTGCCCTGCCCCTAGCAGAAATTCTAGAGCAGAGGCAGGTGGGGCATCCTCTGGCCAAGCCACCCCTTGCAGGGCTCAAGTCTCCTGCCCACGCTCCTGTACCAGCAGCCAGGCCCCAAACTCACTTGACCACTGTTGCCTCCAGGAGCTGGAAGCAGAGCAAGGCCGCCACCATCCACTTCATGATGCCGATTCCCAACTGGCTGCAGAGGAAAAGCCACTCCAAGTAGGGCAGTCATTTATACCCTCCAGGGTTCCAACCCAGGCCCCGCCTCCCTGCTCTGGACAAGCATGACCTCAATCCCTGGTGTACCCTGTGTTCCACATATCAATTGTTTCTGTGTGTTTTCCCTTGTGAGGCTGGCTGCAAAGGACTTTTCATCTTATTGACTTTTTTAAATAAGCAATGGAGGCCAGGAGGTGTGAGCGGAAAGAGAGAACAAAGTTGGAGTGGCGAAGATTACTTCTTGTCCAGGAACCAGAAGAATGATGTGGGCATTTAGGGATGAGGGCCAGAGAAAGGTCGAGCCAGAGCGATGGCCAGGAGATCCATAGGTGGGTTTCTCATCCTCAGTACTATTAACATTGTAGAATGAATAATTCTTTGTTGTGGGCACTGTCCTGTGCCTTGTAGGATGTTTAGCAGCATCCATGGCCTCTACCTGCTGGATGCCAGCAGTAGCTCCCCAGTTGTGACAGCCAAAAAATGTCTTCAAACATTGCCAGATATCTCCTTAGGGGGCAAAATTGTTGAGAACTGTATCTATGGGTGATAGGCTTGGAGGTCTGACTAAAGTCCTGGCTCCCAGCACCCCAAACCCTTAGGGGATGCAGTTAGGGGTATCTGGGGGATGGTGGAGTCGGTGGCTAGGATGACGGTGGCGAGAGTGGTGCCAGTGGTCATCATAGTGGTACTGCTGGCGCTGATGCAGGTGGTAGGGTTGGGTTGCCAGTGAATGAAGTCAGAACTCTTTGGGGCAGCTTTGGAGGCTTTCAAGGTCAAATTTGGAGAAATGCTCATCAAAATTCAGCGAACGCTCAGGACACACCCACGGAGTAAGCCAAACTGGCTTCTGGTTATGCCTCTTGTGCTGGTCTAGCACAACAGGAGGCCTGGGACAAGGGCATATGGAGAGGGGACATGTCTACGTTTGCTTCTGTTCTTCATTGTCACTCTTCTTCCATCCCATTTCGATTCTGTCCCTGCTTTTAGTTCTCCTGAAATGTCTGTGTCTCTCATTACCCTCCTCCCAAACCTTCATAGGCCCTTTTTTCTGCCCCAAGTCTGATCCATCCTGTGCTTCTATCCCTCATCACCTCATCGCCAGGTCTTCCCTGCTTCCCAGCTACAAGCTTCTCCTTGCCTGAGGTGACCTGGAGCTGGCCCAGTGCCCACTAACCTAGCACAGGAGAACTCCCCATTTTGGGGTGAGTGGAAAAAGTCCCCGTGCCAGTACCCTCTCTGCCACCTTGTACCCTGCACTCAGGGCTCCAAACAGATTTGTTAGGCCCTAGAGCCCCAGGCAAAAGGCCAAGACCAGACCTGCCAAACACCGGTATAACCCAGCCAGTGGGGGATTTTCCACTCTGGCCACCACCACCCACTGCCCGACCAGAGCCCTGGAGCCTCCCCTAGCCCTATGATAGGGGAGGGGAGGGAGAACACTAGAAGTCTACCCAGGCCCGGCATAGAGAAGGAGGTATCTGCCCGATTGTGTCTCAAGGCCAGATCAGCTCCCATTCCTCCCTGCAGTCCCCAGGGACACACTGGACTCTGGAGTGGAAGGTGAGGAAGGGACGGAGTACCTTCTCTGGAGGAGGGATCTGCAGATTTGGAAGCGCAGGCAAAAGCAGGTCATGGATGCCTGGAATCTTGCCAAATCCTGCGAATATAATAGAACCTGTGGGATCCCCCCAGGTCTTGTGAGGCCTTCCAAACTCACCAGCATGGGCCTCTGGGGATCTTTCCTTACCTGGTAGGATTCTAGGCATCTGATGGCTGCCAGGCTGACCTGCTCCAAACCCCAGTCACACCATATCCCTTTTGAGCACCCCTGGCCTAGTGCATCAGGCCAGGACATCCCACTTGGCTGCCAGGACTTGGGAGTCTGCAGCCCCTGTCTACCCAACCATATCCGGCAGCTCAGTCAGTCTCCTCAGCATCCCCAGACATCTCCAATCCGAGTCTGCTACTGGCCTGCTCCACCACCACCCAGCTGCCCATACCCGCAAAGCCTACTTCTTACTCTTCTATGTGTCCAAAGTCTGTCCATCCTTCTAGGCCTCTACTCCTACAGCCAGGGGTGTACAGAGTCTGAGGACAGCTTAGAAGTCATCTAGGACCACCTCTCACCTAGGACAGGAGCCCCAGGAAGCCTGACGCACTGATTCCCACCCAAGTTCATCTTCTACCCCTAAACACTGTCCCCTACCCGCGCTGGTGCCCTCCCCTGGGGACTGGATCTCTCACTGGGTAGGGTTGGTCTCCAGTTGCTTCATGGGGTATGTTTCTTCTCTCCAGAGACCGAAAGCTCCCAGAGGGTAGAGGCTGTAGCTTCCACCTTTCTGTGCCCAGCCCCAAGCTCGGGAAATCTTGAACAGTAGGTGGAGCCCATGGGATTGTTCCCAGTGGGCCTTGGTTATATCTCCCACACCCCACTATCCTGGTGCTTGAATTTCCACCCCACGCTCCAAAGGGATCTTGTCAAAATCCAGGCCCTGGGATCTTCTCATAGCGACAGTCCCCCAGGAAAGAGTTATTTTATTATCACTCTCTGGTTTCGTCTCCCTCTTAGCACCACCTGCCTCAAAACTCATCAAAGCTCCCCATTACCACCACCACCACCACAATGGCCATCTAAATAAAATCCAACTCATTACCCTGGCCTTCAGGACATGCTCAGTCAGGCCCCTTCCAACGTTTCCATGCTCATCTTCCACTACTAACCTTCGCATGCTCTATCCTCTAGCCATAGTGACCTCCTTGCTTCCTTCCTAGGAGACTTGTTATTTTCCAACCTCCATACCTTTGTCATTGCTGTGCTTTCCATCTAGGACACCCTTCCCAAGCATCTCCATCTGCAAGATCTCCTCCTCCTTCAAGACCCACTACAAATGCCACAAAGCCTTCTTTATTGTGCTCACTTACTCTCAAACTGGCCTCTATTGTAAAGGACTTTGCTTTTCCTCTCCTTATAGTATTTATTTTATTTTACT
>NW_006494614.1:42081134-42089059 GCF_000325575.1 Pteropus alecto | reverse complement strand
TTTTATTTTAGGCGAGGCAACCCTTGGTTGACCTCACAGATTGCAAGGACCTTGTCAGCTTACAATCCCCTATTTTTTATTTTTTATTTTTTTTTGCCTACAGCACCTGGTCTTCCTAAGTGGTCTCCCATCCAAGTACTAACCAGGCCCGACCCTGCTTAGCTTCCGAGATCAGACAGGATCAGGCTTGTTCAGGGTAGCATGGCCATAGACTAGTATTTATTTTATATCATCTTTTATCCCAGTGACTTGCCACAAATCCTACCACTTGTAACTAAAAGAAGAGGTCTCTTCCTGAACATGGCTCCATAAATAGCTCATTCATCTTTCAGAATGTCTACAGAAGTGACACTGGTTGTTGGCAGTGTCTCAAGAAGAGATGGCAACTACATAGCATGCACAGGGCCACTGCTCATCCTTTACCCATGGCAGACATCACTAATCAAACATATCACTCTTTGTCATGGACGCTGTGTGTTAGGATCCTTTTCAATCTAGTGCTCCATGCAGCCATTCTCAATCAATCTTGAAATGACAATCCTCAAGTCCTTTAATGGAGGGTTGTTTGTTTAAATTCTGGATACTAAATTTTATTTAGAATTCTACACGTATACTAATTTTTAAAAAATGTAGGCAACTCAAAACTAAAACTATTTGCACCATTCTAAATTATCTTCTAGCTCTTAATGTACACACTTTGATTTTAACATAGCTGTAATCAGTGTATAAATGCAGCTTCTGTCTGCTCTTTTCACTTAAGATTACTACATACACATTTCCAGGCATTAAGATAAGCCACATTCTTATCACTTTCAGTGGTTAAACAGTGCTCTATCATCATGGTAGCTACAATTACTTAGCTCTATTCATTTAGGTTCATTCCAATTCCAATTTCTCATTGCTATTAGTAGCACAAACTAAAAGTCATCCAAAGGAAGAGAGTGGTGAGCTCCTCGTTATCACAGGCATTCAAACACCTTCTGAGGAATATTAGTGGAAGGGTCTCTTGCAACAGATATAAGATGGAAATAAGAATCTGAGTTTCTCCGTGTATTCCAATCCCTGAAATAAGATCACAGAGCTCAATGCTCTAGGGATGGGTCCTCTGTAAACCTCAAGTCTTTGACAGCTGTCTCTACATGAGTTTTAGTTACAGCTTTTGCTATTAGCTTGGTTTTATAGTTTTTTTCCTTAAATTTTGTATGTGTTTTATACTTAAACCATTAGTTTAATCAAACATATTGAGGACACACCTGAGATTTTTTTTTTGAGGTTCAAGGATTTATGCTTTCTTTTTCTTTTTCTTTCGATATAATTTCAGCTTACAGAACAGTTGGAAACATAGTACAGAGAGTTCCCATATACCTGTCATCCAGAACTCCCTAATGTTAACATCTTACATCTTAATGATAGTACAATGATCAAACCCGGGAAATTAACCCTGATCTAATACCATTAACCAATCTATAGACTTTATTTGAATTTCACTAGTTTTCCTACGAATGTCCTTTTTCTGATTCAAGATCCAATCTAGGATCCCACATTGCATTTAGTTTTCATGTCTTAGTCCCCTCCAATCTGTGACAGCTCCTCAGTTTTTCTTTGTCTTTCGTGACCTTGCTACTTCTAAAGGGTATCGATCAGTTATTTTGCAGAATGTCCCTCAATTTTTGGTTTTTCAGATGTTTTCTCATGATAAGCTTGAGGGCATGCATTTGGGGGCAGAACCACAGAGGTGAGATACCCTTTTCAGTGCATGAGAGCAGGAGGTTCATGACATGAATGTGTCTTATTACTAGTGATTTAACCTTAATAACTTGGTTAAGTGAGGTCTATAAGGTTTCTCTACTGTACAGTTGCTATCTTTCCCATGATAATTAAGAAGTGTCCTCTGGGGAGACACATTGAGACTATGCAAGCATGATGTTTCTCATCATTCTCTGCCCACTAATTTCAACATCCGTTACTGGTTCTTGCCTGCAACAGTCATTATGGTGGTGTTTCCCTAATGGTATTTTTCTCTTTCCATCATTCCTTCTGCATTTATTAATTAGCATTACACTGTAAGGAAAAGCTGGGTTCAAGGTTTGAAAATGGATTCTTCCTCCCCTGCCAAAATATTCCATCACTGAAAGTTTGCCATACACAGGGCTTTATATTGTCGCGAGGCAACCCTCACAATTCCACAAGATAAGTTACTTTATTCTCACTCTATAGAGGGGTCCATTTTATTTGTCTATATCTCAAAGAGCCAGAAGTTGATCTCTGTGTGTATAAATTGATAAATAGAGAGACCCCTTATTTTTTCTCTGGTCTATTGATTGACATAACCTTTGCTCACAGCAACAACTTGCTTGTCTAGCTTAGGTAGGAGGAGGATACGTTGGATAGGTGGAGAGCATGTCACACTGCAGTGTAGCTGCAGGAAGGGGAAGGATGGGGCAAAGCCTCGAGGTTAACTGGAATCTGGGATACAAACACCTCTAGGACCTTTTCTCTGCTTTTCCTTCTCCCTCCCCTCCCTTCCCTTCCCCTCCCCTCCCCTCCTCTTCTCTGTCTCTGTCTCTGTCTCTCTCTGTCTCTCTGTCTCTCTGTCTCTCTGTCTCTCTGTCTCTCTGTCTACACACACACACACACACACACACACACTATAGGCTGGCTTTTTCCATGCCACTGACCATCAGAGGCTGACTTTTACATTTCCAGAGAAAGCATGAAACCAAAATTCCCAAGAAAGCTCTGATTGGTCAGGCACCTACTCCTGAACCAATCAATTATAGCCCTGTAAGAACCTGACAGCTTCCTCAGGAAGCATTTTGAAAAGTGTAGACAGAAGTCCCCAGAGGAAGTAAGGGATGTTTCTGGGCAAATAATCTCAGAGATGTCCATGTAGATTTATTTCTGATGACATATGAATTCTACCTCTAACTCTTCACCCACCCTATTTTGCACATATTTAAAAATGTAGTGGTGTTGTGTGACATGCAATTGGCTATAGAAGATCAATCTCCACTGCTTACTGACCTTTTGACCTTGACATTTCACTTACCCTTCTTAAGCCTGAGTTTCCCTGACTATAAAATGGAGATAATAATCCACTCCACAGGGTTGCTGTAATAACCCAATAAGGCCATAATTATGAAAGTGCTAGCGTATAGCAAGCCCTCCAGAACTATCAGCAGAGCAAGAATCTTTTCCTTTTGATTATACAGTGGGCTGTAGGCACGGGCTGAAGAGGAAAAGGATCTTTGGGGAGTGCTGATAATGTTCTGTTTCTTGATCTGAGTTCTGGTGACACAGGTCTGTTGGAAGTCAGTGAGCTGTATACTCATGATATGTGTGCATTTCTGCATGTATCTTATACTTTAAAGTTTTTTGAAGTCATTTTATTTTTGAATTTTTAAAAAATTTTCATAATGGTTTGACATTTATACAACTTACATAGTGATCCCCCGATAAGTCTTGCACTCACCTGACACCATATATAGTTATAATATTATTGATTATATTCCCTAAGCTGTACTTTACATCCCCATTACTATTTTGCAATTGACGATTTGTTAAAGTCACGTTTTAAAAAGAGGAAGGAGGAGAAGTAGAAGCAAGAGAAGAAGCGAGTTCCAAATCCCCCTACCCCCCGACAGCTCGCATGCCGTAGAAAGGCTGTCCCAACTGCGTTGCCATACAGGCAGAAGGAAAAGAAGAAGGGAGACAGAACACCCGCCCTCACAGGACCCCAAAGATGGAGCAGGGAGGCAGTCCCTGCTCAGGGAGTTCTTGGTGGGTGGGGACCCTGGACATTCACCCATGATAATGTTGTCCGCAACAGCAGAGAGGCAGAGATGACTGTAGGTAAAATAAAGAAGTACATGTCTTTTTTGCACAGTCATATATTTATTATATTTTAGCACAGATATGTAATGGACCCATCGCACCCATGATCTTGTGGACAGTCTCCTAACCAAGGAGTGTCAGGGAGCAGCAGAATTACAGCCTGAAAGCCTTGTCTCGTAGGAGTTTGTCTCCTAGGCTGGCCATCCCGGGAAGGGGCAGAGCCTGCAGTTACTCAAGGGACCAGGGCCCCCAGCCCAGGAGTCTCTGAGTATTAGATTTCAATTCCTCCTGCCCAGCTCTGGGCCCCAAGGGGAGGGGCAGTCTCCTAGATGTGAAATCCATCCAGGAACTCCCAGTTTCTGCCCCCGCCAACGCACTGCCTAGAGGTGGCCATCTCCATGTGACAGGCAGGACAACTGTGAGCATACAGTCAGTTGTCATGCTAAGCCAGGGCTCTACATCCATGGCTCTGTCCACACTGCCTGCTCAACTTCCTCCCCAACTACTGTCCACATCTCCAAAAATGGTACCTGTGCCAAGCCAGAGAGCTGGGGGTGAAACTTGCCATGGCCTCTCCCCCAATCCTCTGCATCAGTGGATTTTAACCTGTGGCCACACATAGATAGTGCAAAGATCATGAGTGTGGTATTGGAAAGACAAATTTGGGAACAACTGACTTATACTGAGTGGGCATGAAAGTTGAGCTGACCTGACGCCCCTAGTGACCCCCCAGCCATGTTCCCCAAAGCCAGAGCCTACAAAGCTGCTTTATTTGGGATCTCCCAGATCTCAGCTCTGAAAAGCAGGATTTAGCTGGAGTGAGTGAAGAACAGGGGCTCCCAGCTTCTGTGAGACCCAGAGACCCAGAAGGCATGCCTGTGATGAGGGAGATAGGCAGAGTCAGTCCACACAACAGTGGCCAGGCCCACCTTGTTGTTGCCTGTGTCACAGATGGAGTTGCAGACCTTCGGGAAGACATCATCAGGAAGCCACAGGGGCCAACCATTCTCTGAGGGCAGGAACATGGGCTGGAACACCATGAAGCAGTTACTGCACTGACCCGGAAGAAAAGAAGTGAGGCTGTCAGTAGGCAAGTCTCATTGTGTTAGGGAAATAACCTGAGCTCTGAGATCAGAGAAGCCTGAGTTCAAATCTCAGCCCATCTCTGGCTAGCCGTGTGACACTGGGCAAGTCGCTTAGCCTCTATGAGTTTCAGTTTCCTCATCAGTTGAGGGTGGGGGATAATGTGACCCATTGCTGCATTCTGCGTGATGCATATATGTCAGGCAGGTGAAAAAATGAGGAAAAAACATTAGGATTTCACATCTAGGCAAAATAGGCAAAATAGCACATGCAAAGGGCCTGAGGAAGGAAAGACAAAATGATGGGGCTAGTGAGGCTGGAGTAGAGCAGTGAGAGGGGCCTGCCAAGGGAGGCAGAGGCCCAACCACCAGAGCTGAGGCCTTGAGGCTTTTTTGGCCATGACCCATGGTCAGAAATATATTTTACACCATAACCATATAGTACACACAATCATACAAATATCATATATAATTAAAACCAAAGCCTCACCCTGCCATAAAAAATTCTAGACCATATAGTACGTGTGATGTACTAATTTTTCTATTTTATTTGTTTCTAAAGTGATGGTTGCAATTAACTAAAATGATTTCTCATGGATCATGAGCTGCAATTTGAAAAACACCGATCTATATGGCATCGAGCACATGTCAGTGCATGTACGCATGCGCGCGTGCGCGCGCGCGCGCGCGCGCACACACACACACACAATCTTGCAGTCTTAGCTGCCATTTTGTACACAGCAATTAGTCACAAGTGTTTAGATAGCAGAGTGGTCTCTTCCTTCGTTCATGTCCCCTACAGTGGAGGCAGAGGATGCTCAAGGCGTATTTGTTAATTAGGAACGAGGTTGAAGGCTGGGAGAGAAGGAGGTTTGGAGGTTTGGGTAATCTGAAGAGGGACCACTGACCACCGTACCCCTTGCTTCAGTTTCAACCTCTTATCCTGGTCAAATGGAATGGGGACCAGTAGTAAGCGTCAAGTCTCGGGTTTGGGAAGGGGCTGAGTGACCATCTGTGAGAGTGATGGTGGTACCTACTCCCAGGACTATCGCAAGGACTTGAAGAGCAAGCGTACACAGAGCCCTTGGCTCAGCCTGACACCAGGAATAGCAACCAGTGCTTATGCAGCGCTCAGCGCATGCCTGGCACTATTCTAATTGCTTTATGTCTACCAGTGCGTTTAATCTTACAAGGACCTTATGAAGTAAACACTGTAGCGTCCCTGTTTTACGGATGAGGAAATAGAGGCTCACAGAAGATCAGCAACTTACCCAAGGTCACAAAGCTGTCAGGACAAGATCCCAAAGCAGGTGGACTAGACTTCCACCATTACACATACTACATCTCAGAAAGCCCTGGATAAATGGTGATTCCTGGTATTATTTTTGTGGTAGAGGTTGATAAAGTGATCCTTAAGGTCTTTTGCAAATCTGACATCCCAGAACTGTAAAGGCTGCAAGCGAGCTACTCTTCCATCTGGCCTCATGGGCTTTTTCCCATGCCCCGGCAGAAAGAAGGAGAAAAGAGATGGCTAGAATCATGAAGAAGAGGCACCAAGGATCTGTAGGCGAAGTGATGGTGAAGGCGATGGACAGTGGGCTGTGGTCACCGCTATAATTGGTGACAAACTGGAGAAATAATAAGGACACAGAGACAGGTGGTCAGAATCCACTTCTTCCAGGGCTCCTGGGATGGAGGTGGCCCATTCTAGGTTCAGAAATCCATCCTGCATCCCAATCCTTTCCACTTCACCCTGCAACCTCTCTCCCCCCGAGCACTGCAGATATATCCTCACTCCAGATGAATGCCCAGTGAAGGCACCAAGATGGAGTCCAAGCAAGTAGGACAGAAATATGAGGAAGAGGCTGTTGCTGGGGAAGCCTTTGCGGGAGAGGGGACAGAGAGGGGGCAGGACAGGGAGATCCCAGCACACCTGGCACCAAGCAGTGGGCAGGGAGATGACACGCAAACCGTTAGAGGCTAGGATTTGGAACGAGCCTCTCAGGTCAGTGTCCTCTGACTTCCTAGCAGCAGTGGGGTGGGGTGCCTGCCTCTCCTTGGCTGTTCCCTGGGACCCTGATGAGCTGTGTCAGCTGACCAAAAATCTGCTCAAGGACAGTGATGAGGGAGGTTTCTGTGTCCAGGATAGCAGGAAGCTCTGGGAGCACCAGTGGGTGCTTTACTCCTGCTAGAGGAGTCATCAGAAATTAGAGTCATGCCATCTCTCCTCCAGCCTTCATGCAGACTTTCGCTTAGAGCCCAGGCCAGTCCCCGGGTCTGCCCTGGGCTGGAAGAGCCCAATATTTTTCCCAAAATAGCCCTCCAGGCCCTCTCCCTTGGTGGCGGGATGGGATTTGAATCCACTCACCCTTGGAAGGTGATCTGCTGGTAACTCTGGGCAACCACAGGGCTCCAGATGTCCTAACCTGTATACAGCTTGCTGTTCTCACACCCAAAAGTGACTTCTCCAATGGTGGTGTCATTTTGTCAGCTATGGACCAAAGACAGTTTTGGGAAAAGGAAGCTGCCAGATGACTGGACCCTCATTTCTGGAGCCCACTCTCTGAGTCAACCCAGCAGGCCTGCCCCTCCTTTTCCACCTTTCTACTCCTCTTGTACCCCCACAGCCCTTGGCTCAGGGTGAGGCTTCCGACTGGTTCTCCATAAACCCCTGTCCAGCAATGGGTTGACCATTTGAAGAGCAGAGGAGAAAGTCCCAGGTGGCAGGGGCCCTCCCACCTGGTGACACAGAAGCTGACCACGGGCTCTGGGATCAGGTTCCACTTAATAAGGCCATCCATGACTGTGGTGGCCAGGCTGCAGAGATGGAAGAGAACAGGCCCTTTATCCCATCAAAATGCATGCTTTCGATGGTGATGCCTCCTGGCTCAGTCCAAACTCCTGTTGGTGATGGGCAAGCCCAGCATCTGCTCCCAGAGAAGAGGAGAATCCCTTGGGATGGCCCTTGGGACGGCCCTTGGGAGGCTGGGACAGCAGAGCCTCCCTCAG
>NW_006494614.1:42071871-42081120 GCF_000325575.1 Pteropus alecto | reverse complement strand
CAGGAAGGAAGCTAGACTCCTGCCCTGGCCGGCCGCCTACCACCTGATGTCACGGTGTGGAAGCCCAGGGCTCTGGAGAGATTGCTGTCCTGCAATGAGAAAGAGGAGTACGTGGAGGATTGACTCGTTGGGCTGGAAGTGCATGTGATCGACAGTTGGGAGCAAGGCATGAACGCGAGGGCCTCACTCCTTCCGTCTCTCCTCACTTCCACATCAACCCCACCTGGTCCCTGCAGTGACCTAAACCCCACCTGGACCAGGGGCAGGGTGACTCTCTGTGAATTCCTCACATCAGATTGGAGTTTCACGGGAGACAAAGGACACCTGGACCAGGGGCAGGGTGACTCTCTGTGAATTCCCCTGAGGGCACTCACATCAGGTTGGAGTTTCACGGGAGACAAAGGACACCTACCAACTGGCCTAGCTGGTGTCAGAAAGAATGATGAAATTCTGAGGAGGGGTCCTCACACTGATCTCTCTGTAGTAATACATCTAGGAAAAGAGATTCTGTCACTGGTGGAGACTTGGGCCAAAGGCCCCCAGTGACCCATAGCTTCTAGGCTCCACCCTCCAACAGCTCCCTGAGGGTCTGACTCTGACCCTTAGAGATGGCCTCCTGTTGTCTTGAGTCTTTAAATGTGTCTCCCAGCAGAGTGGGGCTCCATGAAGGCAGGGCTATGTCTTCCTCAGAGTGGGGTTACCCAGGTTTATGTCCCCCCACCACTGACTGGGGCAGGAAAGAGGGAGCAATATGAGCTAGTGGAGAGTCTGTATAGGATTGTCAAGGGGGTGGGGCGAGAAGCTGGGTGAGACTTCAGAGTAAAGGCTGCAAGTAAGCAGAGTGTGAGACAGTTAGACCAAGTGAGCTGGATGGGGCTTGGAAACCTCCTTGTAGGAGGAGGCACTGAGGCCCTAAGCCTCCTTGTGTGGGATACCTGGGGGAGGGGCAAGGGGCTTACTTGAGTCCGCCAGGAGATGGAGATAACTTCAGAGCCTCCCACCCTGGTTTCAGCTTCTCTTCTCTCTACATATGACACGTTCAATGATGGAGGGTCCCCTGCACCTGCCTCGCCCCAGGTGAAGACCCCTCATGCACAGGGTCTTTCAAACCTAAGGTCTTGTTCCGTTAGTGTGGTGAAGTCAATCTGGGAGATCATGACAGGGTTCTTTTTTTAATGTAATTGGCTGGAATAGAATAGAATAGTTCAGATAATGTGGCTGTGCAGTGCTCTATACATGTGTGTTTGCGTGTGTGGCTCATGATGCAAAATGCTGAAAGGGCTCGACACACAGTCTGGATCAACATGCAGAAACATACATCCACATGCAGGCAGGCATGCCTTTGCTTGCATATGTGCTCCAGTCCAGCCTTGGCTACCCACAAGCTCCTGCTCTCCAACAGAGGCATCTGTGTATGTTTCCACGGGCAACACCTTCCGCTAAGCAGAGCAGGATGACCTCCCCATGATCCACCTCCTCCTGTCACTTCTCCTCTTCCTCCCTTCCCTTCCCTTCCCTTCCCCACTTCCCCCTCCGCATTGGGGCTCTTCCCTCCAAGCCCTTGCCAAGTGACAGCCCAGGACCCCCTCTCAGCACAGCTTCTGGGTCTGGACCAGGGAAAGTCCCTATATGTGACTGTATTTCCCAAGGCAGAAATGAGGACAGGTGGTTTGACTTTAGCACAAGACAGTTGGCATAAGGCCAGTCCTGATCTCCCTGTTCCTGGAGTCACACTCAATTTCTCCTCCAGAGAGAGTGGGCCACTTGGCAGGGGGTGCTGGGAACTTCCAGTAACTCCCTCCCATTCTTGACCAGTTTCCACTTTAAGCTCCTAGGCCTATCCGGAGGGGTCAGGCCCCATGCTCCGTGCCTGCCTCCTTCTGAGACCCTGCCAAGCTGGTAAGACAGGCTGCGGGGAAGGATTGTTTTGACTGAGCTGAACTTGGCCACAGACTGAGTCTCCTTGGGTGGGGGAGTGGGGAGTGCTGGGTTTTAGGGATTGGGTGGCAGAGAGGGGAGACCTGTGTCCCTGACTCGGTATATCAAAGGCCAGAGAATCTAATCACGGGGCCCTGGATAAGGAGCTGGAACAAGGCCTTTCGCAAAGTCCCAAACCAAACACTGATAATGGATTCAAGAAGCTCCAGGTCCGACTTCTTCACCTCTCTCACCCATGGCCCCTAACTGGGTCTCAGACGGCCATGGTTGTGGTCCCAGGCCCGTGGAGCTGGGGCTGACCCCGGCTCAGATCTTGACCAATCTAGAGAGGTGGGCCTATGAGTGGAGAGCACAGCTTGCCAGGGTTTTCCCTCTCTCCAGGCTTCTCATGTGGGACATCTGAGGCAAGTTAGGGGCCAGGGATGCAGGATAGGGAGCTGGGGGTGGGCAGCCACACCAACTCTCCCCAGCATCCTGATGTCTGAGGGCTTTGCTCCACATGCAAACCAAGGCCCGGAGCAGAAAGGGGGAACCCAGAGACTCAGGAGGTCTTTATGGACCCAGCAGTGAAGGAGGAGAGGAAGGATCCAGAGGCCTTGGACATGCCCCAAAGCCACCTCTATGGCTCTCCTGGCTGTACATCCCCTTTTCCAGATCCTAAGTGTGTCTGGGAGGGTTCTGGCTGAGTGTGGCCCAGCTTCCTACCAACTCCAGGTACCCACCCTTAGCCCCGCCCAGATTCCAGGAAGTAGAGACTGTGGTCTTGAGGCTCCGGGAGGATTTCTGAGGGTCTCACTTTTGTTCTTTTGCAGGAGATGTCACCACTGCTCAGTGCTGACCCAGGGCTCCAATGGGTTGCCCTCCAGGGACTCTCTGCCTACATCCCTCTCTGTGCTGAACCCAGGCCTGCTCTGGACATCAACACCCCTCCCACCTGGTGGCCTCACCTCCCAAAGCCTTGGAGGTGTGATGGGGGCTCAGCGTCTGGATCACCCCTGGTTTCAGATCCGGCAGAGAACAGATGCCAGCTTGCAGGTTCAGGAGCAGCAAGGTGGGGCCTCTGCAAGGCCTGGCCTGGCTCCCCGGGAATGTGAAGGTGGTGGAGCCCTCAGCTCCAGGTTGGAGGTGCCCGGAGGACCCTGTTCCTCAGCCTCTGGCTACAAGGATGGGTGACTGTGTCAAGGGCCCATTCCCCCAGGTCTCCAGCTCAAATCTGTCTTTTCTCTCCTCACATTCCTTTCCTGCCTCTGTAAAATGCACTTTCTCCCCCTAGATTACAGCAATAGCCTCCTAACCGATTTCCAGCTTTCGCCCTTTCCACTCCTCTACCTAGACCTCTCTCCCATCCCCACACAGCAGCCAGAGCCATCCTGCTAAAACTTAAGTCAGATCTCTGCACCAAACTCTCCCATAGCTAATCCGATCGCCAATCCTGGCCCACGAGACCCGTGTGTCCTAGGTCCTCCCCCCGTACCCTCCCTCCTCTTTGTCCCCACTCTAGTTGACCAGCATCCTTTGACCCTTTTACTTTTCCTGAACTCTGCAGGGCCTTTCCTTCGTTTGGGACTCCTTCGCTCAGCTGTTCACTCAGCCTTCTTTGAGGCACTCACACCTCAGCTCCTCAGTGAGGTCTCCCCTGACATGCCCATCCCTGCCACTCAATCACATTACCCCTTCTGCATTTTCTTTAAAGTTATCTCTTCCCTGAACTTAACTTATTCATTTAATTAATTTGTCGACTAATCATCTCACCCTCAGTAGAATGTAAGTTCATGAGGACAGGGGCCTTATCTCCTGATTGCTGCTATGTCCCTATCACCCATCACAGTGCCTGGCATATAGCAGGTGTTCAATAAGTATTTGTTGAGTGAGTGGATGAATGAATGCCCGTACCTGGTTTGAGCCCCACAGCCTGCCCCCTCCAATTCACATGCATAGCTCCGCTGTCCCATAGCCTAGAGAGTGTAGTTGCCGCCGCCTTCCTAGACCACCCCCAACCTAGATCCTTCAGCGCCACACCCCACTGGCTCCTCTCCTCCCAACAGCCCAGTCTTTCCCCTCCCAACCCCATCCCCCTGGCTAATTGCTAGGGCCACACTCCCCATTCCTTCCTCAAATCCTCTTTGCTCTTCAGCAAGTTTCTCCACATCACCCAGCTGTTGCTGTGACAACCATAACAGAGCCAAGCTTGGGCTCTGTGCCAAGCACCAACTGAGCCCTTTATGTGCATTTTCTTATTTAATATACTAGAACATTGTGAGGTAAGTGTTGTGGGTTCAGAGAGGTTGATTCATCTGCCTGAGGTCACACAGCTATCAGATGGCAGAGGCATGCATTGCATAATCTTGTCTTATGGATTGTGAGCTTTGAGGAGTTGGGGCTTTGTCAGGACTTAGCCCTCACAACCCAGATTTTGAATCCTGGACCTGCTGTGTCCAATATTTGCTGGGGAAATCAAGGCCACTATACTCGTATGACTGTGCTTCGTGCCTCACAGCCAACCCCGATATACCAATACGTGATATATTCCCCTGGCCTTTTAATCCCAGGAGGAAAGGAGCTCAATAAGGAAAAAAGCCAGCATCAGCCCATTTGGGCCAGAGAAGCAAGGAGCCTCGTAGAACACCTGGAAGCTCTTCCCCATCCCCACCCAGCCGGCTGCCCGATGCCCTCCACCCCTCCTTCCATCTCCTCCCCAACCCTCCTCAGACACAGCTGCCTGGCTCTCCTCAGCCCGGCCAGCACCCAGGGAAGATTAGAGGTTTCATTGTACATACGTTCGTTTTTCCCAGAGTCAGAGTCCCCAGTTTCCCATCTCTTCACCCCCAAACCTTGTCCTGGCCACACTTTTTCTGGTACCCTCTCACCCAGAGGGAAACCTGGCCAGGCTAAAGGTGGGTAGGTAGAGAGGAAGGTGACAGGGAGGGACTCCCAAGGGACCATGCCTCCCCAGCTAAAGGGGCAGACCAGAGGGAGAAGAGATGGCTGAAGAAACACCCCATCAATCAGCAGGCACCAGGTGGGGCTAAGTTCCCCCTCCCCCGCACTGCTCATCAACTCAGTTATTATATTAATAAGCCCTTAAGAATGAGCATAATGACAACCTACACTTGGAGCACGAGCGATGCTCTCACATGCCTGGCCTCCCCAGCCCCTCTCCACAGGCAGCCATAGGGGTTGCGGCATAGGGCAGGAATGGCTGTATTGCTCTCACATGCCTGGCCTCCCCAGCCCCTCTCCATAGGCAGCCATAGGGGCCATAGGGCAGGAATGGCTGTACCCGGAGCCAGAGAGGCCAAGAGGTGGTCCAAAAGGCAAGTGACCATTGGTATCAGAGTGAAGCTTTCAGAAGATCCACAGCAAACTCTCATGATCCACACTGCCCACAGAGAACCTCCTCCCAGACCCAACTCTTTGACGTTCCCCGCCCCCTCTCTGCCCTCCTGTCACCTCCATGTTCACTGTGAGAGCTGGTGCCTCTCAATTCCGGGACAGACCCATAACAAGAAATGTCACCTGAATATACGGACAGTTCGAACTTTGATTTAATGAGCCAAGGACTCTGCAGTTATTTATATGGAAAGACCTGTGGTTTCAGGCCACCTCCAAGGTCCCAAGAGCCAGAAGGGCCAATGAATTGAATGCTTACTCAGGCAGTATTAGCAGATGCATAATGTCTAGAACAAGAAAGATGTTGGGTTGCAGGAAGATGAGGTTCAGGCCTGGGTACTACACTCAGTTCTGGGTCCAACTAGAGCACAGGGTGTGGACACCTTTCCGGTTTTGCCGGAAAGAACCATGTTCAGGTGAAAATATCTCCATTTATTGAACACTTACTATGGGCCAGCTGCCATGGTTCCTGCTGGGCAGACATTCTCTTATTTGATCCTCGCTACAATTTCATGAAAGAAAGACTGTTATTGTCTCTATGACACAGAAGAGGAAACTGAGGCACGAAGAAGCCAAATTGTTACTAAGTGGTGAAGCCAAGTTTCAAAGTCCAGCACCCTGAGTGGAGAAGCTAGTCTTAGCTGTGTGTGGATCCATGAGCAGAATTAGGACCCAATGAGGGATAGTTTAGGGACATCATAAAGCCCAAGTGGAGGGAGGACTTATGAGGTAGCGAGCTTCCCATCCTGGGACGTGTGTGAGCAGAAACCTAATAAACATCTCTGGGAATTCTGTTGAAGGGACCCCTGGATGGGTCCTAGCTCAGCTGACCTTTGAGATCCTATGCTGGGCTTTGTGATTCTATAGCTACAGAGTCCTGAGGGGCCCACTCCCGACTCAGCTCTCTACCTACTTTCTGGAGGCCAGGGGGTCCCTCATTGAATCTTCCTCTACCTATGAGCATGACCCCTTTTAAGGTATTGGTCAGAGAGCATCCCAAAGCTCAGGGAGGTCCTGGATGGGTATGAGTACCTAGCAGGAGGGAACAGCAGGGGCAGGTGAGGTCAGGCCTCCCCATGCAGATGCATCTATAGAATGGGGGCCATTCTGAGGCATGGCAAGAGTAAAGGGGGCAGAGTCAGTGGGTGGGGGCTGGTTAAGCCCTCAGGGAGAGTAGGTTCATCTTGTTACCGAGGCAAGGCCCTGGCTTGGAATTCAAAAGGCCTCCTGAGTGGAAGCACTCAGGAACGTGGCCCCTGCTAATAGCTCGCTCCTGCAGTAGGCAGCACCCAACACATTCTCCCTGCAGCCCACTTGAGGGAACCAAGTCCCTTTAGGCCAGGTTGGGAGCTGTGGCAGGAAAAGACCCAGGACTGACAAGCAGTGCCAGCTCAAGCCACTAATTAACTTCATGGCCTGAGGCAAGTCACTTCACCTCTTGGCCTGTTTCCTCCTCTGCACAGTGGTGATAACAATCCAGGCCAGTGAGCCTGTGCTAAATGGTAAAGCCAACTGTGTTTATACCATTCTAAACTGCCATTATTACCCAGGGGTGGGCTTGGGGAGGGCCCCTCCTGGTCTGACCTGAAATGTCACTCCTGGACAGGATGCTGGCTCCTGTCCTTTCCTGAGGGCAGCCCAGGGGATGGGTAGGGCCTGTTTCTAAAGAACAGAACTGAGCACTCAGCAAACATTCACTGATGTTGGTGATGATATTTGGAGGATGGTGGCGATGGAAACGGATTCCATCTGCACACAATACTCTGACAATGCTCTGACGTCAGCCGGGCAGGCTCAAACAGAAGACCAGTGGTCACCCTCCTGGGCATCACTCCCACCCGCCCCTTCCTACCAGGAAAGCCATCCACTCATACCCCACCCACCCTGCCAGAGGAAAATTCCTGCAGCAGACCTCATGGGTCAGAGGCAGTGACCTGGGGAGGGGACAGGGAAGGTTGGCAGACACACTGGGCTGGGAGCCAATTCCTGAGACATGTCTCCTAGACAGTCTCCCCGCTCCAGGCCTCACAAATATGTGCAATAAAGCAATTACAACTTGCTCTGGGGGATCCCCCAGGGGTCTGACCAGGATCTGGCCACTTCAGAGAATGAGGCTCAACTCTTTCTTGCACCACTCAGCAAAGGAGCAGCAATAAGCCCGAGGTCTCAGGAATTGAGTTGTGGTTCCAGTTGTTTTCTTCCTCAGGAGCAACTGGGTTGTTAACACAACTTGCCTGAGTCTGTCTACTTTCCCAAGTGGTGTCATGTTCATCATTTCATTGGCTACTGTGTCTTCCAGGTGTAAAAACGGAGGCCCATTGAGGGTAACCATATGCTTAAGAGAGCAGAGATAATAGCTGCGTTGGAACCAGAATCCAGCCCCGGGATCCTCCATGACAATGTTCTTGAGTGACAGGAGCCTGAACAGACCCTGTGTCACTTCTCTGGCACATCCATACTGCCTCCCATCTTGGCTCTCCTGTATGGGGTGACTACTACTCCTGACTGTGGAGGCCAAAAGGAGCAGGGGCGGTGTGGGAGGACACTGAGAAAGCAAATGAGCGCCTGAGTGAGCTGCAGAGGATGGCATTTCCCTCCTGCAGTGTGGGAAACGTGCAGAGTCCAGCCTACAGCGGGTGATCCCTCTGGTCGAGATCAAAGGGACATAGAGAAGGGTTTGATGCCAGCTCTGGGGTTGCAGCAGCTGCACCCTGGGCCCCTGCTGGGCCTCAAGTAAAGGGCCTCTCTTACATCCTGGTGTGGCCAGTCTTCTTCATCCATTTCAGTGAGAGTGACACTCAAGGTCTGGGGGTCTGGAAGCTGGTCAGTGCAATGCCCACCCAGGGGGAGAGGGCGCTCCTGGAATTGAGGTCTGTGCTGTAGTGTTTTGGACAGCAGGAGGGGAACTGAGTGGGCCTCACCCTGGCTCGTTTCCTTGGTGAGGAGGGCAGGTCTTGCTCCACAGGGTAGAGCTGGAGTACAGTGACAAGAGATGAGAAGGCTAGTCCCTAAGTCTTGGGCAAATCTTGCTCCCATTCTTCACCTGGACCCTGAGTGGCTTATCATAGACACTGGATTTCCTTAAGATGAATCATTCAGGGGTTTGAGATAGAAATGGAGGCTTGGAAGCAAGGAGGCCAGTGAGAGGAGGAAGAGGAAAGAGGCAGCCTCAGGGGAGAAAGGGGCTCCTGTAACAGCAGCAGTGGGTGTGTGGCGTATGCAGTCCTATGCAGACCTCAGGCTTCCAAGCAGGTGTTCTGATGTAGTGGCTCTGTCAGGGCCCCACCCCTGCGGTAGGGTATAGGCACCTCAGAGTCCACTCCTGGAGAGCAGTTCTCTGGGAAAGTGACACTTTACAAGCCAGATTATTTAGTTACATATTACACTGTGTTTTTTCCTTTTGCTATTCTTGGGCTTTTAGTCAAGTCCTGTTTATAGCTTCTAGCCTTATCCTAGCCATGCTGGGGGCACCAAAGGAGGATGCAGGGTCTACTTTTGGGCCAAGGTGTTAAAGGAGAGTGGTACCCACTATCACCTGCCTGGTGGCAGAAGGATCAGTGAGGGGTTCCAGAGAAGGTGAAGGCCTTGGTGCAGGCCCTGCTATCAACAAGCTCCCCCCAGCCATTGCCAACTTCAGAGGGTCAGAATTTTATCACATTAGGGCAGTTTTCCTTATAGATCCCCTTTGTGCGTCTAGGACTCCAGTGTTCTGTTACTTTCCTTTGACAGAGAATCCATACCTGGCAACTTTAAGTTCTGGGCGAGGGCTTCTTGGAGAAAAAGAAATGGTCAGAGACTTGTTCGCAAAAACCATAACCACTCCAAACTTCCCAGAATGAAGCCCCTACATCTATTAGGCCTCCCCTATCCACCCCGAGAACCATGTCAGAAAAGATGCCCTAAGAATCTGATATCATCCAC
>NW_006494614.1:42061272-42069970 GCF_000325575.1 Pteropus alecto | reverse complement strand
TCCATTCCTGGCAACTTTAAGTTCTGGTCGAGGGCTTCTTGGAGAAAAAGAAATGGTCAGAGACTTGTTCGCAAAAACCATAACCACTCCAAACTTCCCAGAATGAAGCCCCTACATCTATTAGGCCTCCCCTATCCACCCCGAGAACCATGTCAGAAAAGATGCCCTAAGAATCTGATATCATCCACCAAACCGGAATTTAAAAATAATTATATTAATAATAAATATGTTAAATTACATTTGAAACAATAAATAGAAAAATAAACTGATAAATAAAATCAACAGGTACAAAATGTTTCAAAATTTCAACCAAAAAAATACACAGACGACAGACAAGACGAATGGACATAATGGGAGGGTGCTAACTGCAGTCATGGGAACCTTTCACAGTTACATCACGGCTCCCCCATTTGGCCACCCTCTTCTTTCTCCAATTTGGAGACCAGGTGACTCAATGGCTGCTATCTTTGGGGACTCCAGCCAGCAAAAGGAAGCATCTGATTCCACCTCAATGCCCTTCTGCAAAGCACTCCTGAACCCTGGGGTGTGTGGGTTCAGAGGATGGGAGCGTGAGGCAGAGGCTGGACCGGGGCGGGGCAGAGCAAGTCCCTACAGAGGCAGGTCAGTGCTGTTGTGCCGGGTTTTCCGTGCAGTGCCATCGTCTCGGGGCAGAGCCCTCTGCAGGTTGGACATGGCCACGGTCTTTTTGAGGTCAATCACGGCATAGGAGTCTGAGCTGCGGGCAGGGTGGGTGGTGGGCACAGGGGCTCGGGGGACCGCAGGGTTCTGGGGCTCCTTGGGGTGGTCTCCACCCCAGCCCTTCAGCTCCACCTGGATGTAGTTGAGCTGCCTCGGGGGCTCGGGGCCCGGCCTGCGGAAATCAAAGTTGAAGACCCTAGGGGAGCCTCGGCGGCGGGTCAATGGCACAGGGAAGCTGCCATGGCTGCGGAGGACAGCCCGGGTGCTGGTGGGCTTCTGCAGTGGGGTCTCGTCCTCCTCGCCATCAGGGAAACCATTGGAGGAGGGTGTGAGCCCATCCCTTGAGTCTCCGTCATCCCCAGCCTCCTCCCCCAACTGCTGGGCATGGTTCTCCCACACAGGGGGCAGGGAGGGCAGGTTCTCATAGTGCAGCAGGGCAGCCCGGCGGTGGGAAAGGCCATTCCAGCCCAGCTCCTCTGGGCTCAGTCTCCAGCTGGCCCCTGGCCGCAGCCCCCCGCCGACATTCTCATAGGTACACTTGGGCTGGGCTGGGCACTCGGAAAGGCCCTCATTGTTGTTGTGGTGAGGGGGGTCGCGCAGGCTGGGGCAGAGGCCCTGGCACTTCACCATGTGCCGCCGAGCAGGGGTTGGACCCAACACGAACTTCACCTGGCCTGGCTGCAAGAACACCTGTGGGTCCTGGTGGTTGGGACCATGGGCCTGTGGAGGCAGGGGTGCCCGACCCTCAGGCAGGGGCTGCAGGCAGTGCCGGCTCCTGAGGTGGTCATCCTCACTGGCTGGCGTGTTGACGTAAGTGTGGGACTGGGAAGGGAAGAAGAGTCTGGGTTAAGCAGGAGTGTCCAAGGGCAGGGAGAAAGGAGAGAGCAGAAAGGACAGGGTGAGAACAAGAAGCACAGGGGAAAAGAGCTGGGGTTTCCTCCTCTTCCTTTTCCTCTCAACCTTCGAGAGAGGCTGCTTCCCTTTCTGGGGACAGAAGGGACCCTATCCATTTTCTTTCCCCGATGACCCTTATTGGAAGGAGGTGCCATATATCCTGACCCCCCATTCCCACCCAGACCAACAGGGAGGGGTGGGGCAGCTGCTTGCTCACCTGCTCATCAGGGACAATGAGGGCATGGGTGGACTCTTCACCAAGTGAAGGGTGTCGTAGGTTGCTTGTCGAGGGGTGCCGGGGTGCTGAGAATCGTGGGGCCTCTCCTGGGCAGCCAGGGAAGCCATTGGAGAAACTGGAGACAGTGTAGCCTAGAGCTGGGCACAGAGGAGCCAAGCCCAGGTGAGGGGTCCTTAAATCACCTGACAACTACCTGCAACCATGTGTGTGGGATCCTGGGACTTCTCCATTTGGGGGGAGATGCTCCCAAGACCCCTAAGATAGTTAGCCCTACCGAACCAGCAGTCCCTCATTATCTTTCACCTCTCTATTCTTAAAACACCACCCTTTCCCTCAGTGGGGCTCAGCTTGAACCCCATTACACTTCCTCCATCATAGCCTGACCTGAAACACTTAAGGCACACCTTGTCACCAATGGATCAACCCTTCGCCCTCAGTCTAGCTATGCCAGTGAGCTCTAGAGAAGCTCCTTAAAATCAGGGACTGTGTTTCTATTTCTTCTGCCCCTCTCAGACCGGCCCATGGAGTGCAGAACTCAGAGCAGTTGCTCAGTGCGGACTCAGTGAATGAACAAGCAGAAATTGTGAGAACCGCTCCAGAAACAGCTCATGGGCAGAGATGCCTGCATTAGCCTTCAGGAAAGGTATATGGGTATGACCCAATAGACAGAAGGAAGAAAGCAAAACAGTTCCAGACTGCTGTTTCCATGGAAACCCAATGTCTTCCTGTCTGCTCCTTACCATTAGTTAATACAAGTGTCAGGGCTCCCCAGCCTCTGCTGGAGTCATCTGATTGGCCCAGACCAGGCCTTATCCATCCCAAGAGTGGTTCTGATGATGGATACTGGTACTGGAAGGCTGGCTCACCCAGCCATCCCCCAACCTGCCTGCCTGATTCATGCCTCCAAGACTGGTACTTCCTGGGCCTGTGCTTGTGTGTGTGTGTGTGTGTGTGTGTGTGTGTGCGTGTGTGTGTGTGTGCGCGTGCGCATTGGGGTGCTGAAGACAGGGCTCTCCTCACCGTTGGGAGGCTGGGGGGCCCGCGGGAGGTCGATTTCAGCTGGGTGGCTGTTGCGTGTAATGATGACTGGCTCTTCCATCACGTTGATGCTGTTGCACTGCATCAGATCCTGAAGGAGGTTGAAGATTTCCTCGGCCCGGGAGCACTTGAATGCAAATATCCCTAGAGCAGGAGGGAGAAATGAGGCTCTTCTGACCCTATGCCCGACAGGGAAGGATAGAGAGGCTGACATGATGCACAAAGCTCAGGAAATGTCCCTGAACTTCAGTCCCAGGCCTGCAAGAGCGTGGGCTAGCCCCCCTCATCCTGAGTACTCTTCCCAGCACACTCTGAAATTCAAGAGCTATGGGAGAAGCTGGGCCCAAGCCCCTGCCCCCGCTCTCTCACCATCTATTACTGTCTTGAAAACTGACACGTCAGTTACAGTCTTCTGAGGTTAAATCTTTTTTATAAGGTTTGTGTATATACACAAGGGTGAGGGAAAGAATAAAAATCAAAGTGGAAAGGATAATATCAGATGAGTGACCACTCCTCCTCACATGCTGCCCCATCTCCCTCTGCCTACCACTCCCTATTCCCCAGAGAATTGAGCTCCACTCAGGGCACCAGCCATTGGCTCTATGCCCAACAGCCCCAAAGCTCTTAGAGGGCAGAGGGTCTGTCCTGTTCACTGCTTGTTCACTGGGTACTTAGTCCAGAGCCTGGCCAGAGAGCACATGTCTACTGTGTATAGGCCCATGACCTCATGGAGCTTAAACTCTGGAGCAGAAAGGAAGAAAAGATAAGCCGACTAGGTAAAGAACAAATATGGCAAAATGATCATGTGGCTCCTCAATGCAGTCAGCCTTACAGCCCCTCAAACTCTAAAGCAGCAGCTCAAAGTCCCAGGGACAGCAGGACTGGACTGAGCACCTGTGACTCAGGGAATCCAAAGATGCCCTCGGATGTCATGTCGGTTTGGGATTCTGCACCAACAGTTCCTTTTCATGTTACAGTGAGGCCTGGGACTCAGTGAAGGCTACTTGGGGTATGTGAGTGTGTATATCCACAAAAAGATAGATTAAGCTAAGCTGGGGTATGGGACAACTGAGATTTGCAGGAATGGGACAGGAAGGATAGAGGCAGGAAAAAAAGACTATGTTGGCGAGCTATGCTGAGAGCTACAAAAGGCTGAGAAAGCCTGGAGTCTTAGAAGAACCCTAGGGGCCTATAGCAGCCCTTCCAGGATCCCAAGTGTGGATCAAACACCACCAGGGAAGAAGCCCCTTCCTTCCTGTTCTCTGCTCACCCAGCATTAACTGCCTCTGCCTCATGAGCTCCAAGGGTCAGATGCTGGAGAGGAAAGCTCCCCTGACCGACACAAGCTAAGAGACTTGCTGTCGTGTTGGCAGCCTCATCAGAGGAACTTGTTCATTTCAACTCTACAGTCACAACCCAAACCACATCTAACACAATCCTGTGCAGGACTCCTATAGAGCTCAGGTCTGGAACCTAAAACGTAAGCCCAGACCATGCTACTCCTTCAAAGAGCAATGGTTGGTTTTAGCCTTGACCTCATGGAACAACCCAGCATTCCCTGACCTCTGAATTCAGGGAGAAAGGGGAATATGGGAGAAGACATCATGCTCCATTGTTCACAGGTGATGAAGGACAAAGATTAATCTATTGAGAGTTACTCTACATTGAAACCCAAGAGTCCTGCCTCCTCAAATCTATTATTCCCAAGGCATATCAGCCCCAAGGATACCAGAGCTTCCTGCCTGACCTTTCATCATATACAGGGTCTAGGGTATACGACCTAGGGGCTCAGAAGAAAGTCTGTTCCTACTTGGCGGGGGCAACGGTGACCCTTGAAACTCATATAACAGAGGGAGGAAGAATCACTTGCTTTTCCCAAACAGGCTCTGGCCTGGGAGGAATGGCTTTTCCCATGGGCTTTTCTCACAAAGGGACCCAGAGCAGCAATGACTAAAGCAAAAAGGGCACTGGCCTGGGAGTCCACTTAGTTCTGTATTAACATGCTATTGCTCTTGGCCATGACCCTTCTCCTCGTTGGGTAACACCTGCCAAGTCAACAGACTTCCCACAATCCTGAGCTACAACTTCCAGCCCCAGTACCTGGCCCAGGTGCACAAGCACCTATTCCAGTGTGGGAAAGGGGCTGGTACTCACCTTGGCCTGTCTGACACCGGCGTCCACTCTCAAAAGAGAAGAGGTTGGAATCATAGCCATAGCGCCGCAGGCAAAGGTAGGGCCAACGGACAGCCTCACGCCGATGCAGATGAAGCACCAGCTCGCTTTGTGTCAGCTCCATCACCCCAGAGCCAAGCTCCACCCCCTCATCATCCACATTCGTCACCTGAGGGAAGGTGGGGACAGAGGGTCAATAAGCAAGTCCAATAAATGTGTATATGGGTCTTGAGCCACTGGGAGGCAGGCTGATGATGCAGGGCGAGAGCTAGGGCACTGAGGGGCTCACCTGACTCACCAGACTCTATGGAATGCCACATGATTACTCAGTGCTACTGATCCATGACAATTCTTTAGACCTCAATTTTATCATTTGGACAGTGAGAGAAGGAAGGGTGCTTAGCTGACCTCCAAGGTCAGATGGTTGGACAACCAAGGTTGGATGACCTCGGACGGTTCATGGCTCAGTATCCAAGGACCAGATGTTAATGGCAGAAGGCGTTCGATTTTAAGCTCAAATCTTAAGACTCTGGGAGAGTAGAACTCAAGGCAGAATACATACATACCAGCTCTACCACCTCTCCAACTGGAGACCCTGGCTGAGGGCTCCCTCTTGTGGTTAGCAGGAGAAACCTGTGCCTCACTGGGCAGGGAGTCAGAAAGGGGCTCCCTCTACAGGGAGGTAGGAGGGGCCAGAGGTGCACAGGTCCACTGGGCTGGCATTAGCTTCCCAAAGCAAACAGCAAAAAACATACTGCTTACGTGTTTTAAGCACTGTTTTAAATACTTACTATATAATTATCTCGCAAATACAGACTTTTGTTGCTTTCTCCAAAGAAGATATATTTATAGTTACAAAAACATACTGACATGAGTGAACATTCTAAAATCATGATTTTTGCTACTGTATTATGGCATTTCTTCTCTTAGTAGTACCAAGAGCCACACAAACAACAGCGGCCTGTGTTCCTCCTCAAGCCACCTCAGAGGCCCTGATCTTTAGAGAGGCTGAGGCAACTGGACAGCTCAGGGCCAGAGCCCAGTAGACCATGTTGAGAATCAGGAGAGGAGAGGGCTGTGGGTACCTTGAACTTGGTGGGGTGGTTGTCTGGGATGCTGTCTCTGTTCAGGCAGCTGCAGCAGCTCCCCATGGTGTCAGAGCAGCCAGCCCACCCTAGGGAAAAACATAAGGGATAAGAAAGTCATCAAGGTCAACTCCAAAAAAGCCCCACTCTGGGGAACTCTGGCAGAACCACCTTGATGTGATCACCTACTCTGCCCAAGAAACTATACAACATTCCTTCCCGCATGGAATTCCCACTCAACCCAGGGCCACACACTGGATAAATATTAACTCAAGTTAGGATGTGTTAAGGATTAATGCTGACAGGAGATGAAAACAGCTTCACAGAGGTGTTATTTGATGTGGACCTTGCGAATCACGTAGGATTTAGGCCAATACGATAGGGAAGGGAAGCCTGGACAGCAGGAAAGCATGGATTTAAGTAGGGACCCAGAAATGACTTACATCAGAAGGAGTTGAGTGCCGACCTGGGGCCTCATTCAGATGCAGCAAAGAAACTAACTCGGGAATCCCACTTTGGCCCGTACTTCTTTTCTAACTCATCCTTCCAACATCATCCAAATCCTCTCTTTTCCTCCTTCACCACAATCCCAACATTCACTTCAACTATCTTTTTGATGTTCTCTCCAAGTGAGGTGCTACATTATGGTCAAAAGATAAACTCAGAAGACGGAACACCTAAAGCAGAGCACAATTTTTATAACTTTGGTTAGGCATTTATTCATCTAAAAAAAATTAATGCTAGGTTTGCTTTTGAACAAAGAGGAGACAGAGGCCTTACTATCTGGCTATTCCCTCCAAGATATGGCACTTGAATTGTATGTCACAACAGGCAAGACCCATATCTAAGATGGAGAGGATACCACTAGACTTGAGTGACCTGAGGGAGCAAACACATGGACTGATCCCAACCAGAAATTAAGAGTTTGCAATTTGCTGCAAGAAATGAGTCTGTAAGATTAAATATCCTTCTAGAACTCTGCCTGAATGTACAAAACTTTGAATAAGCCTGACCTGCACCTTCCATTTCTCCCAACTTGGGAAACTTTAGGAAAGTGGCTCCTACACACAGCTCTTACCTCACCCAGGCCATTGGGGAGGAGACCATGAGAGGGGCATGAGGAAGGACCCCTACTTTATTCCCCTCGCTCTTGGTGGGGCATCATGGCAAGCAGTCTGTAGAGAAGTCACCTGGATTCCTCTGGGACACACCTGGGGCTCACCTAGCATAGGAGACAGAGACCACAGGTTAATGGAAACCTTCCATCCTTACACCAACTGTTAATGAAACTGACTTGCCGTCAGTCCATCCCCCCTGAGTATCTGTCCCAGGTCTTAATGGGATAGAAACACCAAGAAAGAAAGAAAGATGAAGGGCAAAGGGGCCACAAATACCCAGCTCCATAGGCGGAAGAGACTCCCCTAGCACAGAGTTTGAAGTCTGAGGCAGCCCAAGACCTTTTAAATGGCCCCTAGACTCCATCTGAATCCAACACCAAAACCATCACCTTACCTTTGCAGAGAACTTTAACTCTACAAAGAGCTTTCTGGAAAGGACACTATGATGTACTGGAAAGAGCGCTGGCTTAAGATTTAGGAAACCAATATCCTAGTCTGTTTTGTTGCTACTAAATATCTGGAAGACTGTAAAGTCAATCACCCCCCACTCCCGATTTCTACCCCAAGGCCTTAGTTTTTAAGGGAAATATCTGTAAACTGATGAGCTTCTAGCTTAACCTCTAGAGGTTAAATATGTAGGACGACATCACTAAAATAGACATTTTCCTCTTCCAGGACAATCTCCTTTAATCTCACATTTGGAAGCTTGATATTTTCCTGTTCTCCAAGTTCTGAAAGGCCTAAAATTTTTAACATAAACCAAAATTTCAGGGATCTGAGCCCCAGGTAGACAAGATGACAAACCAGGACTTTTGGAGACCCTTGAAATCCCACCCTCCTCTCTGGAAAAACGATATAATTTCCAAGGGCCCCTTGTGCTCTGCATTCTTGGAAAACTTCCCCTTCACAGCCCAATGAAAGGGATTACTTTGGGTGGAACGGGAGTAGGGGGCTCAGGTCTGGGATAGGTGTGGATTAGAAACGGGAGTTAGAGGTTACACTGCCTCAAAATATGAGAGGGCTGGGGAAACGAACAGTTTTCTGGATATGAACGTGGTGCAAGACGAATGGTGGTCGTGGTGGTCCCGATGGATCAGAGGAACTTCAGGGAGGTGGAAGCATTTGGGGGGCATCCAGGAGAGAAAGGTGGCTCTGTGGGCGTAGCACGGGAAATCGCAGGAGTGAGGGTTCTGAGGGCACCAAGACGTGCGAAGGTGTGTCGGGGTAGTGGGGGTGGGGTGGTTCTGTGACGTGAAAGGCAGATTTAGGTTGCAGGATTGTCAGGGAGATTTCTAGACACCGGAAAGGAACGGGGGAGGTTGGGGCCGCGTGTCGTCCCTGGATCCCCCCGCAATCCCGGGGCTCCCCACCCTCCCGCCCAGGGCTTCCTCGGGTGGGAGCCGAGACTGCGGCGCGGCACGGTGCGACCTCGATGGAGCCGCCTCGTCCCCGCC
>NW_006494614.1:42046753-42060534 GCF_000325575.1 Pteropus alecto | reverse complement strand
GGGACCAAGAAAAGGGAACGGGGAAAGGGGAAGGGGCGGGGCGACCACTGGGGACTACCGCGGGGGACGGGGTGGGGTGGGGACTCAGCGGGGCGGGGCTAGAGGGGGAGGATGGATCTACGGGCTTGCAAAGGCGTTCTCTGTTCAGCGAGGGGCAGAGGACCTGGCCTAAACAAGGCTCCGCGGTGTCTGCTCAGCACCCCCGGGGGCGCGATGCCGGTACTGAGCCCACCGCAGTTGGTGGGGCAGTGAAGCCTGCACATTTTCCACCCCGGAATCCCATGAAGGCATTTCTCGGTCTGCAGCCCAGGCCCCTCCCCGAGCTGTCTCGCTCTACCGACACGCGAGGGGCGGGAGCGGACCGCAGGGGGCGTGGGAGAGGGAGGGCCGAGCTCTCCGAGCGGGCGGAGGTGGTCGCTGAGCCTCGGGGTGGTGACCGAGTGAGGGGCCTGACGGCGGGGTCCATCCAGAACGGCCCGGACGACGGCGCGCAGTGAGGGTGAGACCCCAGCAGAGTCCCCTCCCCTAAACTCTCAGCAGCCAGGCTGAGAACCCCAGCCGACTCGGGCGCCACACCACGCCCCGCCTCGGAGGTGGGCCCCGCGAAGTCCAAGAAAAATCTTCGGGGTTCTAGCAAGAGGGCACTTGGCAGGACCGGACACTTCTCCCCTTCTCTCTCTCACTGGGGAAAATTTCCCATCTCTTTAACTCCCCCGGCTCAGGCTCTGCCCTTCAGAGCAGGGGTGGTTGAGAAGGTTGAACTCCGTGAGCCTGGTTGCACTTGAGCGAGGCGGGGAGCGAGGGTTCAGTCTTGTTTCTTGTCTGAGAGAGTAAGGGAGAGGGGAATTCTGGAAGGAATCCAGCATGTTAATAAGGTATGGGTCCAGTGCTTAGCGGAGGTGGAGTTAGGCCGCCCTTGGGTGGGATGGAAGGGTGAGGGAAGAGGGCTGATTTCTGAGTATTTTTTACGTGTTGGACAATTTCATATAAACTAGAACTAAACTGGAAGAGAGGGTGTAAAGTTCCTTTCTGGAGCTCCAGATGCCCTCCACCCTTCCTGTAAGGCCTCCTCCCCAAGCACCTCTTGCTGCCTGGAGCAGGGACAGTACTGTTAAGGGGAAGTGGCTACTCCTGGCCCTGACTATGAAGGGCCCATCCTGGCTGCCTTCCACAGGAAACCTGACCTGAGGGACAAAACGGGAAGGAAGCAGGTGGGTGTGGAGCCAGGAAGCAGTGAAGGGTGGCACAGGACATCTGAGGGGTGGGGGTGGGCGGCTGGAGGGGACCATGGGCTGGGAAGCAATGTAATTTATAGTCTAAACCATGTTCCCACAGCAAAAGCTGGGTCTTATAGAGGCCAGGGATTTGGTGATGGCCCTGCTGTGCCCAGCTGCCAGTCAGAATCCATCCCAGCTTTCAAAGGTGACCTCCTCTTAAAGCTTCCCTTAGCCTTCTAATGTGACTTTGGGCAAGGCAATTAACCTGTTTGTTTCAACCATAAAATGGGATAATAGAAGCTACCTCATAGGATTGTTGTAAGGATGGATTATATTCCGTAAAATGCTAGAACAGGCCCTGGCATAGGGTAAACAGAAAGTTGGCTCTGGTGGTTTTTCTTCCTAGGGTGTCGTATAAATGAGCTCTAGCCCATTTCTGCTTGGTTTCATTTCTGTCTTACCCAGTAGACCATGAGCTCCTCCTGACTACTTCAGCAGTCACTCCCGACACCCAAGATTCTGTGTTCCTACCAGGCCTTGCCCAGAGGAGGGCTGAAGAGATGCACTTAGAATTGTCCAATGAAATCACTGCTATAGATACAAGAGTTTCCTCTGTGCTCACGTTGCTTATAGACTAGATGAGCTAAGAGACACAGAGGAATATTAGGTTCTAAATCTTGGGGCACTGACTGTACTTCTAGAGCTCAGGGAAAGGAGAGCAGTTATGGGCTGCAGAGGCTGAGAAGGGCCTCCTGGTGAAATGGTCCTTTCACCTGGCCCAAGCCTACAGCTGGAAAAGTGGGGCCTATGTAGGAAGTGGAGAGGAAGCAAGCTCACTGGGGTGCTGAGTGTACAATGAAGAATTGTGGAAGTTAAGACTTGGGAGATGGGGAAGAAGGGACCTGTCTCCCCAGGGTCTTACCAGAAAGGCAAAATGCCCTTTCCTCTCATTGTGGGATTCCTCTTTCTTCCATCGCAATCTTGGGAGACCCCAGAGTTTGAGTGTCAGAAACTCTGGAGTTGAAAGACCTTGACTCAAGATCTGGCTCTACCACTCACTAGCTTTGTGACCTTTGGCATACCATTTATGCTCACTGAACTTCAGTGTGGCATCTATAAGATGGAGACAAAGATACCCCCCTAATTCACTTGGTTGTTGGGAGGGTTTAATGAGATAATGCCTGTGAGCACTTAGCACTGCCTAGTAGCACTTTGTAAGGGCTCGATAAATGGGAGGTGTTCTCATTATTTTGTAGGCAGACTTTACCACCAATGTCGGTGCTGAACTCTAGCTGGCCCCACGGAGGCGAGAGCCTCACCACTCAGGAGCCAGGTCCACCAGAGAACTTAGACAGTGACCCAGGCCACCTGTCAGAGGAGGACCCTGAGGAGACCTTTGCTCAGGTAGTAAGAGTCCTGCCCTTCCCTCTGAGACCAGCATGCCTCTATCCTTTGGATCTCTTCCCATTTCCACCAACTGGGAGGTGATTAGCCTTTGTGCCCAGCCGCCTATGGCCTTTTCCTCTTTGCAGGGATCCCTTCCTACATCCCCCTCAGGACATGGGGGTTTGACTTTAAGTGTATCCACATGGATACACATTACCTCTACTTGGGGGTGTGTGTTGTCAAATTAGACCCAGGAGCTTTGGCCCTAAGGGGCGGGGCGGCGGGTGGGGGGGGCGGTGATTTCAAGCATAAGAAGGGAAGCCGAATTGGGATGTGAGGCCTCCCCAACCTCCCTCAATCAAACCACAAAGGTAAAGTGGATCAGCTGTCCTGGTGATCTTGAAGGAGTTGATCAACCAAATGGGAGGTGGTGGGTGCTTGGATGTGCCAGATTGGAGAAGAGTTGGCAATGAGGAGGGGAGAGAAGAAAGGGAAGGAAGGAAAACCTAGCTCTACTCATCTTTTGCTGTGTCTCCTCAGAATCCTGAAGTTCTGGGCTTAGGGCTCCCTGGCCTGGACACCAACCCAGCCAACTGGCCTGGGCTTCGGACGCTCCTGCAGCAGCTCCCTCCACAGGACAGCAGTGTGGGTCTCCCTCTCCCCAGCTTCCCTCTCTTTGGCCTCCCTCTTTTCATACTATGGGAAGAACCTTGGTCCAGAAGTCAGGGAACGTGGATTTAAGGCCTGGCTGTGCCACTAATTGGGAGAAGTCATCCGCCACCTTCAGCCTGAGTTTCCACATATACATACATAATGGGTACAATCATCTACATACTGGCTGTTCTGCCCACCACAATGCTTAGTTGAAGAGCAAATGAGAAAATGGACATGAACGACTTTTGAAACCATTAATGGAATGTACAATGTAAGGAGTATGGTTAAGTATTTATTGAGGCCCTGTGTCCCCAGTCTAAAGGCTTACAATCAATTGGGAAGGCAAGAGAGGAGAATATGGAATAAATAGGGAAAACAATAGGAAGTGATATTGAGCTACATTTAATTGAGAGCACCTAATTGAGGACCTAAATATATGGTGACAGGGCTGAGTGCTATGGGGCTATTAGACCTGAGTGATGACCACCCTTGGGGCAGGGAGTGAGGTGGACTTACCGGAGCTCTTGTCCTTTTTCCCCTCTCCATCTCAATGCTCTTCTGTGCTGTTATCACCTGCACCTCCCTGAGGTTCTACAACCTTACTTTGACCCAGCAGCTAAGCCTTCTCTCTCCAATCAAACTTCAGTCTTGCTTGCCGGGGGTTCTCCTGGTCACAGTGGAGGCCTATTTCTATAGGAGCGATACTGCCTGGCCCTTGGGGAAGAGGAGCTGGCTGAGCTGCGGCTCTTTTGTGCCCAGCGAAGGCGGGAGGCCCTGGGACAGGGGGTGGCACGCCTGGTACCTCCCAAGCTCAAAGAATGCACTTGTGAGAAGGTATGTAGTACAACCCCCTTCAATAGTCCCCTTCCTCCACCCTTTGCCCTCTCACTTCTGCAGGAGCTAGCTTCTGGGACTCTGGTGGGAAAAGAATGTTTGGGGATTGACAGTTTGACAAACTTTAGGGAAAAGGGAAACCAAGTTTGGGGGTTCTTAGTGGAGCCTGCAGTGGAGGTGGGCTTGCCCAGAGGTATGGGGAGAACAGGTTGTGGTTGGGGTGGAAGAGCCAGGAGAAACACTGGGAGGGTGGTGCTGCCTTTGACCAGCAAGCACCCCTGCCTGGCAGTGCAGGGAGCAGATGAGGCCAGGGGAATACGGCGTGTTTGCAGCCCGGGCAGGAGAGCGGCGTTGCTGGCACCAGGCTTGCTTTGCCTGCCAGGCCTGTGGCCAGGCCCTGATAAACCTCATCTACTTCTACCACAATGGGCGTCTGTACTGCGGCCGTCATCACGCTGAGCTGCTGAGGCCACGCTGCCCTGCTTGTGACCAGGTATAGACTGGAGGGGAGGGGCTGAGGGGGTCTGCTCAGGGTCCAACAGTGGCAGGATGTAAGGGGACACCTCTCAGTACTGCAGAATGGAGTAGGGAGAACTGGGAACCAGCCTGGGGCCTTTGTGTTCCCATTGCTCTGACTTGAGCCCTGAGCATGTGGGACCCTTTGCCTTTGTGGCCTCCACCACAGCACGCAGTGTCCCCCAAGTTTTCTGGGACTGAGAATTTCTCAGCAGCAGGGACTCTTGGACAGACTTTCACATCAGTATGCCGAGTGCCTAGTGTTGTCTTTGATGATGCAAGGAACTCAATGTCAGCATAAGAGGCAGAGTGGAACCCTGGGTTAGGAGTCCAGGCGACCAGGTCTCACGTAAGGCTGTGCCACCTGCTAGCTGGGGAATCCTGGCTAAGCCAATCAGCCCTCCCTGCGTCTGAGAGTGGCTGAGTAGATCAGATGGGAATGTCTGTAGACATGCTTTAGCGTTAACTGCGTATAAAGCGTGGTTATTGGATGAATGAATGAGTGAATGAATGAATGAGTCGTTCCTCTCTCCCTCTCCCAGCTGATCTTCTCCCCGCGCTGTACCGAGGCGGAGGGACGGCGCTGGCACGAGAACCACTTCTGCTGCCAGGACTGCGCCGGGCCCTTGGGCGGGGGCCGTTATGCCCTGCCCGGGGGCGGCCCCTGCTGCCCCAGCTGCTTTGAGAGTCGCTATTTAAATGCCGGCTTGAGCCCAGCTCCGGCAATGGAAGGAAGGGCGTCCCTTGGTAAGAGAGGAAAGGTGCAGATCAAAAGGGAAGGGGGCAGCGGCTTGGGCTGGGCTGAGGAGGGGATTCTCCCGGGATGGGACCCTCGCCCCGATCCCACGCCGTCCCGTCCCTCCAGCAGCGCCCCCGACCCCAACCGCACCTCCCAGACCCGAGTCTCGGGGCCCGCAGCTCTCACCGCGCGTCCCAGGCCGGAGCGCTCCAAGGGCCTCCCGAACCCACCCCGCGCCGCAGCCTCAACAGCGGCGCGGCACTCGGCTCCTGTAGTGGGGACGCGGCCGCCCTCTGGTGGGCGGAGGCGGGGAGGGGCGGGGAGCCCTGGAGAGGAATCGCCGCGGCGGAGGCGCGCACGGCCCGGGGGCGGGGCGGGAGCCTGGGTCTGGCTTCAGTGGGCCGCCCCGCAGGGATGTGGGTAAGAAACTCGGAGCTCTGAGAAGAGCATGTCTGACCCATCCTGGAGCAGGGGAGTCGGGGCTCGACAGAGTTGAAGGAGGGGACCGCGTCCCACTGCACGCTCTGACCATCTCCGAAGCAACCCTTCTGAACGCAGCTACTGCCAGCTCCAGTCCAGAAACCCAGAGGGTACTGCATGGATCGAGCCTGGAGCAGGAGTGCCGAGCTGGGGACAAGGCTGAGGCACCCAAAGGGCGGGAGCAGGGCCCCTTGGAAACGCCCCTTGATCCCAAGGAGGACGTCCCTTGCCCCACCTGCTCCTCCTCTTCTGACTCAGAACCCGAAGGCTTTTTCTTAGGCCAGCGCCTTCCCCGGCCCTGCAAGACTCCTGGAAGCTTCCAAGCTGGGGACAGCAACACCCCCCGGAAACATTGCACTATTTGCTAGTGGCGCGGCCTGCAGAAGGGGGAGTCGGGGGAGGGGTGATCTGTTAAGCGGGAGAGAAGGCTCTCATCTCCCTATAAAAATCCTAGACTGAACGCCTTCAGGGGCAGGCCTGGGAGGGGTGGAGAGATGACAAACTTTGAGTACTGCAGCCCGCGCATTCTGTGACTTTTGATGGAGGCTTTCTTGAGGAACCCCATTCCCCCAAACTACACATCCCCTGCGAAGCTAGCCCCTACCCCGACTTCCATAGCCTAGGACAGCCCTATCCCCAGCATCCTCCTGAGCTAATGAAGTGATCACTCAGAGGCCACGTGTGACGGTGACCGGCTTGGCGAGCCAGAGGTGGAACCGGACAAAGGGACCGCAGAGCTGGGCCTCGCTCCACCCCTTGCAGAGCTCGTGGACGCGCAGCCCGGGAATTATACCTCTCTCGCGGGCGTCCAACCAAGCTCAAGCTGCAGCTTCCTCTGTCGGCCAGTAGTCGGGGTGGGGGGGGGGGTGCGAGACCGGAAGTTGCGTCATCCGTCAGCGCCGACAAGGTGCGTCATCGGAGTCCTTGTGGAGCGTGAAGGTGCTGGTATGTCTTCCAGTGGGGTCGGCGTGAACGCTGGCGGCTCGGCAAATGAAGCGCCCGAAATTCCAGACAACGTGGGAGACTGGCTTCGGGGCGTCTACCGCTTCGCCACCGATAGGAATGATTTCCGGAGGTAACCGAGGCCCAGGAGTCGGGTCCCTCTTTGTTCCTCTGCTCCCGTAAACATAATATGTCGCATTTTCCTTCTTTGCTGAGGCTAGCGCCTTCGGGCTTTTTCCCCTGCAAGCATCTTGGCTTCTTAGTGGCTCTGGCCGTGCTTTGCCCACTCCTTGACAGGGAGAGTTCCCATACAGCAATAGCGATCTTTTCAGTCACGGGGCTGTGTCTAGAGAATTTCACCCTGACTGAAGGGACCCGGAAAGAGGAGGCGCCAACACATAAACGAGCCGAACAAGTGCTTTCTTGGCCATTGCACTTCCTCCTGCTCTTACTAGAGAAACCAACTCTGTGTGGGTTTTGGGCAACCTACCATGTAACGATTAGCGCTCCTGCATTCAAGAAGTGTTTTTGCCTCGGGGAAATTTTTCCTGAGTGGTGGTAGGAAGCCTTTCCCCTCAGTATCTTTCGTTAACCACAGCGACTCAGTGACCACAGGGTTAGTGAAATACTTTCTTTCCAGGAACTTGATCCTCAATTTGGGACTTTTCGCTGCGGGAGTTTGGCTGGCCAGGAATTTGAGTGATATTGACCTAATGGCACCTCAGCCAGGGGTGTAGCCAAATAGGTAAGCACTTAACCACTGCTGTGTGTCTTAGAATTCCTAGAGGCTGCGAGAAGCAATAACTTTATCAACTGTTCACAAAACATAGGAAAGAGACTTGATGTAAAACCCTTGGCTGTTTCTTAAATGTTTCTGTAACCAGGGATTTCAGTCTCTCACCAATTTCCTTTTACATTTGCTTTTACACTTCTAATGCCACCTGTTGCCCTGTCGTCTGATTGTAGACACATGGAACCTGTGCTGTACTTGAACCTTCCAAAAGCAGAGCCTCCAGTTTGTGACCATCACAAGACCTGCCTTGATGGCAGCTGAAGTTTGATTCAGATGGGCACCTTCTCTTCTCTGCCTGATCTCCTCTTCCAAGTCCGCTCCATTCTCTGGTTGGCCATCAGGCTTCAGTTAAAGTGTTGTCCTTTGTTCTGTAAACTTATGTACATAGTTCCTAAGTTTCTGCAGGGGGTGATCTTTGCTCTTGTTTTGAGGAATAACATAATGGTATTTTAACAATTATTTGAAATAAATGCTTCACACAAAGCCATTTTTTATTCTTTTAATAAGAAACTTCGGCTTACAAAAACAAGGTGTAAAAAGTTGATTTACAAAAATCATAAAAACATGACATATTTCACACTCGAGACAGGAACAAGCCCCAAACAGGCTGTAACAGGTGGTTTGCTTCATATTATAAGAAAAAAAGAAATGGAAACTGTAGCAACCATACATTGATGTTAACATAGGATGAAACTTATTCTTGAGGAATTTCCACTTTTGAGCAGTACTAGGGGAAGAAGCCATTTGGTGTTGCATAGCATGTTAGTGCACCAGGTGGGTTTTTCAGGCACCAGGGAGGCATTGTTGCTGTAATGGGATTTGTTGGCAGAAAGAGTAATGTGCAGGTGGGGGCAAGGTGTTAAGTAAGCCTGGGCAATGAGCACTAAAGTGAGCAGCTGTCTGCTTGAGAAAACTGCTTTCACAAGGAAATAGATGTCTTCTGACCCTGATATTCATGATAGTGCCACTGTCCAAAGGGAAATATGTAAGGAACTAGCATGGATTCATGTGGGCTTAGATGTGAAGATAGAGACAGGTTTCCGTTGGCAACTTTTTTTTCTAGTTGATTTATTCTACTAGGCATTTTAATACTGCTTTTCTATGCCAAGTCGCTTATGGAACTGGTATGGGATTAAGGGACATGAATTGGAAAGGAGGGTCAGTATGACATACTATCGTGGCCTAATTGTTACAATTGACAGATGTTGTCGCAGCAGTCTGTTTACTAAAAGTAGACAGGACAAAATACAGTCCCTCTTGACTCTGCTGGCATAAATCTCATTAAGAAAGCTGTTTGAGAATTAACTTTATATTTTTTTCTTTTTTTTTTAAAAAGCACTATTTTATTGTATTAATTAGGTAGGTCCCATCTGTTAGGAGGAAGGAGTTTAAACCTGTGTGAATTCAGGGCTGTGGCTGGCTTAACATGAAACCAAAATCCTTTTAAGAGTCTACAGTGGGACCACAGATGATCTGACAGATTTATATCTTACTAGGTGTTAAGATGAAAAAGGGTCAAACAAATATGAGAGCAAGGCTTAGGTTTGAAGCCATCACCCCCCAAATGGTGATCAAGAAAGAAACTTTTAAGCCATAACATAGATTCTAAGCCCCTTCCAAACTGCATCAGAGCACTGCTAAGACAAATACCAGCACCTGTTCTTTATGGGCATGAAACATATCCTTGAAGCCTGCTACCAGATCTCATAATTGTGAACAGTTCTATTTGATAAAAGTTTCCAGTTGAAAATCAAAATCCAGCAACAATTAAGACACGGTAGCTTCCAAAAGCATAACTGAAATTTCACTCAAAATTTAGTGTTTTATATTGAATGTCAACTGTAATTGAAAAAAAAATTATATAAAAATATCTACTGTTTTAGTTTCAAGTAATAGCGTTTGCTGTTGGTCCGTAAAGCCATAATGCTAGTAAGGTTTCATTTAAACTGGCTTAATTCCTCAAAGTGATAAGACTTTAGCAAATAAAGCTACCAAATCTACAATTTCAAAAATCGTGATGAACCATTCTATAAATGAAAGTGCTGGCTTTCACCATTCCATTCTCCTCAAGGGAAGTCAATTTTACATGCCGTCACACAGTTTTAAGCCCTGGTTAGTTAACACAGTACTATGAAAATCACTTACACAAGAGCTAGTTAGATGTTAAATGGAAACATGCCAGAGTCCACAAAAATGACCATTCACCTCAATGCTATAGTAGCTATGGTATATTTAGAGCAATGTGTGGGTGTAATGAGTACACAGTGGTTAAAGTTGAAGTCTTAGACCAAGAGAATGGTTAATTTAAATGTGGAAGATATAAACGAAACTCACAGTCATATTTAGAAGGCGCTTTTCAGCTGTAGTGCTGACTTCAAAAAAGAACCTGAACCACCAGGGTGATACATACTTACCCAGGAAAACTTAAGTGGCCATGGAAGGTTTTATTACAAAGATAGAATCTCCTCACCTAATTAGACCAGTAATTAGGCTGAGAGACCCAATTATTAAATGTGCTTAGCATGGTGAACTTTCTAAATACCCTTTGGTGAAGTCTCAATGAAAACAAAGTCAAAGGACATGCTGTAAACAGCCCTGCAGGTGAGCAAACTGGGTCTTAACCTCCTTCCACAGCCCTCAGCATCATCCCAGTCAACACCCACTGAGGAGAGGGGCAGGGATGGGTTCTTTGAGCCTTCTCTTGGGTATTACACAGTGCACTGGCTTGCCTTACGGTCTAAATTAAAGGTTCACATATAGGGGATTGTGTTCTATAGTGCTTCCTGAAATTGTGTGCAAAAGAACTTCAGAATTAACGAAGGTGGTAGCACTTCAGGAGGACCCATTTTTGTTGGACTTCTACCATAAGTTGCCCAGCATTAAAAAATGAAAAATCCTTTTCTGAATGCTTGTGCTCTCCCAACCAGCTGGAAGAGCAGCCCTTCCACTAAGATAAAATCCCAGATAGGGATATAGTATATGTTTAAGAAGGGGCGGCCCTCTCAGTCTGATTTGAAAAGGCCTGAGTTAATGTTTTGAACATAAAAGAGGTGGTGAAAATAATGCGGTATATAGTCTGCTTTGAAAAGCAGCCATTTCATGAATAATCACAAATACAAAGATTTTGGACATTACAGAAAAATTTCAGGTCTTGCTGGTAAGAATACTTTGCTTTCACACACAAGAGATATGAAATGCTTTTAAAAAGTCCGATACCAAATGTCCTTTACACTGTACAGACCAATTTGCCACTTGAAATGACAAGAAGGAACCTTTTCCCTTAATTTTTTCAATCCCATGCAAACCATAATTAGGTACAAGGCACCAAATTTAATGAATTGTATAAAATTAGTTCACAAAGCTTTATCAGTTAAGTAAAACAAACTCCATTTCTCCCTCCCTGCCTGCCCACCTACATCCCACCCCCAACACCCAACCAAGTTTTCATTCTGCACTACTGTCGACCTCTCTCAGGCTTATGCTGGGGCATGGCTAGGGCCATATGCCACTGCCGGCCAACCCACCCCATTAATTCTTGCACTTGGATGGCACTGTAAGCATAGCCAGAGAAGGGAACTCATACAATCACTGACTCTAGTTAAAAACAAAAATAAACTCTGCTATTGAGTCCATAGGACACATTAACACTTCTACAGTTTCCAATTTTATTCATGACATTTAGAGAGACATCTGGAAATTCTTTACAGTGTGGCACTGCCCCCCTCAGCCTGAGAGGGGCTGCATCAAAGCTGGCAAGAGCTCTGCCTGCCATTTAATAAGAGCTTCAGTTTCTGGCTGTTGAGGGCATTCCTAATCTTTTTTTACGCTAGCATGGATGCTCATCTCAGAGGCAACCACAAGTATGAAGGTCAGGCTAGACTGAGGTAAAAATCCTTGTTGAGGGCCGGCGTGCATTCATCTTGGCTGGCTACAGCAGAAAGTAAACACACCAGCCAACTGCAAAGGGTTTCTGGAATGGGACTCTAACTACTTATGGGAGAGACACGGGTTTGTAAGGTTCTGTTAGGAGAGCTTGGGTTTGATTTGGCAGCATCTAGTCAATTTCTACCTGGCTCTTATTTTCTTCTCTTTAGAATGTTTCAATTTAAAGTAAGATACAACTAAGAAATTCATCTACTGCCAACATTAAATAAATTAAAGTCAAAGGGACGCTTCCCTAACAGCCATTGACTTACGTAGCAGGGCACTCTTTAATAAAAATCTTCATAAATACTAACTTCTCAACAGCGTCTAATGCTGCTGCCTCTGGGTACCTGAGGTGTCTGTGACTGCAGGGGCACCTTCAAGAGTGCAGCTCAGTGAGGACTCTGATATTGGTTTCTATTCCAACTCATTTTAAACAGTTTTATTAATTTGATACAGGGGTGCTCAGCTAAGCACTTATCTTACGAAGTATTTAATCTGCTCATTCCTTATACTATTTGGTATAAAACTATTTTTAAAAATTAAATTTGAAGATCTTTTAGTTTTCCATTAAATGTTTGTTCATTTTTCTTAAGTATTTCCCCCTGGACAGCCGGAGGGATGAAGTAGATGCTCTATTCTCCATTTGTAAGTTCTCTTTCTAGAATAATAAATATAGCACTCAGTGAAAGATGAGGCACAATTTATATTTTCCTTTCCTTCATTTTTTTGAGTTAATGGGCTTCTCTATTGCCACAAAAAGTCATCACCAATCATGCTGACTTAAAAATGTGGATCTAGAGAGTATAGCTTTACATCAGAGCCTCTGGCAGTATGGGCAGCTGTGACACTTTAAAACAGTGTCCAGGAGAGGGTGAGCCCGGGCCAAGGTTATACAAAGAAGTCTGCAGTAGACAATATAAACCAAACAGCATAAAAAAATGCCATACGCTATCGCTTCCAAATAAAAGCTAAATATTACAGAAACCTCACAGTGTTGGAAAAAGCAAGTTTAATTTAAAATATAGTCACTCCCCCTTCCTTATCAGGGTGAGCCATTTTATGTCTGAATTTTTTCCATGTCTCAGTGCTGTCTGGCAGGTCCCATGGGAGAGTTCATCTCAAAAGAGGTCAACAACAAATGCTACAGATCTGCTCAGGAATGTGGCTCATCAACAGCGCTAAAGCTACGACCCTTATTCATTAGCCTCCCTTTTCCCAATTTCCCACCCCTCCCCAACTCCCTTCCACATCTACTCCCTTCAAGTGACAACTGTACTTCTACCTGAATTGAAATATTAATATGATATACTCAGTCAAAAGATGAGCATTCATATGACGGGCTGAGGCAGGCTGCAGCAACCCCACGAGAGTTATGGTTTGCATTCATTTGTACCGGCAAGTCTAAGCGAAGGATTGAGAAGGGAAATTCAGTGATAGCTGATGGGGAGGAAGGTTTCCATCTGGGCAATTTTATTCCACTTAGAAACTGACCCAGTTAGAAAGAAAGATCTCTTTTACTAGCATTGGACAGGGCATTCTTGCTTTTCTCTGGTGGAGTGTGGCTGGGTAAAGAAACAGTAGGGATTATCATCAGATTTGGGAGGAAACAGGCCAGGGCCATCAGCAGTAAACTGTTTGGACATATAGGGGGCACATTCCTAAGCCCTAGGAAAGCAGAAGCTCTCAAACCTTGTAGTGAACAAGAATATTCTGGTCCTTCAGGTGCATGGAAGAAGCTGCAGGTTAAGAAAAGCTGCATGCTGCACCAGGTGAGAACGGGTGATAGGTATTCATGTAAGCCCTGGGCCTCCAGCTGTCCCTGCCCCGTCTCAGTTGAGTTCTGAAAAAGCCTCAGACAACTGACTTAAAGACCAAGTGAAACCAAACCCTACACCCTGACCTGACCTGAACCAAGGATTTGCTACAGAACTAGGTAGCCCCGAGCACTCTTCGGCTCAGCATGCAACAAAGAATATGTCATGTGCCAGTTTATTGCTTCCCCATATGAACTGCTCCTTCTTTAGAATGAAGGGATGTTCATGCCAGTCTCAGAAGATGTGGAATGATTAAATGGGCAGCAGCCAGGGAGGGTATGACACATGAAAAACCTCCCATCTGCATGGGGAAATTTGCTCCATGCATCTCATTCCACTCTTCAGCTGCTATCCCCCCAAAAAGGAAGTCTGCAAGTTTTTAACTCTTGAAGGTTACTACTTCCTTTGTAGGAACAAATCCTTAGACTGCACCTCCTGCCTTAGAACCGATCCTATCCAGCAAGCTGCCAACCCGAGGC